>NW_025999990.1:15559591-15723316 GCF_001458135.2 Marmota marmota marmota | reverse complement strand
TATATATATATATATATATATATATATATATATATATATATATATTTAAAGATAGTAAAGATAGTAAACCTCTCATTCACATAAAATTAATATTTCACATAAATGAATAAATTTTAAACTAATTACTTTCTGTTCTATTCAATTCTTTTAAATTACACGTTCAGATTAAAAGGGGCACTTCTGACTGAGCCCTTTGTTAGCTGACATTGGTAATCTCTCTAGTGCTTTCTCCCTTAGATATCCTCTGGCTTCCTGCTGGAGGTGGAGGACAGACAGTCTCAGTGTTCCCTAGACACTAAGAGTGGACAGATAAACTCCACATAGAAACACTAGTGAGTCAATGCCCAGAACCCTAAGACATTTGGGATTGTCACAATCACTCATACTAGATATTAGTGCTACACCGAATGCTCTCTAACCAAGGTTTCTCTGTGTTACTTTACCCATTTAATTAAATATCAATATCAAAAAGCTCCTACAACACTGAACTGTTTTTTTTTTTTCCTGTTTCTCTGTCTCTATTCACATCTCTCATATTTTAATTAACTCCTAAGTTCAGCACTTCTTAACTTTTGTGCGTATCAGAGTCATCTGTAGGAACTTGTTAAAAATACAGGATCCAGGCCTTGCCCTGCCTCAATGAGGTGGTTTCCTTTATTGGCTCCCTAGGAAATTCTGACCTACACCAAAGTTTAATGTACACAGGTTTTCAATTTTACAAAAATAACATCATGTTTGTTACTCTGTGATACACACACCCCCATATTTTTTACTTAATACAGTTTAATCCTTTTTTTATTATTGGAAACTATTAACTACCAGATGCTCTTTATTAGAAGATGTTGTAATGACAAACACTTAGGTAAGTGATAATTTATCAATTTATGCTAAACACTTCTTGGTTTAGGGACTTTATGTAACTGTTATTCTTTCAAGAATATTTCATGTACCATGATAAAAAACACCTAGTAAACCATGAATACCAAGAGAATAATAGCTAGAGGTTTATAAGTGTGCATTGTGGGGCACCAGTAATTTATTTTTGAGAGAGCCTGATTAAATGCATCTCTGTGGATTGCCATGGTTTATGGCAGAAGTGATGTTTTGATTTGTGTTAGAGTTTTAATAAGTTTAGAGTTGAAAATTTATTCTGCCTTCAGTTTATTCCCTTTTGCTGATAGTTAATGTCCAAGGCACTTAGAGGAACTACCATGGAAGTTCTAATAAAATATTATAAAGTAAAGGGTAAAAGGGTCAATATCAGAGTTGGTTATATTTCCTCCCTTCTTTCTTGTATCAGAAATTGAACCTAGGGGTGCCCTGCTACTGAACCACATCCCAAGCCCTTTTTTAATTAAAAAAATAATTTTGAGACATTATTTCATGAAGTTGCTGTCTTCTAATTTGAGATCCTCCTACCTCAGCCTCTACATTGCCGGAATTACATGTATACACCACTATGCTAGGCTTAGCTTGTAATTTCTAACTAAAGATAAAACAACTCACATTAGTTAGGGTCCTATCTCCAAAAAGGATTCAGCCCAAAGAAGCACATTATCTACCTCATTGTTTTTGATTTTGTTGTTGTTGTATTGTTTTTCTTTCATTGTAAAGACTCACTGGAAATGAAAACTTACCAAGAAATGGTTAAGCGTCTTGTCCCTAATTGCTTGCCTCTGAAATTCAAGTAGAATAGATCATATCTTGCTCCTTGCTTGTCCTGGAGATTTAATGGAGATACACAAACACACACACACAACCACACACACACTCATACACATATAGAAAATATATGTGTGTGTGTGTATATATATATATTTATATATGTATATAAATCCAAGCATTGGCACATATTTTCATTGTCAAGAAACTTAACTTTTTAAATTGCTCATTTGCTTAGTACTCAGAGTGCCACAAACATGGATCCTCTAAGGTGGGTGGACCCTACGACTGGATGTGTGTCATGACACCTCAAACACTTTATGGTTTTCATGGAAAGACAACTACATCCTCCAGGGGCTGCTGGGATGAATAACAGCAACTGGGTAGTACTTTGCAAAAGGAAATTACACTTAGAGTGGAAACACCTGGACTTAAGGTCATTAGATGCCAGAAAATTCTAGCTTATATTTCAAGGATTCTGTTAACAAACATTAGATACTAGGGCCCTGCCCTTTTGCCTTTTGGTATAGAAAATATATCATCTTACTGAAGAAGACATTGCAACAATTTTGTGATCTGAATGTCAGTTAAGTTTCTATCCAAAGGGAGGGAATCATCCTTTTAATTCTTTTTTCTTTTCCTTTTCCCAAGAGTTCTATATCAAGATGATTTATTTACCAAATATTTATTTATCTCACCAACAACAGTTCAGGGTATGATAGAAGAGGTTTATACATATTGAAAAGCTGAACCCCCCAAACAATAAAGAAAAACAGTGAGAGAGCAATAGACAAAAGCTTGCAACATTTCCTTAGAAAACAGATGTCAGCTACAGGGGGAGATAGATGAATCCAGGTTGATGAAGTTGTAGCCAAATAATTTTCCCTGATGACAATCTCCAGAGATGGTTGTTAAATGTACCAACTTGTAATTATCGAATTGCCGTGGGGTTTGGGAAATCTTTCTGGAACAGGAGTCCCAGATGTTTGTGATATTCAGGCTGATTAGGTAAACTGTGGCCTGGAACAGTATTCTTCAAGAGTGTGGTCCCTGATCGGCTGCAACAGCATCACTTGGGAACTTGTGGGAAATACAAATTACTTGGCCCCTTCCAGACTTATTTAATCAGAAACTCTGGGGGGTATAGGCCAGCAATCTGTGTTGTAACAAGCCTTCCAGGTGATTCTCCTGTACACTCAAGTTTAAGAACCACTGGCTTAGAGCATGCCCAGATGGATTGAAAGAGAGGATGACTGTTCATCAGCCTGGTAGCATCTTGAAGCTTAGGTATCCTGGAAATCCCCAAAGGAGGAGGCAAAAGGGAGGGGGAGGAAATATAAATAACTGTCCAGTTGGCTGTTTTCATAGCTGTTGTCATGCAGGGGCTCAGACCCAGGAAACAAGGTTCAGGGTTGCACAGGTGGAAGAAGATGCAAGACACAGTTGGGATAGTAGACATGTTTTATTCAGAGATGGCAATAGCCTCTGAGCTCCACCTTTAGCTTTGGCCCACATCCAGTTCCATTTTACCACCTATTAGCCTCATTTTGCCCCTGAGTGTTTTCCATAGGCGCTTTTTATATGCGGACCAAACAAAGAAGACCCATTGCCAACAGATTACACACAGGGGTGCATGCTCACAAGTTAAAGTTCATGACCTTGAGTATGTATGCTGAATCAGTGTTTCTGGTCTTGACTAAGCATAACATAGCTGGCTCCCAGCCCTGGTTACACACCTAAAACAACATAACCTGCTGCAATCCTAGGCTAGGGAGCCTAACTATAGCCATTTGGGGCCTGCCCCAACAGTTATCTTCTTCCTAATGCATTCTGTGTAAAATGGATTAGGAAGAAAAAAGTCCAGGATTCATTACTTCCAAAGTCAAAAAGGAAGGATTTCTTGAAAAACCATGAGTAGACTTTCTGGAAGGTCTAAGACAGAGTTTTCCCAAAAAAGAAGTAGCTCCTTTAGCTTAATCAGCTAAAGCAGAGTATGACACTGATAGTCCTCCAACCAACAGAGATACACAGAGAAAGGTTTCCATTTGTTCACATTTAAATGTAAATTTACAACAAAGGGTCACCAGGCATGGTAAGAATTCTTGCTACATGAATAAGAAAGGCAATGGTGAACAGCAGGAAAAATAAAATAATCCCAGGATATTCAAGGAAACAGAATTTTTAAAGACTAATTAGTACTTTTAGAGAAACTCGGGAAATTATTGCATTCATAAACCAATAGCAGCAACTCTGAAAAAGAAATAGAGAACAAAAGCAAGCTCTTAAAAACTTTTAAATATTTTAGTAGAACTTTTAAAGAAATCAATAGAAGGGATAGAGGATAAAATAAGGCAAGTCTCTACGATTTTTTCTATTTAAAAGAAAAAAAAATTGTGGAGGTAAGGAAAAGATAAGAGGATTGGGCCAAAAGTTCTAGAATATAGCTAGCAAATGTACCAGAGAAGATGAAATGGAATAGGGGCAGGGGGTGCTTTTACAAAATTAGAAATAGTTCCCCTGATATGCCTTCTAGTTGAATTGACCTGCTGAATACTGAGTCAGCTGACCAAAGAAAATAAAGTTCTCAGAAAGGCACATACACGCACAAACAAATCCTGCCAAACACTATCACAGAGCTCCTCAGCACATTAGTTACAAAATGATAAAGCACTGCTTTCTATTTCTGTGGGAATTTTTTTCCCCAAAATTAGAATTACATAAGTATCCAAATTATTGATCACATGTAAAGATAAAAAATAATGTTGATACAGAAGGACTCAGAAATTACATATCTTATACCTTTCCCAGGAAATTACTTGTAATTTCCCAGGTAATTACAAGGAGCCGGGAAATAAAAAGTCACTGATTAGTAATGTGGGTAGGACTAGTGTGTGGCCCGAGATGTGTCATGCAAGTACAGTTTTGGATCCTTCTTAAATTTTGATATTTTATTCATCATAAGTTTTCTCATCATTTTTAGGTATTTTTAAATTGCATTATAAAATGTTATTTATTTTGAAATTGAGGTTTTTGTACCTCCATTAACTTTTGGGCCCACATACCTGTCTCACTAACCCATATCAGTCCTGAACTTGATGAGTATGTTTCCTGTGATTTGTTGCTGCTGCAAAAAATCAAGTAGCACACCCTCATTATTTTACAGGTCTGCAGGTTGTAAGGCCAAGATCAAGGTAGCAGCTGAGTCACACCTTCATGGAGGCTGTGGTGGAGAATTCATTCTTTGCTTTTCCAGCCTCTGTTGGCTTCAGGTGTTACTTGGCTTGTATCTGCCTCACTCTGATCTGTTAGTGTCCAAGGTCACAATGCTTTCTTCCCTACTGGCCACCTTTTCCTCTGTATGTCTATCTTAAAAATCCTACCTCTCTCTTATAAAGACACTTATCATTGGATATAAATCCAGCCTGCATAATCCATCATAATCTCATCTCCTGATCCGTAGCTTAACTGCATGTACATTCACACCTATACAAACTCCATTTTTGTTTATTTTCTGTTTTACAAATAAGGTTATATTCACAGGTTCTGGGGATTAAAATGTGGACTCCTTTTCTTTCTTTCTTTCTTTCTTTCTTTCTTTCTTTCTTTCTTTCTTTCTTTCTTTCTTTCTTTAATGGGAGAAGGCAAGTGATCTTTAGCTCACTACAAGTAGCAAACAGTGAATGCACAGTAAGAAAGTTAAGAAGAAACAATAACAGACACCTCTTAGTTGACCAGTGATCATGCAGGCCCAATTGGAGCAGGAGAAGGTCTAGAAGACAGACCTTCAGGAAAAAGAAACTTGCTAGACTTGGTGGTATATTTAGGGGAATAAGTGAGATTCAAGTGAAAATGTTTTTTAAAGGAAGAAATCTGCATGCCTAGAAAATTTAAGTCAGAGCAAAAAGTAAAAATATTTGTATTCTACTTGACAATGCCAGCAAGAAATATTTACATAATTCTGAAAATATAAACAATATTTAATGATTCTGACCTTTTGAAATCAAACTGTAGACAAAGACCAAGATATTATTAAATCTATTTCAAAAAGTTAACAGTGTCTGTGGCAGAAGGTAGCTGGTAAAAAAGAATAGAGACTTAAAAAAGTAAAGCATATGGACAATAATAGCCTCTTCTTACTAAGTATGAAATCAAGAAATATTATCCACTTTTAGCAGCAGAAGTAATAAAAACTGCATGCATTATATTACTTAAAGTTCAATGGTAACCAATATAGGTAATCCAAAGGGAAATGTACTGGGCACAGGCTGGCAATATAAATGAATTAATTCCTCATCCATCATAGTAAGAAGTCAATAAATAAAGTTTAAAACTGATAGATAGGAAAAAATACTGTTTAGAGATATGATAGAAATCACAAGTGGAGATTTTAAAGTCCCTTATGGGAGTGAGACTATTGCATATAATGTTAAGTTCATTCTTTTTTAAAAAAATATCTTTTAGTTGTCAATGTACCTTTATTCTATTTATTTATATGTGGTGCTGAGAATTAAACCCAGTGCCTCACATGTGCTAGGATAGTGCTCTACCTGTAAGCCACAACCCCAGCCCAAGTTAAGTTCTTTTCTTTGGTATTTTAAATGTGAGCATTAACACATCAGTAATAATAATAAAAATGCTTGTACCAGTTTCTTCCATTTATTTTTTAGTTTTGTAATGTCCTTTAATGAATCTTGAGATGTATTTAATGAATAGTGTTATAAAAATTATTTATTTTAATCTTACATTTTCTATTTCACTGCTTCTTAAACTCTTTGGGCCATTAAAGCTTCCTCCCCAAAGACATTTACTGATAATTTAGTAAGAAGCAATGAAATGAATTTACATGAAATATATTCTGAATACCAACATAAATTTAAAGTTAGACTCATAAACATAAAATTTCCCTGTCAAATCATTATAAAAGTTTTAAAAAGTTTTTCTTTCAATGTGTGTTCCTACCCCTAATGCATACTGGCAACATGAAATTTGTGTACTGGAACAATTTTAACAAAGCACTATTTTAATGTTTTTTTTTTAATCTCAATGGTGTTTTGTTTTTTCTGCCTTACTCCTCTACCCGAAGGTCATCAAAACCCTTTGATTTATTATGTTTGAAAAGCTCTACAGTTACAGTTTCTGCATTATGTATCAAGTAGAGATCATTGCTGTATATGCTATAAATAGAGTTTCAGTTTCAAATCCCATGACAGTATCTTCTTGTCTTCTGCCTACGGACTGCCAGGATCATCCTTTCCCTCGACTTTTCCATGCAGTATGAACATGCGACATTAAGGGTCTTTTAATACCTGGTGTGTTTCAGGACTCAGCCCTCTGTATCAGTATTCTGTTCATCTATCCTTATATCAATGACATCATCAATTTGATGATAATAGTACTAAAACCAGTCGATGTTTTTCCAACTGTTATGTTTTGGATGTGAGGTGTCCCCCAAAAGCTCAGGTGTGAGACAATGCAAGAAGACTCAGAGGAGAAATGATTGGGTTGATTGGGTTAAGAGTCTTAACCCAATCAGTGGATTAATCCCCTGATAGAGATTAACTGAGTGATAACTGAATTAGTAGTTTGAAAAGCTCTACAGTTACAGTTTCTGGATTACATATCAAGTAAAGATCATTGTTGTATATGCTAGAAATATACAGGAGGAGGTAGGAATTGAGGGCTTGGCTTTGGGGTATATATTTGTATCTGGCAGCTCTGCTTTCTGATTATGATGTGAGCTACTTCCGTCAACCACACTTTCCCACCATTATGTACAGCCTCACCTCAAGCCCCGAGGAATGGAGCTGGTCTTCTGTGGACTAAGATCTCTGAAACTGTGAGGCCCTAAAGAAACCTTTCCTCCTTTTCAGGTGTTCTGTTTGAGTCCTTTAGTCACAGTAGGAAAAAAAAGCTGACTAAAACACCAAGTGTATTTTTGTCTTTTATTTCAAGTGTATCTTGCCTGATACTTCAAGTAGTATTTTTAATTTAATTTTAACTGTTTGTCTTTTATGTGGAATTCAATAGACAGATACAGGATTGATAGATAAATAGATAAAACCCAGGAAAGTTACATTTTTTAAAAATTCTGATAATTTAGCTTCATACTCTTTGAACTTAACAATTTGAAAATTAATAAAATTCATGGTTGTCTTATTAAAAATCATTATTAATCCAGGCTGATTGTTATTTAACATCCTTTAAGATATATGGTCATTAGAGAAAAAAGAGTAATATCTTTTCCTTTTCCTTACCGCTAGCAAGATTTATGGCTGAGAACCCTATACTGAAAGCCAGATTGATGAGAAAACATATACACTTATTTAATTTTTACAAGACACAAGAGCTTCAGAAATGAAGACTCAAAGAAATAAGGAAAGCTGAGGCATATGAAGAATTGACAGATATTTGGCAGTTTGATTAGAGGATTTGGGGGGCAGCAAAGTCGGTTTGTTCAAATCCTTCTTGGGATCCCTATATGATAACCCTTTATTCCGGTTATAGGGCAGAACAAATGTCTTCAGGGGAGAAAGGAAGAAGAAAGAGACTTTCCTCTCTCTGTTGTGTCCTCAATTTCCAAGGTGCTATCTTCTGGGGGAGCATTTCTTGCAGCCTACTAGAGGGAAATATAAGGAAAGTAGCCGTAGGTGATGGAAGGGTTGGGATCGCAGACCCAGGAAGTTGTTACACATTTCCTCACCTATGAGTAGGGTCATGGCTAACATGCTTGTAACAAGAGTCAGGTGAGTAAGAGAAAAGCATGACAGATGTATTTAATCAAAGTTATGTAGGACATAGAAGTCTTCAGAAACAAATGCCCAACACCCAGGAATAACTATTAGGTGTGATGAAGAATGGGCAGTTGTATAGAAATGTGACTGGGCAGAAGGGT
Organism: Marmota marmota marmota; assembly: GCF_001458135.2. Classification (NCBI taxonomy): domain Eukaryota; kingdom Metazoa; phylum Chordata; class Mammalia; order Rodentia; family Sciuridae; genus Marmota; species Marmota marmota. Next base: position 15,714,762 of record NW_025999990.1, on the reverse strand, counting down.
ATGATCTAATTGCAGCAGGCTGAAGGGGGGAATCTAGCAAAGACTTTCTATTCAGGTTTTTCTTCATCTCTCTTTGCAGCATTGCTTTCTCCCTGATATGGTTCAGGACCCCTTCAGGATGAGGATCTCGTGACCTTTCAGGGGAGATGGCTCAATAATTTTCTTCAGTTTTATTAAAATTCTTTTTTTTTGTCCTTACAATGTCCTCATCACTGAAAATATTAGGTACATCTGTATGAAAAGAACAAATAAAGTTTACATTATTTTGTTCTTTCTACCAGGCCATATTTTAAAGTCTGAGTGTTTAAATAAAGTTGATTAGTTAAATATAATGACCTTGTTCATTTCTGATTGACCATATGAGGAGGAATCTCAGCAATAAGAAACAATGCATGAATTTTAAAAAGCAAACAATTTCTGAATGCTGAAAAGGAACAAATGGAGACAATGAGTGGAACTAGGAAAGGTAACCCTCTTTTCAGTTAATGCATTTCCAGAACTATGCACAAAGGTGCTTCCCAAACAAAAGGATCATTACAAAGGAGGGTGCACTTCAGACAGACTCTTTTCAAAGGACCCTTCTTTAATTCAACAGGCTGCTTCAAATGCAATGCATTTTAAAGTACTGGAAAGTAATGATACTACTCTCCCTAGACTGCAAAGGAAGACAATGTTAGTTTTATTGTGATGACTTTGGTAACATAGGTTGGTCTGTAGCATCTTCTTTGAACTAGCAGCCTTTCATGGTTCTTGGAGAGGAGCTTACAGTATTTAGATGTCAGGAGAGAAAATATGAGATTCTGTTTCTTCTCCCCTGCACCATGACCCTGCCCTCTCATTCCTATATTTTTCTTATCAGCCCAATCCTAAGATTGCTTTGACCCTGTACTAGTGCCCTAATTCTATCCCTAAGCCCTCTGCTTCTCTCCTAACTTCTTGAACTATGCCCACATCCTCTCCCTACTTTTTATTGTTCTTACCACACATTTGCATTTAATACCAATCATGGTAGCTCCCCACCCCTTTCCTGTGGTTTGTGTTCTGTGGTCTCATTTACTGGCAGTCAACTGTAGTCTAAAAATACAGTACAGTAACATATTTTGTGTGAGAGAGTATGTTCAGATTATTTTCATTTTACTATAATTGTTCTATTTTATTGTCATTGTTAATATCTTACTGTATCTAATTTATAAATTTAACTTTATCAGGAGTATGCATACTTAGAAAACAAATACAGTATATATGGGGTTTAGTTCCAGCCACAACTTCAGACATCTACTGGGGTTTTGGAACAAATCCCTATGAATAATGGGTGACCACTCAAATATTCTCCTGGATTCTTGGCCTTTCTCCATAGTTTCTTGCTTGCCAATTTTATACTTGTAACTTATTGAACCTGGACCTATTGCTCTCTTTCTCTCAGCTTAAAGGGAGCCTCCCCACCTCCCCTCCAAGTTACCACAGGAGAAAAACATTTGCAAAGTTTTGATTTTTCACCCCCAATGTTCTTTTAAGAGGTGAATATTTCAGAATAATTTGGGGGACTTATTTTCCTATAAACACTTTAATGTTTAATTTTAAAACCCTACACTACCTGGAAGAACTAGACAACAGATTTCTAAAGAATGTAAATCACCACAATTTTATTGTATCATGTAACCTGTTGAAAGTTCTGAATATCTTTGGACAGATGGTGCCCTGTTAAGCTCAAGGAAGCTACAACAAGAGACCATACTGATTCCCAGTTTGTCAGATGTTTCTAAAAAACATGTTGTATGTCATAATGAAAAACAGACCTACACCACAAGCACTTTCAGAGAGAAAATAGTCTGAGACGCTAACATTTAAGAAAAGAATTGAAAATTGTGTGAGAAGTTCAATATATATAACCTGTCAATTTGAATGTGTTGGACAATCTTACTTGTTTCTCTAGCAATGGCTTTGGAAAGCAGTTTGACATTTTATTAAACTCTTGACTACAGTAAGCGTGCTTATCCAGAACCCAAAATGCTTTACTTTTACTCTTTTTCCACTTTAGAACATGAAGATAAAACACATAAAAACACTATTACTTCTCACAGGGTAGCCTAGTTTGACTCTCAGTATCCTAGCCACAGGCATATATGATAAAGATTAGTGTTAATAATGTGATTTTTTTTTTTTTGCTTGAGGCTTGGGAAGACTCTGTCATTCTTTCTGAATTGTTACAAAATTTAAGTTGTATGCATTCTAATGTTGAGTGTATTTTCTGTAAAAGACTGTAGTGTTCAGAGACATTCTTGATGCAATCCTTGCTCTTAGGCATTGGGTAAGTAGTTAACCACAGTCCTCATTCCCAAAGCCCTGGGAAGCCTTGAAGGTTATACTATGCCATACATTATAGGGCAATACATAATTTTACAATATATTTTATAGATGTGTGCCTTTATTGTCCAAGCAAGGCGCTTGATGGGGATGAGACAGTAGGAATAGGTGGCAGTGATCCAGCGCAGGTGGTGTTCCTCTGGCTCCTAACCCACTCAGGAGCACTCATTATCTTGGGCTTGATGTCCATCTGGTTTAAGGACCCACCATTGAAGACACCAACTGGGCTGCCTCGGACAAGGTGATTCATGCTTGGCAGGTATGTCTAGGGCAGCAAGAGCTTGCACATCAGGTGCATTTTCATTACCTTCTGCACCAACAGTGCTGCCTTTTTGGCAGTGCGCAGGCGCCCCAGCAGCCATTGATGCTTTCCATAAAAGACATGATTCCATCCCAGAGCTGCTTCAACATGCAGCAACTGCACCAGTAATTTAGAGATATGTCCGACCCGTGGTCCAGGTCCACGCAAAGGTAGGTGACCCTGTGGAAGGCACAGCACTACTGCTTCTGCTCCACTCCATTTTCTCATTGGCCCCTTGGAAAGGCTTCACAATTTTAAAGTGTGGGGAAAAGGGTACTCTTGTACATTGCTGGTGGGACTGCAAATTGGTGCGGCCAATTTGGAAAGCAGTATGGAGATTCCTTGGAAAGCTGGGAATGGAACCACCATTTGACCCAGCTATTTCCCTTCTTGGACTATTCCCTAAAGACCTTAAAAGAGCATACTCTAGGGATACTGCTACAATGATGTTCATAGCAGCACAATTCACAATAGCTAGACTGTGGAACCAACCTAGATGCCCTTCAATAGATGAATGGATAAAAAAAATGTGGCATTTATACACAATGGAGTATTACTCTGCACTAAAAAAATGACAAAATCATGGAATTTTCAGGGAAATGGATGGCACTAGAGCAGATTATGCTAAGTGAAGCTAGCCATTCCCTAAAAAACAAATGCCAAATGTCATCTTTGATATAAGGAGAACAACTAAGAACAGAATAGGGAGGAAGAGCATGAGAAGAAGATCACCACTAAACAGGGACAAGAGCGGGGAGGGAAAGAGAGAGAGAAGGGAAATTGCATGGTAAAGGAAGGAGAGCCTCATTGTTATACAAAATTACATATAAGAGGAAGTGAGGGGAAAGGGGGAAAAAACAAGAGAGAGAAATGAATTACAGTAGATGGGGTAGAGAGAGAAGATGGGAGGGGAGGGGAGGGAAGGGGAAGGGGGATAGTAAAGGATAGGAAGGGCAGCAGAATACAACTAGTATGGCAATATATAAAAAAAAAAATGGATGTGTAACTGATGTGAATCTGCAATATGTATACGGGGTAAAAATGGGAGTTCATAATCTGCTTGAATCAAATGTATGAAATATGATATGTCAAAAAAATAAATAAATAAAGTAATTTACTGTCAAGTCATGTCTCTAGACTGACATGGGAGCACGGAAACCATAGATTTGTAAACCTTTCTGTCCTGGTTGGAGAAAGTAGCAGACTGGGCTTTGCAGATCCTGGGAGGCAGTGAAAGTGTCCTTTGCATAAAATCCACACACCTGTGAGTCCAAAGGAAGCTGCTTTAATTGATCAGGGAATGTGGGGTGTGTTTGTCTTTGAAGCTTCTTAGACTGGGGAAAGCCGTGGAGGAATTAAGTATGGGGAAAAGATAATAGAAATGGAGGATAAGGGGCAAGTTATATATTTGAAATAGAATTTGAACTCTCATAAATTCACACAAAATGTCTTTCTGTTGTGAAACTTAATAAATATAGGAATAGTTCTAACATTCTTTAAGTGGGAAACCAGCTTCTCTGTGGCTCCTTGGTACTTTCATTAATGGGTCAAGATTCAGCAGAGCACCAGACGGACCTCATTCTTCTTACCGCTGTGTTAAAACTGCGTCAGGTTCTAGTGGTTGGAGATTTTGAAATCCTTGGAGTCGAGAACTTCTTATTTTATAAAAAAGAAATCAGAAACTCATTTAAGGGTAAATAATACTTTTGCTTTGTGACATGGTGCATGTAGTTTTTGCTCTTTGGTGTACAAGTAAGGAGTAAGCACAAAGAGGAGACACAAAGGAAAGGGAGGTTTCGTGACTTGCTCAGTATTGCAAAGCTGGTCATGGAGGAGAATCAGATTCTGAACCCAGATCAAACTCATGTTGAGGTCCCTACTCATAACCATAAAATGTTATATTCTGTGATTTTAGCAAGTTTTACCCAAATACCTGAAATTAGCCCACTTTGAAAATACTCATGGAACCCAACTGGCACCTAGTAGTTCATATTTCTCTGAGAAGCTATTTCAGATGCTCTGGTGCCCAAATGCTAGGATGATCGTTGCCAGGCCTGTGCACAATATTCATATCTTAACAAATGACAGGAAAAAATATTCCCAGTTTTTGACAATAGCTTGATTCCTGGTTCTCTGTTAACAATTAGCAATATAACAAATGATGCTGATTATAATTGAATCAGCTATAGACTTAGTGACTAGTTTGGGTAATGACAAGGTTGGAATTATCAGGTGTGGAGAATTCTGAATTTCAGTTATTCTTCAGATAAATAATTTTCTTTTTTTCACTTAACTGGGAGCTCCCAGAGAGCAGGAATGTTACTCTTCACTTTGAGTCATTGACAGTTATCAAAGTTTTAAGAAAGAGTAATTGTCAACAGATATTTGTGGATTTACCTTAAAGAATCTTCCCAAGTTGCACATTTATTATTTGATAAATTCTAATAGTATTCACTTTTTATGATATTTAGAGGATTGATAAAATTGATGTTGCAGGGTCCCCAATGAAAAAAAAAAGATTTTCATGGGTTCTGTTCAGTATGCACCTTTAGCAAAATGTGTCCTGAAAGTCTGTAAGTCTTCCCCTGCTAATATTGTCATCCAAATGCCTATAGAATCGAATACAATATGGCATCCAATGTTTTAAATATGTCATTAAACAAAACATTCTGGTATTTTGATTTGGGGGGGCAGTCTTTACATAAAATGATGGAGTAGAAAAGATAGTATTCCATTTTTAAATGAGAAATAATGGGAGCTGTTCTACACAATGACATTCCCAGGGAGGTTTGAGCAACATCTTACCTCTGCATTTGTGTTTTATTCACTAACTCCATGTGTCATTAGGAGGATAGGATGTACAGGTGAATATGACAATGATAATGTGTTTGACAGTACATAGAGTGTTGTCATCTTGGTTGAAAATGCTGCTGTGGTTGGTGTGATTAGATGCAGATATAAATATGTTTGAAAGAAATCTTTGTGATAGCATTTTCTACACCAAACAGATGTTGCATACTTTTTTATGGATCAGTGGCTGCTCGTAAATAGCAAAACATCCACCATGTTAGCATATCACATTGTATTCAGAAGCACATTTTGTTCCTGAGAGATTGCAAGCAGAATAGATAAGAGTAAAAACACCAGAGATTTTTTTGCCTAATAAATCAGTTAGCTATTGCTGCATAGCAAACCATTGTAGACATCTGTGGCTCACAACAACTGTTTATTTAATTCACATTTTGGTGGGTCAGTTGGGTGGTTCTTCGGGGTAGACCAGGAGTCTTTTTTTTTTTTTTTTTTTAAAGAGTGAGAGAGAGGGAGAAAGAGAGAGAGAGAGAGAATTTTAATATTTATTTTTTAATATTTGGCGGACACAACATCTTTGTCTGTATGTGGTGCTGAGGATCGAACCCATGCCGCACACATGCCAGGAGTCACATCCCCAGCCCCTAGACCAGGAGTCTTGTCTCTCTAATGTAGCAGTGATCAGGTGGGGTATTGATAAGGTGGCTTATCTATGGGTCTTGGTTAGAAAGATGGGGACTTTCTCCAGTTGGCCTCCCTTACCCCAGCAAGCTAGTTTAGGATTGTTAGCATGGAGGGCCCATGGAGACTGCAGGCTTTCAAGAGTGATAGTCCAGGTGTATAGATTCTGTCTTGTGAGTCCTTGACTGAAGACAAAGCAGAGTCTGTACATTCTACTGATCAGAACACATTATGGAGCCAGAGGATTTTCAAGAAGTAGAGAAATTCTCTTCTCCTTTTGAAGGAGCAGAGAGTGCAACCAGTTTTCCAATTTCCCATGGCTAATATTATAATTCTCAACCTGCTTCCTCATCTTCAAATGGTGTCATTTAATTGTAACCATAACAGCCAACACATACAGAGCTCACACTGTGTACCAGATAGTGTGTTGCTGTGCATGATTTTACTCAATTAATTTTCACAATAACAATGAGAGTTGGAGGGCTGGGGATGTGGCTCATGCGGTAGCACACTCGCCTGGCATGCGTGTGGCCTGGGTTCGATCCTCAGCACCACATACAAACAAAGATGTTGTGTCCTCCGAAAACTAAAATATAAATAATGAAATTCTCTCTCTCTCTCTCTCTCTCTCTCTCTCTCTCTCTCTCTTTAAAAACAAAAACAAAAACAAACAAACAAAAAAAATGAGAGTTGGACATTCATTGTCTTTACCTTATAGATAAGGAGACTGCTTCACAGAGGGGGCAACTATTTTACAAAACAATAAAATCTCCAAAAGGAGATTTCCCTGGTCAAATAAATGTGGGAAATGCAAAGTTAAACAATGACTAAGCATCCTGTACCTATCTACCCATCTATCCTGTAAGATAACTCAAAGTTTTGAATGTATTCATGTAAGTTTTGAGTGGGGAAGGGAAGGGTGTTAGCCATATTTTCCACATTTGGAATCTAGAAAACCTTCTTTTTATGGATGATCTTAACATCTTATATAACAGTAGCAGTCTGAAGAACACAGCTTGGAAAATGGGTATTATTGAATTTAGACTCTGAATAGTAAGCCAATTTACCCTGGGGTAAATAGAAAATGTACTTCTGTCACTGAGAATATAAAGATATATGCAAAATATATAACCTCTCAGTTTACTTGCCTGTACAAAAAAAAAATGACCTTATAGGGGTGAAAAAAATTAACTAGTCAGAGTAATGAATCGACTCCAGATTTTGAGTCAAGTTTATTTGTATTGCAGTCTTCTGTCCCTCTTCTTTATCTTTTTTTTTCCCACCCCCTCTTCTGTTTGTATCAACGTCCCTCTGAGCAGTAACACAGTGTTAACTGTGCTGACAGTTGGTAAATAGTACTATGGCATAGCAATAAGATACTGAGAGAAAATTATACCTGTGTCAAATTGCTTCTGAATCATTTACCTCAAGATAGTCAAATTAGAAAGACCACCTCCGAGACATACAAATGAGGTGGTAGCTTGGGGAAAGATATCTGTAGTTCTGTAGCATTCAGTAGCTACTGTTTAATTTTACTATTTCTAGAGTAACAGCCTTGAGAAGGGGGATTCTGTAATTAAGATCATGCTGTATCTGAGAATCTAAATATCCAGGCAGAGGAGGTAAGATCTTAGCATACAAAGCTTCATTTAAAATAAAGTGAGTGTGTATTTGTGTCTATGTACATGTGTGGGTATTACTGCATGATAATTACCCAAGATAGTGTGTTGCATATTCATACATGCATATAACATAATTTGATCAATTTCAATGCCCAGTATCCCCCTCCTTGTCCTCCACCCCTCCTTTGTCGGCTCTCTCCCCTGATCTTCTTCCTGTACTGTCCAACCTTCTATTTTCATAAGACCCCTTCTTTTCCCTTTTAGTTATTTAAATTCCACATATGTGAAAATATATGAACCTTGACTTTAGGAACCTGGTTTATTTCTCTTAATATGATTCTCACTGATTCTATTCATTTTTCTGCAAATGACAAAATTTTGTTCTTTATGGTTGAATAAAAGTCCATTGTGTATACACACTATATTTCCCTCTTCCATTCATCTGTTGGCAGACACCTAGACTGGTTCCATGATGTGGCTCTTGTGAATTGTGCTTCTATAAACAAGAGTATGCATGCATGTATATCCACATAATTTGCTGATTTGCTTAAGAGACAAAGCATATTCATTTAACCCATGTATTCATTGATCTCCCCAGGAGTTTGTGAAAGAAGAGATAATGACCTAATATTAACTGAGTAAATGTCAGTATTTTATTTAATCCTCATAACAACACAATGAGATAGCTATATTTATCCTCATTTTTATAGATCAAGACTGTAGGTGTCCCTTCTTACCTTCAAGCAGATTGGCACATGCCACTTTCTGGGTGATGAGCCCTTTGGTGAGAGGGATGAGAGATGGATGAATGGAGGAAATGCTGTTGCTAAGAGGAGTGGAGGGAGTCCTTACCCTTGAACCCATCCTGATCCAACTTTCCAGAGATTTAGAAAAGCCTTTGTACTTGACTGAAGGGAACTCAAAAAACTCAGAAACCTAGGGAATCTGCTGGGAGTCATTCCCAGAGAAAAACCTCTTATTTCACACACACACAAAAACATTGATCTCTCTGTATTTCAGCCTGGAGGTGAGGTGGAGTTGGAAATTCAGAGGGTTTTGAGTCAAATTTGAGGCCAGCAGCAGCAATAGCAGGGTGCAGTCAAGGCCATTCAAACACATACGGCAGCTTAGGTGGGTACTTGGGACCCTCCAGCAAGAGGCAGTTTCCATATATAATCAGTGATTAATCACATAGAGGTGACCAAAGTTGTGCCTATAAGTTGGTTGGCTCAACTTGCTATTAAACACTTATACTCACCATGCATACATAATGATATCAGAAAAAGATATTTGAATATGCCTTGAAGTTAACCCCAATAGAGTTGACACCTGCTTATCTTTCCACATTATAGGATAGAGCAAACTTGATAGTGGAGGAGGATGAGATAATGGAAAGGATGCATCCCAACCAAAGCAAGGTGGCTAATGGACTTGATGAGAGCCACATGATTAGCAGGCAGCAGGGCCTTAGCAACCAGAAGGACCAGACCTGCTTCTCTCTCTCTTTCCATTTTTCCAGAATGGGATGTGCCAATAAATCTCCATGTGAGTGGCTGGTTTTATGTATACTCCAGATCTTTCTAAAATAATGTTTTTGTGGGGAGAGGGTGAGTTTCAACGTTTTGGCCAGGGATAAAAGTTGGTAAAATTACTAAGTTCTGCAACAACTCTCTGCCATTTATTTTGGTGTTTTTATTAGTAATTCTAAAGTACCTGGTGAAGACAGTGCCATCATATTATACAAGATTATGTGACTGTCACATAAGCACACCCTGTATGATCATGCCTAGTAGCCTTGGTTGAAGAAGAAGGGTGACAATTGTCACCACCAATTCTTTCAAAGTGCAACAAATAATAACAACCATATCTAATGTAGTCCCATCTCCCCATGTGTCAGGCTCTGTTAATCACTTTATATTCCTTATCTCATTCAGTGCACACATCTTTAGAAGTTGGCTCCCATTATTTTCCTTGAACACATGGGGAAATTGAGGCTTAGCGAGATGGGTAAGAAGGCCAAGGTCATACCATTTGTAAGTGACAGCTGGTCCATGATTTAAACCTAGGTCATCCAAAGCCAAAATCTGTGCTCTTCTTCACAGAACTAAACTATGCCCCATTTACAAAATACTCTCACATAAATTACTTCATCTAATCCTTACAACCGCTCAGCTGGATCAGAAAGATCAGAAGGTTTACATAAAAGAATGACTAGAATTGGTAGTTTGATATTTTTCCCCCCAAGGTTACATAGCTTCAGGTTTTTTAGTTGAAACCTGAAAACTTTTAAAAAGAATAAATTCCTGTGTTTCTCCTAGTTGTCCATATTTTTTTCTTTTGATAATAGGTAGAATACACAACTTTTTTTTTTTTTTTTTTTTTTACTGGCATAGAATTTTCTAAATATAGTCCCTGCTGCTAAATGAATGTTTAATTGTAAGCAAATTCTTAGCCTCTATGAGCCTTTGTTTCTTTGTCTCTGAAGTAAGGGTTTTAACTCTAGCTGCCTCTCAGAGAATATGGCAAGGTTTACATTAAGATGGGCACAAGTGTGTGTGGCCAAGGGCTCACATTGTAGGTCCTCAGTGTATAATTTCTTGCTTTCCTTATGTCCACTCCTTTTAACTCAAATGGAGTAGTTTCAGGACAAATGAAATAAAACTCAGCTTATATAACCCAATAAGAGGTATGTTATCTTAACAGCTGGTACCAAAATTCATCTTAGGAAAGGAACATTATTTGTCAAAATATCTTAATAAGGCATTGTGGAAGGTACAACTCTGAGGGCATAGACACCAGGAGACCCAGCTATAAAAAGAGGAGGTTAAATGGTTCTGGATAAGAAAATTATAGGAATTTTACTTTTCACTCCCAAAACGGGTGGAGACAAGAGAAGGGTGGGGAAGTTGGGAGGAGGGAAAAGAGCTAAAGAGTAGGTGACGTGAGGATATGGAAGCTGTGTAGACCGGCAGAATTCTTGTGTGGAAGTTTATAGAAGGACATCTTAAAAATGGAAACATGTGGTCAACTCAAAACTGTTTACATTTGATTGATTTAAACTCTACTACAAAGTCCGGTTTCAGTGAAGTCTATCACGCTTATGAGTGCTGGCTGCTAACCTGTTTTATATCCTATCAGGACTACCCCGAGGAGAGTCAGAAATGCATGCTGGAAGTATAAGAGACCCCAGGAATGTCAATCACCCTAGCCTTCTCAAACATCTGGGCATCTTGAGGGTCCAGGGAAATTTCAGGGTATCACAGGAAATAGGCAGGCCCAGCTGATGTGCAGATTACATATTTCACAGGAAGTCCACTTTAAATTAAAGAGACGGAAAGGTGACTTCAGTTTCAACTTAGATCTGATACATTTGGAGGAAACAAATTAAAGACATTAAGAGGATTAAGAATGAAGGAGGTTAAGCTGGGAGCGATGGAGCATGCCAGTAATCCCAGCGGCAAGGAGGATAGCAAGTTCAAAGCCAGCCTCAGCAAAAGCGAGATGCTAAGCAACTTAGTGAGACCCTGCCTTTAAATAAAATACAAAATAGGGCTGTTGATGTGGCTCAGGGGTCGAGTGACCCTGAGTTCAATCCCTGGTACCATCGCCCCCCCAAAAAAATTATAATTACGGAGGTTAAGGAGTTTTAGGCATGTTTGAATCATAACCCTTTGATAATGATATAGAAAGAGGCAAACAACAACAACAAAGATATCTTCTCCATTAAATGGTGGTATGGTTTGAATAAGCCAGAAACTTGCTGTGAGAAATCATTTCATGAATCTTATGTAGTACTTTTTAAAAGGGCAGTTTTAGTTCCACAGCAAATTTGTGCAGAAAGTAAGAATGTTTCCTCATGCCTCCAGTCCCCACACAGGCAAACCTGCTCCACCATCAACAGCCTCTGGCCTTTGAGGTTTTGTTGTTATAGCAGAAAAATCTACATTGACACACTGATATCACCCCCAAGTCCATCAACTGCTGTAGGGTTCACTCTTGGTGAATCTTCTGCTTTTATTTCATTTTGCTTATACTTGAAACATAACAATTGTACATATTTCTGGGGCACAGTGTGGTGCAATGTACAAACTATGCAAGAATCCAAGCAGGGTATTTAGATATCCATCACCTCATGTATTTATCATCTCTTTATCGTAAGAACATTCAATATCCTTCTAGCTATTTTGAAAAATCACTTGAAGAAGTAGAGAGAGATTGGCCAATGGGTAGAAAGTTACAGTTAGAAAAGAGGAATAAGTGTTGTTGAATCTTCTTGGGTTTTGGTATACAAACATATGTCACCTTGTTAGGCCCATCCAATCATCTGCACCTGCAGCATGGTGACAAACCCATCTGGGTGCATGACTGTAGGTCAGATATGGACAGCCACATTTAAAACACAGCCATTTCCTAGACAGGTATTCTGCCTCACTGTGACCCTAATGCCCTCCTTCATGCTACACACGGTGCTAACAAGAAAGCCTTGTATATAAAAATATGAACGTACATGCTTGTTTTGCAATAATGACGGCAATATTGCAAGCCCAGCTATTAGTTTAGTAAGGGATCACAGACAAAAGATGCTTTAGGCTTTAAAGGAAGGAGAAACATTATTACAACTTTGTCCCCAGAATCTGCTTTTCATTAAATATCAGTCTGAAATAAATCAATTCCATCATACTCTTTTGCCCCTGGACTGTTTTGTTTTTTTTTTCAAAATCCATAATAATCTTATAACACTTGGTATTTTTCACCCACTGAACTGCAAACAGGTGTTTATCCTCCTTGCCAAATGCTGCTTTAACATAGGTGCAGATTTAAGAGTTTAATGTGATTTTATATTTTCCTATTATGTGTAAGCGTCATCCAATTACACACCTTCTCTCTCAATCTTCCCTGTGCACATAGGAGAAATATTTCATTCACTGGTAGTTTGGTTCAGGCCTCCTTAGACCTATCCCATTTCATGTGTTAATTCTGACTGATGTCACATTAAAGGGCTCAGGGGCCTGGCTCTGCAGTTGCTATGACCACTAATGCCTTACGTTGCTAAAATCCACGTTTAACTTCAGTTCTGATGCCTTCATCTTCCAGTTATTCCCTAGCAAGCTTCGCTGCATGGATGGGATTTCAGAAGCTGAGGTTCCTGATGAAAACTGCTTGCAACACATGTGCACATACACAGGGGGTCAGTCAGCATTTAGCCAGCATCCACTGGGAGGTACTGCTGTGCTTAAAAGTCTTATTTTGGATTTTTGATGGAAAGTATTTGTGTAAGGTTGAGCTTTCTTTCTACAAGGTGAACATTTACCAAATGGTCCGTTTTGACATCCAGACCATTAGGAAGCACTGCATACGTGATGTTCTAGTAGGCAGTCTACAATTCTGACTGAGACAGTTGTTATAATTTGGATCATTAAAGTCCCATGAAAAGCTCATACATTAGGCAATACAGGGGAAACGATCGGATTATGAATTCTATAATGCCATCAATGGATTCATTCCTTTGCTGGATTAAGAATTGGAATAGGCTACTAGATCATAACTATAGGCAAGTGGGGCATGGCTAGAGGAGGTGGGATGCCCGTGTGACGTCTGGACCATGTCTTGTCCCTGGCTCTCTGCTCTTGCTCCGATTCCTGGGTGCCATGAGTTGAGCAGCTTTCCTGCATCAAACCCTTCTGCCAGGATGTTCTGCATCACCTCAGGCCCAGAGGAATGGGGTGGGCCAACCATGCACTGAATTTCTGAAACCACGAGTCAAAATAAACCGTCCTGCCTCTCATTGGTTCTTGCCAGCTATTTGGCTCCAACAACATCAAGAGGATGGGCTCATGTAGTTTTTCTCTACAAACCTCCAACTTCACCAAAAGTCCAGGAACTATAGTTTGTCATGAATAACAAAGTACAAGATAGAAAATAATTTCATTTAATATCACTATTAAAAAAGTAAAAGAAAACTTATGGTCAGAGGAAGGCATAAATAGAACCTCCCTGTTTTGGAAGGGATAGGATAGAGATCACTATTCTAAAATGCCTGACTCTGAAGCAGTGTGCACCAATGGCTGCTGAGGGCAGCCGGGGTCACCCTGCTGTATGGGCACTATAATGTAATTGTGTTATGAAAACAGCTTGATTCAGCTAGTCACATGAGGGTGTACTTGAATTGGCTGCCGTTGTATTTACCTCCCCCTTTGATTGGCAATTTCTTTTATTCTTCCTTGTTATTCTCTCTTTTCTAAATCCTTGACGGGTTAGAACCCATGAGATTTTCAAGGTTTTCGATGTACTCTGTGACCAATTTTAGCTCTTCCTTTAGCTGTAGGACTTGGTAGAATGAACTTGACTAAAAGTGTTTCCACTTTTTCTAACTCTAGGTCTGTGTCTATAAAAGCTTATGCCTGTGTAATCCTGGTTTCTAAAGGAAGCCACGTGAATAACAATCAGTGACTGTTTTTCTGTTGGTGTCACTGGAAAACTACCTATCTCATGGCTTTGGGTGGAGTAGGATCCAGAAGAAGTTGCCAGAAATGAGAGCTAAGAATTTGAGAGCATCATTGGAACATTCAAAATTTGGCATTTTAGTAAAAATAGTAATATCAAATCTTACTTACCTTTTGCCAAAGAAGGACCCTAAAATGCAGTAGAACAAAATTAAGCAGCCTTACCACAGATTATCTTTTTATTAGAAAAAGGATTTTTTAACCGCCAAGAAGAAAAAGGAATATATTCTCAAAAAAGTTAATTTTAATGAAAATAAAGTAAATTGAATATATGTGTTTTATAAACAAAACACCAATTTTCAAGACATTAAAGGCTAACATTTTCTAAAGATAAAAGAAGAGGTAACTGAGGTATGGGATGCATATAAAGAGGTCTAAAATAAGGAGGGGATTCACACCAGCACCATGACAGCAAAATGTGCTCAGGAATGGGCACTGAGTTGACTGATGTGCACAGGCAGGGACACTGTTTAGCATCTGAAATGGATGGTGGGTGGGAGAATGTAGAGACAAAGCCGCAGGAATGCTGAGAATATTCCTGCAACACAGAATCCATAAATTCAAATGATGTAGAAACACATAGTACTCAATGTAGTTATATTCTCAATTGGGGGGAAAAAAGGTTGGGGGGAACTATACTACGTAAATTATTGACCACCTTTCCCTAAAGAACCAACATGTACACAGAGCTATGTGCACACTGGCCAATGCCCTTTATAGTCCTTTGCAGGTTTTATGACTAAACATGATGACCTCTGAATGTTTACACGATACATTTTTTTTCTTATCACTTTAGATTTTATTGAGTATGTGATAAAAATTCCAAATCAGGCATTATTAAGGGCAACATTCATTGGGTTCACTATATGGATGGCTAACTGTGAAGAATGCCATCAGAAAGTAATTACAGAAAATGTGTCAAGCTTCATAGCACTATCTGTTGACAAAGAAAAAAAATTAATCAAGAAAACTTTGTGACATAAATTAATGTTAGAAAATGAAATCAGCTTATATTGGGCAGCTGCTCATAACTTACAAACTCACTATAGAAAACTAATATTTTTATTTGGGTTGCAGATAAACTTATTTTTATACACTGAATTGTGTAGCTGGTGGAACTATTTTTTTTAACATGAGAAAAAAGTAAACAATTTAGCAGTACAGCTTAATCACAATCTTAGTAAACATAAAAGAAGAAGAATCAATATGGCAAATTACAAGTATTATGTTTCTTTATAGTTTTCATTATTTTTATCTAAATCTGAATAGGCAAATTTTCTTTTTAAAAGATGCTTTTTACTTCAACTCTCGCTCTCTTATATAAATTACATCAATCACACTTTCAATTATTTTTTACCTTATCAACAAGAGACATTGGGCTAGAAAAGGAAGAAAAAAAAAGAAGCCAACAAATCTTCTAAATTAATCCATTCTGAATGTTCTTTTTCAAATCTTAATTTGTATTTTGGATTCCGAGAAAGAAGCAAACCCCAAATTATTACAAATGGTAACTTTAAGTGTTTTCAATTTTAAAGTTGGATTAGGACCAAGAACTAGCAAGATCTGCAGAAATGGTTCAAGAAGAAAAATGAGGTTTATGGTTAGGAGATCACTCAATGTTTTAGAAGTTGATTGACAATATTTGAATTCAGTGTAAAGCATTTTTTCTTATCAGTATGCAGAATGATGAAATGAATGTTTTATAATTCACCCCAGCTGCCCTTTCTGATATTATTTTTTGTTTCATATATGCATTTCACTCAGATTTTTAAATTTTTTAAATAAGATCTCTCTTTAGGTATAAAATACTTTTTTCCCCCCATGATCAATATGTTTGCCATACTTTAAAGTACATGTATTCTCTAAATTTAGGTTGGCAAGTTAGTTGTTTTGTGAGGCAGGCAGGAAGACGAGAAGCTGCAATACAACTAATAATTCATTTTATTTAATGTTTGTCTTCAGGAGAGCACAAGCAATGCATCAAAAAGGCAGAAATTCACAGGTTGTGCTCAGCTAAGGTCTTGCAGCCCAGAGAAGAGAGAACTTGGCAGGGAAGTTGCCACTCAGTTCAGCTCTTTCAACTTAAAAAATAATGATTTTTGTCTGATGCCCGGAAACCTGGAAGAGCCGAAGATCTGTTTATTCGAAGCCCAAGGGCAAGTATTTCCAGAAAACTCAGCAGCTTAAATAGCGCTTAAGAGTTTACATTTAATTAAATGGGATCCAGGTAATCAGGGTCTGAGACTGAGGGGATGACGCTGTGGTCTTGCTGCTCCTGGTCCCCCGAAGGCGAAGCGCAGTTAAAATTCAGCAGATCTTAACAACCGCTGAACGCCATGGGGCGGAGAGTTTGATAGGACATCAGGCTGGGCATTGACGCCTCTAGGTAAAGAAAGGCCAGAATTCTGCGGTGTTGGAAGTGGTCTCCGGGAATCTGCAGGCAGAAACCCTGGGCTCCTGAAGCGCGCAGCAGAGGGTCTCAGTGAACCACTGCACTCGGTGGGTACAGGACAGAAGCATTTGCCTTAGGGAACCCCAATGAAGCAGTGCAAGCGCTTAAGATGTGTGTGTTTTAAAGAACATAAACTAATGTAGGGTCTCCTTAATTCTCTACAATAAAGGTGGACTTAACGATCTTTCCCTATAAAACATTGCTTCATGCCAGGAGTCTTGCTGATACAGTTAGGCAGTAATTTCAAAACTTAGCGGCTGTTGCTCTTCAGTAGAATTGAATTGTGGTGCCTAAAGCTTTTTTTTCTTCCTTCCTTCCTCCCTCCCTCCCTCCCCCTTCCTCCCTTCCTCCTTTCCCTTCATTTCCCCAAGGCACTTACTTTTTTTTTAACTTGGAGAACAAACTCCCATTTCTTCCATCTCTTAACATTCCCTCATTCCAGGGGTCCTCACATGACTTGTAGACATTGATGACAAACTCATTGTTTGGGTGGTTTTCCTGAAAGCACAATGTATCCTGGGCTTGAGAAGGATCTGCAGTAGAAAGACTTAGCTCTTCCCCAGAATGGAACCTACAGTGATTTTAGTTTTCAAAGCCATAGCTTTTCATGCTGATTTCTTCCCTTACTATTCACAAAATACTCTAATGGTGTAAGTTGGTAACCATATCCGTCTGAGGTTCTTGACTTCTTCTTGACTTCTCAAGTGTGATGGTTTATAAAGTCTAGTTCTTGAAAGAGTGCAAGATTCTTTGGTATATGCCTAAACTGGTATATATTATCTACATATCTACTATATCATAATCAGTTATCTTTCTTCTTATACAGACACTATGACCTGTGCTTTCTGGTAGTTGTGTTTGTTTCAGGCTCCATTTTATTTAGGTCCTAATTCCTGTAATCCTTGGTCTATGTGGATTCTAGTGTATTGATACATCAGCTCCTTCCTAAATCTTTATATTTCCTTTGATTTTATTGATCACCATTACTGTATGATTTGATTTTACAAAACAAAAATTAGATTTTGTCTCAATCCTAATCCTTTTGAAGTAGCAACATGGCATAATATTTTGAACACTTTGAAATAATCATTTAGACTATATGAAAATATCTGGGATCTAGCAAATGATTATTACAGTATTTTGGTGAACTCCATTTTTTAATCTATGAAATAGAAATAATGAAATAGTGTTTTGATATCAATAGAGCACCATACAACTATTTTAGAATATATTATGCTCTTAATAAATGGGAAGTATTGTAGCATTTTGCTTATTTAATTCAACTCTGTGCATGAGAGAAGGAAGAGAATGTAAGTAAAAGTGTTAAACATAATGAATACAAGTAATTTTGTGAAATATCAATAACAGTGCTCATTACCAAGAGTGTGCTAGAGATGGGAGATGTGTAAGCTCTTATAAAGTATATATACTGTATACATGTGTTTATGTATACACATGTATACAGTATATAAATACATACAAAGAGAGAATAGCTTCTNCCCTCCCTCCCTCCCTTCCTCCCTTCCTCCTTTCCTTTCATTTCCCTCCCTCCCTCTCTCCCTTCCTTCCTTTCTTTCTTTCTGAAGGTGAACTCCAGGGAGCTTTACTCAAATGTTATTTGAAAAAAATTATTGTTTTATTTGAATACAAGGTCTCACTAACTTGCTGAGGCTGGCCTCAAACTTGTGATACAACTTGAGAGGCCTGAGCCTCTCAAGTTGCTGGAATTACAGACATGCACCACTATCCCTGGCTGTGTTACCTAATCTTAATACTTAATGCCACATAAATATGAATGTCTATTTATGGAAGGAATTCCCTAGCATTTTCAGATGTTTGTAGGTATGTTTACTGTTTTCTTAACAGCAAAAGCCAACTAGTTCAGGAAGATCATTTTATGAAAATCTTAGGCAACTCTGTTCACTAGTAGTGAAGTATAAGAACACAAAGGATGTGTTCGAAAGAAATTGAGAGGATATTATCTCCAAATCTTTTACCTTATAACTATGTAGAAGGAAATAAGACAGTTTAAAGGGTTTGAAATAGAAAAGCAGTTAGTGCTTAACTCAAGCGCTTCCTTTTAGTAATTAACAAAGTAGTACTGTTATAAATTGAGTTAGTAGATGTGCATGCTCAGGTACTGTATAGTTACATTTAATTGCAGGGAATATCATTTGTATTTTATAGTCCAGAATGCTTAAATCGAGGAGTTTGGACAACCTCAAATTTCATAAGTTAAATATCTGGTAGACAATGTTAATAATATAGAGAGCAGTTTTTTTCCAGTGTCTGTTATATAAAAACAGGCTTTCTTTGTGATGAGTGCAATCTGGCTACATTTATATCTGCTGCAAACCAAAGAAGTATCATGGAGATCCACATTAAGACCTAGAACCATATTTATGACAGAGCAAGAAGAAACATTTACTATGGGTAAGATAGGAATAGATATTTTGCATACTTGGTATAAAGTATCTAACTAATTGATTAGAATTAGTATATACTTAAGAAGCAGATTAACACTGTTAAAGACTTAAAAATCATGGACAAATTCTTGAGAAATTCCACAAAGGAGTGGGCCACAATTGCTGTGAAAACATTAAGTAAAGTCCAAATATTAGGGTAAATGAAGGGCAAAGAGAGTGTTATCAGGGGAAAAGAGAAATGCGGAATGTGGAGGAGCTCATGAGTCCCTTGCCCTTCTGTTTGCAAGGTGAGTTCCACCTGAGTCATCAACTGTCATGAACCAGGCATCAGGAAAGATTCTGTAGCATCCAATAATATGAATTGGGGTATATTTTATAGAGACCATGAAAATGTAAAGTCAGAGTCAATAAGAGGTGAAGGAAACACTGAGATGTGATTGTGAACTGTATGTGTCCACTTGACTGGATCATGTGGTGCCTAGCTATTTTTCTGGGTTTGTGAGGGTAGCAGTGGTCTACTGTTGTTCCTAATGAACCCTGGCCCTATCATACAGTCAAGTGAGAGCCTGAATAGAATACAGAATCTGAGGAAGAGAGAACTCTGCCTGCCTGCTTGGTCTTTTCTGGTCTTCAGACTAGAATCCACAGTTTCAGCTCTCCTGGTTTTCTACCCTTCAGACTCAGGCTGGAACTACATGTTGAATTCTCTTGGTCTCTAACTTGCTGACTATAGATCTTGGAACTTCTTATTTTTTAAAAAAGTTCTAATTTGTTATATATGATAGCAGAATGCATTACAAATCATATTACACACATAGAGAATAATTTTTCATATCGCTGGTTGTATACAAAGTAGAGTCACACCATTCGTGTCTTCATACATGTACTTAGGGTAATGATGTCCATCTCATTCCACCATCTTTCTTACCCCATGTCCCCTCCCTTCACTTCCTCCCCATTGCCCTATCTATAGTTCTTCTAATTCTCCCATGCTCCCCCGCCCAATCTCACTATGAATCTGTCTCCTTATATCAGAGAAAACATTTGGCATTTGGTTTAGTGGGATTGGCTAACTTCACTTAGCATGATATTCTCCAACTCCATCCATTTACCTGCAAATGCCATGATTTTATTCTCTTTTATTGCTGAACAATATTCCATTGTGTATATATGCCACATTTTCTTTATCCATTCATCAACTGAAGGGCATCTAGGTTGGTTCCACAGTTTACCTATTGTGAATTGTGCTGTTATAAACATTGTGTGGCTGTGTCCCTGTAGTATACTATTTTTAAGTCTTTTGGGTATAAACTGAGGAGTGGGATAGCTGGATCAAATGGTGGTTTCATTCCCTGCTTTCCAAGGAATCTCTATACTGCTTTCCATATTGGCTGCACCAGGGTCCACTCTGTCACATCTGGATGCTTGTTTCAAACAGTGCTGACTAGACTTGATGATCTACTATGAATAACAGGATGAAAAATGTCTACTTGCTGAGAGATGCTGCGAATGAGCAAAGGTCAATATTCACCCCTGTTTTTGTTCAAAAATAGTTGGGAATACAAGCTGATTAGAATTCAAAGGTTTGGAATATCAAGGAGATTTTCTCAGGCTCAATATGATGGGAAATGCATGGAGTTTTCTGCAAGTAATGAAATGAAGATGGGATTATATTAGAGTTACTGATTGCGCATGATGCTCTGGAGGGTAGGAAAACACAGACAAGGTTAGTGAGGGTGCTGTCCCAGTGATCCATCAAATGATTAGGGCCCTTGCATAAAGTGGTGACAGGGTTAATCAAAATGAAGGTGTACTTCTGAGAGTTGCTTCAAGAGATGGGTCAATCAAATGTGTTGACTCATTCAGAATGGATGATAGATGAGAGAGGTGAATGATAAGTTCAAAATTATAAAAGGTGACTAGAAAGAATATAGTCTCAGGGGCTTCTAATTGGGGTATCTATTCGGGGACAAAATGAATAACTTTATAGTGAGAGATGGCATCCAGATAAAACTAAATAGATCTTAATAACTGTAATGAAACATGGGACTTGTTAACTTTATCTGAGACTGAGTGGGAAGTTAGATAACATCCCCCAAATTTAGGTATTGAAACCTATTTGGGAATAGGATCAAAAAAGAAGTGAGAGAGGCTAAATGGGGTCATGAAGGAGGGTCTCTGAGGACACATTAGAAGGCATCCATCTGTGGGCTATTGATGATAGCCCTCACCAGGAGCTGAACCAACTGATAATCCTTGATCTTGGACTTTTAGCTTCCACAACCATGAGAAATAAATGTCTCTTCTGTTTAACTACCCAGCCTTTGGTGTTTTGTTATGTCAGCCCAAACCAACTAACACAGTGATGTCCATGCTTACAAAATAAAATAATCACGTTTACTCTGTCTAATTAATCATTGTACTTAAGGTACAAAAGAAGATGAACATCAGTAGAGCAAATGTAATAATAATAATTCATAACTATGCCATATCTCTAAGAATGGGGCACATGATGTTAATTCCTTGCAAAAGACACTGATAACTGCAGCTGACTTTGCTTTAGAAAATTTTAGCTTTAAAATTACAGGGAATGATAGTTCATGTCCAAAGGCCATCAGTGTTTGCACATTTGCAACAGGTAACAACATGGTTAGGGTATGAATACCGACCCACAGTATTTAATGAAAGTGGAGGATAAACCAAGCAAACAACTAGTAGATAACGACAATAATAATATAAAGTGGTGATTATTGAGTACTTGAATGGTGCCAGGTGCTCTCTACACACCTCACATGTATCATTTCATTAATCTTTATACAACCCTATTAGGTGCTATTATGAATCCCCCCCACTCCCTCCCCCCCCTTTTTTTTTTTAATACAATGGAACAGAGGCAAGTTGAGCATCAGTAACTGTTCACAGTCACATAGCTGTAACAGAAATGAGGACTTGTGGTGAATGAGAAGGAGCAGTGGAACTCCATAAATCCCACAAGTAACCATTCTTGTAGGGGAAAAATCGTACATTTTTATAAGCTTCAGTTGAAAAGTTGCACTGGACCAATGTATCTTACAGAAGGAAGAGATTTAAGGCACAACGTATCAGAATTTTTACTCAATGAAAACATTCTTCTGGCATGAGTGAGGCCCTGGGTTCGATCATCAGCACCGCATATAAATAAATAAACAAACAAACAACTAAATAAATAAAAGGTCCATTGACAACTAAAAAAATATTAAAAACAACAACAAAACAAAACCTTCTTTTCAGAGCTGCTCTGGGGTGGGGGGCGGTCATCCAAGCTTATGATGAATATTCCTGGTATGACAGTAGCTTCCTGCTTTCCATGGACACCTTTTCCAAGGTATAGATCACTCAATATTACAGAATTCCTCTGGATGTTGAGCTCACTTCTATCTATAACTTAATTTGCTACTATTCTCATTTGAAAGCTGACATTTATTGAGCACCTGCTGTGTTACCCTAAAGAGCATTTGTGACATTTTCCTATCAATCACCCCAGTGACTATCAACAGTCCCACTTTACAGATGGGGACCCTGAGGCTGAGAAAGTTTAAAACACATGACCGGTGGTTTATATCTCAAAGTGTGTGGATAATGAAAATACAAATGTTCTATAGCCAATGTAGCTATCCTAGGCCCCCAACTTCTGCTTGTCTTCCTGGAATAGCAGACAGAAGCATCCTCCTATTTTCATGTGAGTGTCCTAAAAGATAACACTTATTTTCTTTTTTTGATATAAAAGGTCATATTTATTTTTAAAATTAGTGCCCATTATTTTAGAAATTGTGTCTCTCTAAGCCAAATATTTTGGTTATATCCTGCAGGTTTCCAACACCATTTCATCCTAATCCTTCCCTGAATGTTTTAGCTATATTTAAAGCATTAGCTAAATTTTGGAAATAATATTCTGCATGTTATATTACATTAGAATGTTGTCCCCCTTAGTTTAAACATTTTATTTTTTACAATTCTCACTTAAGATGGTATTCATTGTCACAAATAAACAGTTTAGATAATCAAAATGTGCCCAATATATACATTGTTAGAAGATAAAAAGGAGTAATAATATAAATGATCTGTTGATCAAACAGATTGATCAAACTTTTGTGCTAATATATATCTTGATTTATTTCCTGAGTACTTTTTTTCTCATTTTCATAAACTCTGCATTTGTACTATGTTGATTTTTGTGAATCATGCTTTTCTTTCTTAGCTCCGAGAGCATAAACATATTATCAATACTTAAGACTCTTTGTGATTATGATTTGAATGGGTCTATGATATTCCATTGATTAGCCAACTTTACTAGTCCTTTAGTTATCATCTTTATAGAGCAATCCTATGTTAATTATAAATGATTGGGTGATAAATATCTTTGAAAATATTTTATTATCCTTTTCCTTATATTCTAAATTGTTTAAGGAAAATTTTTCAGAAGTAAGATTTCTCAACTGCAAGTATTTGAAAAATATAAAATCATTATAGCCAGTTTCTCTCTGTCCCTCAGTCTCTATATATGTACACACATTCACATACTCTTGTTTATATATTTTTGAATTTGGTGTTTTATGCGAAGGATTTGTTGTATTCTTCTACATATAAATAACTTCTAAAACCAGATGCTTTCCTACAATCACTATTGACACTGACCAGTTCTGATATTGTTTGGCCATGTTTTTATACTGTTGAACTTGATTTTTATTGATTTCTGATCAGCCAAAACTGCTAATATATGTAATTGTCTGCTCTCTTCCTTTCTAGACCTATCTAATTTTATTTATAGGAAGAATCTGCCTGCAATGTATTACTTCAACCTTCTCAAATATCTTATTTTACCATTCAACGCCTTATTCAAATTATTCCATCTACCCCAAAACCCTAGTATCCCTGAAAAAAATCCTGTTTTTCAAAGCCATTTTCAAACACCACCACCTTCCTGAAGCCTTCTTTCTTATACCCAGATATGCCTTGTCCATCTTTCCTTTTTGCCCTTGTTGTTTAAACCAGCATTGCTGCTGCTTCATGCTGTATTATGTCTACTTCTGTTTATGTCTAGACTAGGGGATCCTTAAGTTCTGGAATCACAAATACACATGGTTCAGTTGTGAGCATCTAAGCTCATTTTGAATGAAAATATTAAGGCTTTTAGTAGATGCTTAAAATATGTGTTTATGGGGTGAAGAAAACATTCATGTTTTCAAAGTCACATTTCAGAAATTAATTATGACCAGTAGAGGGTGTTATGGAAATGTTGACCATAGCTTGATAACCAGACCTTGCTGAACTATCAAGACAGTTCTCCCTTTGAGTGCTTCAGTATCATTAGCCCAAGCAGGGGTGACTGGAGAATGGGGTACCAAAAGAAAGGAGAAAGAGAAGCTGGGTAAAGCCACTTTGTGGAAGGCTTTGCATAATGTGCTAAGTGGGTTGTTAAGAAATTGATGGCTTTTAAATGTCATGAACACATATGAAATGCTACATGATGTTGTTTTGAAGAGGTAGTTATGATAGCTTGCTGTTGCAGACAAATTTCATATTGCTGGAAGAAACAGGATAAGCAGAATTCATAAACTAACATGAGAAAAAAAAAGCAGAGCGTAGGAAGTATATGTATCAAGTGGACAGCATTTTTAAAGTTAAGAAGCATGCATAAAATGGAGATATTTTGAATTAACTCATAATTCTGTGGTGTTTTTTGACTATATCAACGGGAATGCCTATAATGAGATACTAAAAGGTCTAAAACTGAATGAGTTAAGGAACCCAAAACAGGCAGAAGAGGAAGAACATCAGATCAGAGACCCACCAAGTGTTTTATTATTTAGTTAACATTTTAGATTTATTGTTGTTTCACATTATCATGAACTATCTACTCATTACTACTCTTTGCCATGACCTGCCTGGCTCTTCATTCAGTAACTGGTGAGGGGTAATGGGGGATTAAGAAAAACACAGAAACATTTAGAGAGAAGGGTGGGATCAGGTGGGTACTGTCCTCTGATGGAAGAACATTGACTCAGAGCTGGCTCCCACACGTTTATTATATAGGTTTTATCATCAAAAGGTTATTTGTGAGAAAGTTCCTGGAAAGCAGCAGACTTGAAGGTCACAGCACAGGCAAGACAGTATGGGTATCTTGCTATTTTCAGAATCTTCTATTCCTAGGAGACAGTGTCTATGACTCAAGGTTAAAACTAACATTTCTGGACATTTCCCCAGAGAGACCAAGGGCCAACATGCCATAGCAAATGGGGAAAGTTAACCCTATACTTTTGCACAGGGTCATGTTCACCCGATGCTCTCTAAGGGGAAATTCTACTGCAAGAGCACCACAAACACATGGTAATCAGACTTTTTGATTCACACCAACACTCCCCACAACTCTTCAATGTACTAACCACATACCTGGCTGTTCAGAACATTCAGGGCCCAACCTGCTAAGAAATATGCAACACGGCCTACTTCAAAGGGTAAAGAACATCAAAGTCAGTTGGTATGATGAAACATATCTCCATAGCAGCAACTATTTTGAGAACAGATACTGAAGGGTGGGTTGATATTTGAATCATTCTATCAATTCCATGTCAAATTTATGTAAGTCAGTTTTTCACACTATTCCAGGATCAATTATGTAAAGAATCAGAAGCTTGCAACTTATACCACCAACTTAGGAAAATAAGCATTTAAGTGCATGTTGCAACATGGGAGGGGTTACAAAGAGATAAGAGGATGTGATCTCCACCCCTAGAGATGTTTCTAGTCTTTTTAAAAAAATTCTTTTTTTCTTTTAATATATTTTTAGTTGTCAATGGACCTTTATTTTATTTATTTATATGCAGTGCTGAGAATTAAACCCAGGGCCTCACCCATGCTAGGCAAGTGCTCTACCACTGAGCCACAACCCCAGCTCAGGTTTCCAGTCTTTATATTTTACATGTAGATAACACACCCAATTTATCATAGTACAGTCAAGCATTGAGTGGTAAAATTTGTAGAGGTGTCCTTGTGAAAACAGAAGTTCAAAGATCAGTAGGACAAAAATAGGGCTGGTAATTGTACTCCTTTACCCTAACTTATAAAAATGGACATTAGAGTAGAGTTGCCAGCATCTGGGTTGAGGGAAAGTAAAAGAAGAGTTGGTCAAAGAATGCAAAGTTTCGGTTATGCAGAAAGACTAAGCATGGTCGATTGGATGCACAGCATGGTGAGTATAGTCAACCTTACTGTATTCTGTATTTGAAATTTGCTAGTAGAGTAGATTTTACACATTGTCATTGCAAATAAAAATTTGTAGCTATTAAAAAAAAGAAAAAATTCTGTCTCTTTAGATTCCAAAATATGCTCCTGCTAAAACAAAACGCAGCAATATTATTCTCCCATTTTTCAGGAGGATATTCGATTCTCAATTTTAAAATCTGTGCATATTTTTTTCTTGTAGTTTTGGTACCTAAAATTTCTTGTCAAGATTAGAATCAAATGAAAAGTATCACACATTAGTACAAAATTATATAGCAGGGTATTTTAAACTTATTATATTTATCTCATGATGTCTTCAAAGAGCATTGGGGATCTTTCACCTAAAGAAAATTAAATGCAACCACATTGTATGGTGCAGTTAATCGAAGATTAATCATCTTTTTAAAAAAGATGTTTTTGAGTAAACCTTATTTTCCTTTTATAGAGGAGATTGAGTTTTTGTGCTGTGATGACACCGTGGGGGTGAGCAGATTATTGGGTGAAGCAATTTCTATGTTGCATGTGGACATATTTAGTTCCATTCACCCCATTTGATATTCTATTATGAAAGGAGACTTGGATGGCATAGTTTCACCCATGCATTTGGTATTTGAAGAAGTTAATGGGCAATCTAAAAGACTTGTGCTTGTGGTGATTGTAGTTCCTAAGCTAAAAGGATAGATAAACCAGAAGAATCTTAATAATGGCAATGATGAGACTTTTCCTTAGAAAGGATGAGGATGCTTTCATCCAGTCTGTATGGATATGCATGCACAAATGAAGACACCCACTGCCCTCTCATTGCATTGAACTACGCAGCTGTTTTTCTTTTATTAAATAGGAAGAACTGAGAAGTACAGACGTTTTCAACATTTTTGTAATTGAGTAACACATTTGTGTTTGTTCACAAGAATTCTAGATTTAGCTCGAGGGTCCTTTCAAAATTATGCTAAATCCTACAATATAATTTAGCCCATTCAGTTAGACCACAGAATTGAAGAGGAGAAATAAAGCATCTCCCTGGGATTGACCAGAAATTCTCACCTCCAGGTGCTGCATTAAGTTCAGATGTGATCAGTAGCCACATCAGGAGAGTCAGCAAATTAGAAGAAATATGATCCATCCTAGGAATATATTGTGAGCACCTTAGCTAAGTCACACAGCAATCAACCAATATTGTTCAGGTCTATCACCAGGGATGCCAGCTATTGAAAGTTAGGGTTCAGGCTATAAAATTAGGAAACAGTCTGAAACCTCCCTTACAAAATCCTTTTATTTGTGAAGAGTCCTGTCCTCCACCTTCTCTGTGTTGGCGTCTGAACAGGTGAACTTACCTGGAGAAAAATCATAATAAGTGGGAACTGAATCTCCAGGTAACCCTAAGAGAAGCAAGCCTACTTGTTTCCCTGCAAGACTTCCTGTCTCGTTCTGTGAGATTATTTTATAGTTTCTCTCTTCTAAACAGCAGTGTTCTTTCTCTCTTCCTTTTCCTTCTATTCTGTGCCCATTTCCTGATTTCCCACAAGAAGGAAGCAATGAGGAAAGAGTGCTTTCAGGTTCTCAGCCCCAAACCTGCCAACCTACCCACCTGCACCTAGGCCCTTGGGATCTACTTCCCTCCTGTCACCTCTGTGACTCCTTGTTTCTACCTAACCCACCCCTCTCGGCACTACTTTCCCTCCTCCTACCAACCAAGGTCCATTCCTCTTTTTTACCAATCTACTGTTTCATTCACTACACATAGGACCATTCTCCTCACTCTAAAAAACATCTACCATTAAACAAAGCTATTGGAAGCGAATGCCCTCCAGGTATTGTCTCATGCCTATATTTCATTGATGACCTGCATCTTGGCCAAATCCAAAGCTATGTCTTTATCCTTATTTTATTCAGCTTCTCAGAAACTTTTGACCCCATTGAATTTCTCTTTATTGAAATTTTCTATATATTTACTTATACCTATTTGCCTGCTTGTTAAGAGCTAGCACTGTACTGCATAATTCTAGGTCTTCCTGATGCTGTCATATCCCCAGTATCTAGAACAGTACCTGGCATATACTAGAGGCTTAAGTCATATTTCAGCAGTCACAGACTTTTAAAAAAAATCACATGAAATCATACAATCATAAACACTTAAGGGTTTATAAATAAGTCATATTTTGGGAGTCAGAAACTTCTTACCATTATTCTGTCCAGAGCCAGAAGTCTGCCATTTAAATTGATAATTGAGCTTTGGAATCTCTTCATTTCCAAGTGAAATGAATCCTTTCACTATATCCTCTGAATGGCATAGCTGGGAGTGAACACTCTCCAGTTGACTTGGAATGAGTAAGCAAATTATCAGAGGCCACCTGAGTTCCTGTCCTGTGAAAACACAAGAGTAAATTCGATCTGCTTTTGTAAAACTACAACCAAAAATAGTAAACCCCATGTTTTCAGGTTCATCTAACAGGCTCCACTTCTGAAGTGCAATGGCCCCTTCATGCAGCTCTTCTATGCCAAGTTCTAACAGTGAGAGGAGTGTGAGAGGTACCAGCCACCTGCCACCCCCAGCTCATTCCAAAGGTCTCCTTCCAGCTATTGACCTGAATCATCCACCTTAGTTTTAGGATGCAGTTAAGAGGTCTGCAGCTCAGAGTAAACTGCAGCTGAGCTGGGAGGCCTCTTTCTTTTGTTTATTTCTTCTTTCAGAACACAAGGAAACTAACACCAGGAATCCATGAAAATAATAGGCTCCTTCCAACCCTGATTCTTTACTCTGAACAAAAAGAAACCACCCATAAGCAACTCTGCCACTGACTGCATTCAGATGAAATGCTTCCTACACAGACCATTATAGACCCCCTCAGGTTGAGGCCCTGATAAACACTTGATCCACAGTTTAAATGAAATCATTTGGCAGCTCAACCACTTGGTGCTTCTGTTTCTGCACATAAATATGCTAGCCTTTAGCTTTCAGGCCATAGAGTGGTGGTAGAGATCTTTATTTCCACCCCTACACATGTTGTTTGGTTCAAGGAATTCATCCACAAAAAGTTTGACTAAGATATATGTTTATAGATGCTTGCAAAGGTATTTGTTCTAGCATTAATGAAACATCTAGGCCATTAGAGGAAGACTGTTGGAATGCTTCAGAAGTAGAGTTTTTGAAGAATATAAATCAAAATACGAAAAATAAATAAATAAGCCAGAACTAATCTTCCCCCCTTCCAAACTTTCTTTCCTTTTGTCTTCGTGTACTTTCCATATTTACCGAAAACTTGTGGATTTGGCTGACTTCAAGGTATATTTATCAGAAGGCACAATAGTCTTCACTGTTGAAAATATTTTACTTCATGTATTAAAGAGATATATCAGGAATATATTTTTAAGCAGTGCATTTATAGTGTGACCCTGGTCAGAAGTATTTGGCCAAATTTCCTCCCCTTTCTGAGAGGTTGCCTTCAAAAAGTTAAAAGTTTCTAGGATTGTACAATCCTTTGAATGTCAAAGAAATATTCTGTCTTGTGGCTACCTTCTATTTCAGTTTATAAGGTAGAAGATGCAATGAACTTATGAATTTCACAAGGATTTTTTTTTCTAAGAGTAAGAAAAAAAATAAGCTTTTCAAAAATTGTATTGGAAAATCCAAAGATCAAAATCATAATTCTGATTAGACTTCCTGACAACCAGAGTTTCATATGGGATCTTTATTTACTGAATATGGACCTAAAACTAGGAGAGTCCCATGTTAGGACCTTCAGCAGGTGTCGATCTAAGTGATGGGATGAGGCCACTTGATGGTTTCAGGCCCACAGAGTGACACATATGACAAAGCAAAGGGAATCGACTGTGCCTGCACATTCCTGCAACCTGTTCTACCTGGACAGTGAATTAGCACCTTGGAGCAAAATCCAATAGGGAACCATTCTTGGTAAAGAGTGGAGGTAAGAAAAAGTAATGCGATTATTCTCTAAAGAAGATGAATCACAAATCTGAGGCCAGATAATATCTTCTCATGTAAAAGAATCTCCCTGGTGACTCAATTTATCCTCAGGATGGTTTTGTCACTCTGAAAAGTGAATCACTTCTTCATCTTGATGAGGAATATACTAGTTTTCAATGATGGCAAAAAGTGATTCCTTCTCAGTTTTTACTTCCAGTAGAATCTACTAAAGATCTAGAAAGTTAAGTTGTCCCCTTTGCTCGCCTCATGTCTGTATGTAATGGTAGATTCATTTCAACATGGTACGGAAAGATAAACAGATGGAAAAATACAAAGTGCTCTGTTTATTCTGCCTATTCACTATTATAGAGGCCCTGGAAAGGCTGTCTAGATTGTGGACTCCAGCTGTCCGCCATGGGATGTTGGCAGGACTCCTGGGGGAAGTTAGGGGAAACAGAGTGATTGCTTTAGAACTATATTCATAGCTACTCTCTTGTGTGTGATTGTAATTCAGAACCATTACTCTTGAATTAAAAAAAAAAAATAAAAAATCTTTCTAATGCTTGAACATTGAAAGGGGATGGAAGAAAAGCTAGGGGCTTAATCTTTTAGAGCTGCTGCCATTTTAGAGATGGCAAAACCCTTCATCTCAGTGATAAGCGGTGGAGGATTAAAAATATCAGAGGTGTGACTGTGGTACCTGGTGGCTTAGGGACTAACCCGTTTCTTAGCCTCTTGACTTTAGGAGTTAGCAAATCTCCTTTCTTTTCCACTGAAGGTCTAAGGACTGCATGATAAAGGAAAGCACATTGAAATAGGGGCAGGAAAATAAACTTGAATCTCTTTCTCTATTCACCCCCTGCACAGGGGTTTCTATAAAATTAATTTATTTGAATAAGTGGTTATTGTGGTAAATTCTATGCAAAGGAGTGGTAGAGTGGGTGTTCGTGCAAAAGGAGCACAGTGCACAGATTGAGACTGATCTAGGATCACACCTAAACATTCCAGCTATGAGATATGGGTCAACTGACCCTGTTTATCTCTTGACTTCTTCATTGTTAAAATGGACATGATTCTACCTAAAAGACTCTTATGACAATTAATTCGACTTCGCATGTAATAGCCCATTGCCTGCTAAAAAGAAGCTGCTCTCTTCTTCTTCTTCTAACAATATTAAACAATTCATATTATTCCTAAATTCGATATTTTATGTAGACCTGCATCTGACATGTGGAAGTTGAGAGAAATTTATTTTTTTCAGATATTTGGGTTATACTGTTAGTTTTGCAAAATTACACTGTATCATCAAAATGTATAATGTAAATCACCTATTTTTTTACATTAGTGAAAATAGATGAAAACATTATAATATTCTGAAGAAGTATCTCTGCCTTTTCCATTTCTGCTAAAATTTCAACAATTGAATTGCAGACATCTGCAGTAAATGATCTTGATAGTTTGGATTTGTTTTTGGAAATCAACTTTTATTAAATAAAGTTGTAAACAAAGCCCTCAGCTGTCCTGCTGCCGCCACCACATATATGGATGAAAATCAATGTTTCTTTCAAAAATTTCCATACATGTCTCAGATAAAATTTGCAACATGTTCACATTCTTCAAATATGACATGGCTGGTTTCAAATTCAGGCCCAAAAGTCAAAATATTGAGGATTTTGCAGTGAGTTATAGTTTAGAAAGATTTCCACTGGGGAAAAAATGGCAGATAGTATGGTTACAGAAAATCCATAAACTGAATAAAAGTCTGAAATGATTCTTTCTCCCAAGATTGTCAAGAAATGTCCTCAAATTTTACCTTTGGATTTTAAAAAATACATAAATAATAACAGCTGTTAGTCATAGTCCTGTTTTTTTTTTTTTCCTTGTGATGACCTTCTAAACATTTACAGAAGATGTTATATAAGCTATTATTTCAAAGTTTTTTACCACTAGCTTTAGATGGTTTGTATTTTGTTGTATAACACAATAGAAAACAATTTTTTTTTTCCTATTCATTCTGGCATGGATGATCTACTTTTCCACCAACAGTAGGAAATAGCATTTATCATGTGAGAATGGTGTTAAGAAGCTATTGCAGGCAGAGTAAGGGAAACAAGATAGGATTAGAAGTCCATGTGCCCAACTGAGTGAAATAAATTCTGCCTCTTCTCCCAAAATTTTGCTTTACATGTCTACTAGGTGACCCTAACACCTGGAAAATAGATGAAAACATCATAATATTCTGAAGAAGTATCTCTGCCTTTTCCATTTCTGCTAAAATTTCAACAATTGAATTGCAGACATCTGCAGTAAATGATCTTGATAGTTTGGTTTTGTTTTTGGAAATCAACTTTTATTAAATAAAGTTGTAAACAAAGCCCTCAGCTGGAACTGCATGCTGATCCTCATCCAGTAACACACCTCTCTCTCCACATACAGCATCCTCTAATCTGAACTCACAACAGCAACTTCTCCAGCCAGGTGATTTCTGTTGAAACACAATTCTTTCTTAGATACCAGTGTTAGCTTGTGGCCCTTCACTTATTCCCAGTAGACAGACTAGTAAGAAAAGTAGAAAAGCAAACTGCAAATCATAATTAACATGTAGATTGTAGAAAATAATTAACCTTGTGTATGAAGACTATAAAAGCAGATACAGCGATTTTCCTCTATGCAAGTCACTTACATCTTCATAAAATATACTGGAATTTTAAGTCGTTTTTGGAAAATGCCATTCATTGTGCAAAGTATATAATTTTATCTTAGTGACTAGCTGGCTATAGCTTGGGGCATATTTGGAATCTTAGGTTTAGTGATACAAAGGGCATATTCCAAATTTGGGTCATATTTTTAAAAATTCTTTTTTGTAGGAGTGAATCTTTTCTCTTTGAAGGAATCTTTAAAAATAGTCTGTTACATATTCTATAATATAATGAATTTGACCTTCTTTTGTGGTTAATCATTTATTCAAATGTCAACATTACTGAGCTAATATTTCCAAGGAGATGGTGTTTGAGGAAGTCAGAATCAGTTTGGGTATATGAAATGCAGGGAAAATTAAAAGAAAAATTTCAGTATGTACATCATAGTCTAGCACACCCGGCCAAAGCCCAGAAGGAAGGGCTGCTCAGCCTGGCTGAGAAAACTTATTAAGTTTAGGAAGGTCCCTCAAATTCATTGAACTCTTGTCATTTACATTTCTTCTGGATCAGAGGTTTCTAACCTTAATTGATACCCATGAAATCAGTCCTACTGGGACTGGTGCTGTGTCTAAGCATTCACTTCCTGAAAGAAACTCAGAGGTAAACTCAAAGAACTGGGAGAATATACACAGTTTTAAGCCCAAATTCCCTAATTAGAGACTCTAATAGGTACAAATTTTTGAGCCCTTTTGGGGGAGAGGCAGGTAACAGTATTTCAGATTGTTTCACATGATTTTTACATAGCAAAGCTAGCATTAAGCCGTGTATTTGCAAAGTATGCTTTGTCCAACTCTAGTGACCATGGTACCATTACTTGCTTATGGAGCCCAAACACTTTTGAATAAGTTGACTACATCAAGGATACCAATATTAAATGAACATATACCATTTTTTTTCTACTCATTGGTATTAATTCTATTACTTGGGGTTATGGGAAATAAATCTAATTCCTTATTGTATGTAGTAGCTCTTAAACTATTATCAGCAATGGCAAGACTCCCATTTCAGCCTCTTCTTTCTCTAAATGTTCCTCATTCTTCAGTCTGCATGTAACTTGGCTTAAAATCTTGAGCATTCTTCTAGTTCTGAGTTTACCTGTGAGGTTTCTCAGGAAATAAAGGCTCAGATCCAGCATAAATCCTATTAGGACAGAGTTTACATGTGCCATCTCAGAACTCTCCTACTCAGGACCTATTGCTCTACTGTCATTGACTTGAAATTCATAATAATTTTTAAATAAATTTCCATTTTGCATAACCACTCAAATGTAATGAGCAACCCTGTGCCTCAGCTCTGGTATGATCTAGTTGTATAAATAGTTCACTTCCCCCGTTCTCTGTACTAAGGTAGCCTGAGTATGTGTTATCTACTTCAACAGCCCACATTACTCTTTAGCTTGAATTCTATACACTGCCCAAAGAAACCCTGAGGTCTTATTCTACTACGCACCTACATCTCCTTAATGAGGATTTTTTTTAAAATCGTTAGAGACAAATATGAAAATTTAAATTTATTGAATTTAAGCATCATCTTTGAAGAGTTGGCCCATGATTTCAGACTATTGAGATCTTATTAGGTTTTGATTGTTTTATCCATCATTTTTGTTATCCTTTTTAATTGCATGCCACTAAAAGACACTCATAACACAACGTTATAAAGCAATGGAAAAACATAATCGGAAACATTTACAAGGATGAGAGGAATAATGGTTTCAATAAATGTGATCTAATTGTTGTGGTTGTTTTAAAGCCATTTGTCTCTGATTTCAATAGTGAGGCCATGATGGTCTTTCCCCTTCTTGCCTAGAAATACAATCATGGTCCTTCTTGTCATTGTGAGTTGGGATATGGAACTGCTTAGTTGTAATGAGGACCTCTGCTGAAAGAAAACACATTCCTAAAGCTATATTCAGTAAAAGCTCACCTCAGAGGAGTTGTAATGGAATGTACAAATTGAAAATGCAGGGTTTCTGTCTACCACAGCTATGAGGTACTTTTGGTATAGATCCTTCTTCTGGTAACCATTTCTCTTCATTAGTGTCTTGGCGTTGTGAGAAAAAAGATATCTGAGGAAGCTGTAAGAGATCTACAGGTGCATGACCACATATAATAAATGATTTCTGACTCAAACAATTATTTCTTGTATACCATGTTCATTATGGAACGTTTTACGAAAAGTTTCTTGTTGGGACTGGGGTTGTGGCTCAGTGGTACCATGCTTGCCTTGCATGTGTGAGGCACTGGGATGGATCCTCAGCACCACATAAAAATAAATAAACAAAATAAAGGCATTCTGTCCACATGCAACTAAAAAAAATTTTTTTTTTAAGTAACTTGTCCAGTTAGGATGATGATGCTTTTGATCTCTACCATCTTTTTGGTCAAATGACAAAATCTGAATTAGTTTTCTCATCTACTAGATAAAACCATTAGGTTGAATTAAACAGTAGCCTGATTAGCTGTTGTTTTATTTAGATTTTTTAAAAAATATATATTTGAATACTTTAACCATATCACAATTTAATCTGAGCAATTATTCACTCAGAAATACAGGAAAGAACTCCTCACTAGCCAAGAAACATGATATTATATTTGGGTCATCCCCACCCATATAAAGCTATATTCATGACAAAAGTCTGTTACTCAACATGCTTTGTGAGTTTTCTTTTTGTGCCGTAACAGATCCAAGAATGAGCTCACAGCAAGACCAGTGCACTGGTAGGAGCACCTACTTCTAGTCGCTGGGCTGGGATACCTTGTTAATTGGCTTTAGATCTATTATTTACTCATCATCTCTGAAGTATAGGGGATATCATGGCCCATCACTGAAGTCTCTTTAATCTCCAACATTGTACACATCTGTAAATTTGTGAAATGCCTCCAGAGAGAGGGGACAGTATAAATGATTTATATTATTGATTCACTCCACAAGAAGGGCTGAGCTCAGAAATATGAAAGCAATTTTCCTATTACGGTTCCGTAGTCTGAAAGAACTACACTACTTGGATCTCAACAAGAGCTTCATTGCAGTGAAAATGACACTTTTAAAAGCTCATATAGGAAACGTGTTCACATGTGTGTATGCCTAGATCTACACATTCACTCATTCATTTTCCCAAAATTATTGAGCATATACTTTTTATCAGGTATTATTCTAGATGCTGAGAATACAGAAAAGAACAGCAAGGACTATGCCTTTTTGGGCTTATGCTATAGGAAGCAAAGGAGAGAGATAAGCAAGACAACGGGGTAAAATAAACTGGGTGTTAAGTAGTGATAAAAATACTGTACTAAAGACGAGTTGAAAAGTTAAGCTGCAAAAGAATGTGAAAGGCCTATGAAAGGGAGTTTCATTTTAAATATTGTGGTCAGAGAAGTGTCCCTAATGAAGATTTTACAAGAAGGTGCAAGCCTTGAGGATTTCTAGAGGGAGGATGCCCTAGGCAGAGCCAATAGCGAGTGCAAGTTCTTAAGGGGGGATCTCACTTGTGTTGGAGAAAGAGCAGTCAGGCGAGCATGAATGGAGGTGAGTGAGCCAGGAAGAGAGGAAATTGAGGTGGAGAGATAACGGGAAGCCCTGTGGCCTTAAGGTCCTGTTGACCACTTTAGGATTTAAGTTATTTACTCTGAGTGAGCAACTTTAGGAGATGTATTGTGTGATGGGATTCCTCTGGCCACCGTACTGAGAATAGCCTGTATGGAGGAGCAGAAGCAGCAGATCTGGTAGGGGGCTACTGAACGATATTCCACCATCAGACATCACACTTATTACAGTTATTCACAGAGAGCTGCTTACTATGCTGTCTGTAGCCTGGTCTTCTCTCTTCAATTCTTCACTCATTTACAGCTATGAAATAACTATTTAGTACAAAATGCTAAGTGCTTAATTCTTGTTGTACATTGAAGTTATGTGGTTCTAACTTTTAAAATACCCATGCCTGTTGGGACCCCCAAAGTTTACTACCTTTGCTAACTTCATACAGCCATGACAATCCAATTCTATTAAACAAAGGCCATGGAACACCTATTTTGGGTCCAGGTACTGTTCTTGATACTTAGGATTCATTGGTGAACAAGAGAGACACACATCTCTGTCCTCATGGAGTTACATTTTAAAAGATAAAAGA
The DNA here is from genome assembly GCF_001458135.2 of Marmota marmota marmota. Lineage (NCBI taxonomy): Eukaryota > Metazoa > Chordata > Mammalia > Rodentia > Sciuridae > Marmota > Marmota marmota. The sequence goes on along the minus strand of NW_025999990.1, from coordinate 15,677,595 downwards.
CAGAAGTAATTGGCATAATAAACAAATGATAGAGCTTATTAGAATATTATAAGTATAGTGCAAAAGAGAAAATACAGACCGTATAAAGGGGATAGGGTAAGTCTTGGTGTTAGTGGAATATTTTGGTTTAGACTTTGCAAGAAAAAATGAGATTCAGGCAGAACTGAGGAAGTCTGAATATTATGCATGGGGAATTCTGGTATATGAATATTCCAGGCACAGGAAACATGCAGAGACAAGCAACAGGCAGCTCAACAGCTTGAAGTCAGAAACAGGACTGTCATGGTCAAAGCACATCAAGGTGATCAGTATGTTGAGGGCAGAGCCATCAGTGGAGAATTAGCTGGGCATGAGCTATGAATTGAAATGAGGCCAGATCCTGTAGGGGCCTAAAGCCTATTGGAAAGTCTTTGGATTTTGCTTCATATGAAATGAAAAGCCAGAGGAAAAACAGGATCTCCTCCTAACATGCTTGATCAGCTCCAGCGTATCCTTCTGACTTTGCTATGCTGTTCTAGAATACAAGAAGGCGGACTCATTTTCCCTTTATAAGACACTGTGTGGTGACTGCTTGGGATACTCTGCAGCAGCACACGTAGAGGCTAAATTTGGGATTCATGGGCAGGGGCTCAGTAATGCTTTGCAAAGGGACAAAATGTGCAAAAAATGATGCCGCACATTTTCTTATCGCGGCCTGATACAAATCTCATAATGGAAAGCTATATATGGGGGCCATTACTTGGTACAATTACAAAGATTACCTACTAAGAAATTTGCATTTACTTGTGTACCTGCCAAATTAACATACACTATTTTAGTTAGATTTATGGGGGGGGGTCTCACTAAATGACCCCAAGTCTCCTGACTCAAAAGGAGTACTACTACCTTAACAGATTTTTTTTCAAAGCTTCATGAGCTTCAATATTAATTTTGACACACTCTGTCTACTATTTAGCAAAGCAGCAAATAGACACAAGGTAGTTATTTCACCATTATCATTGTTATAATCACTTTATGGAGAAACTTGCCAAGAACAATTCAAAGTAATTTGTGACTTCATTGCTCTTTTATTGGACATTAACTTTGCAAACAGACACTAGCTATGGGCCAAGTGGCTGAATGAGTCCACCGAAAGACAGATGGTGATTGCAAATATCACAATTTTTCCTCCTAAAATTTTAAACTTATACATTAATGATGTATAAGTTTAGAGTTGCCATATGTATAGCATTCTGATATAGACAAAGAGAATAAATCACCTTTTGTTTAACAATGAGATATTTTGCCATGAAAACCTTGGAAAGATTTGAGACATTCTGGAATCTAACAGCTGCCAGGAAGTGTTCCTCAGCTTTAATTACTCGAAAATATAATTAAACCAGTTTGAGGAACAAGGTCCTCAAACCCAAAGATCCATTGGAAGTCTAATGAGACTATTTTGGAGCCATGAAGGTTGATTTATGATCAGCTGTTTTGAAAATTCCAAACCAAAACCATTTCTTTCACACTTTATACAAGGATTCCCAACTCTAATGAGGTGTGGACTAAAGTGATTAGGAATTCCCTGATGAGTGTTTAGCACATCACCTGCCCAGGGGGACCAAAGTTGTTTTCGCCTTCTAGGAAACAAGGGGTTCAGATCTGTTCAGCTCTAGGACAGAACTCTCAGGGTTCACTAACTTGAGCAGATTCAAGGAAGTCTGTGGAGAAAATAGGCCTCTCACTGGTGTCTTCCCACGGTGTAGAGGACAGGAATTCCACAGAGGAAGGAACACATTAGGCTTTGGGATTTTCAAAATTGGTACTAACCTTCTTCTCTATAGCATATGGCTCTGCCTGAAGTCAGCACCCCAGAACTTGAACTCTTGAGCTTGTCTCAGGAAATATATATTTTTTAAACAATTTGGTGTGTCTGACTCACCTGATATGACATTTAAGAAATACTGTAGGTGGCAGGGGCGGGGGAGGGGGGCGCGTCTGGAGTTGTGGCTCAGTGGTAGAGCACTCACCTAGCATGTGTGAGACCCAATTTTCGATCCTCAGCACCATATATAAATAAATAAACAAAATAAAGATATTGTGTCCGTGTATAACTAAAAAAATTTTAAAAAAGAGAAAGACTGTAGTAGTGGCTCTCAAAGTGTCATGCCAGATCAGAAACATTAGTGTTCTTTCTGAACTTGCTTGAGGTTTCCACTCTAGATTTACTGAATTAGAAGCCATAGGATGGGACTCAGCCAGCTTTGTTCTCACAAATCCTCTGGGTGAATCTAAAACACACTGAAGTTAGAGGATACTGGTCCTGGACCAGATTTTTGAGCTTTTAGTGAGCTTTAGTGAACTTGTCTTAAACAAGTACCCAAGCTGAGGTGCCCCTCCTACCAAAAAAAAAAAAAAGAAAGAAAAATGGGTTGGATATAATATTTGTAGAATCTGTTTTACAAAATCTTAAAATCTTTCAATACAACATCGTCAAATTGTTATTTGACAAATTAGAAAAATATACTCTCTAAGTGATACCATTTCTTTTATCAGGTCTAGTTTCCCCTGTGTTTAGATCACACTCTGTTATAATTGTCCACTGCATTCAATGGACTTTAGATAGGCATGAGAATCAAAGATTTGTTTGGAAAAAAAGTTGACTTGCAATTTCTGCTGTGTGTATGAACATATAGATGTGTGGATATGTGCATGTCTCTATGTGTGTGTAACGTGCATCAGTATGGGTGTTCCTTTCATGTTAACTGCCCAGTATTACAACATTCTTCCCTCATAGAATTAATTCTATGAAGCTGAACAGTTTGCATTTTAAATTTCTTATTTTATTTTATTTTTCATAGGCAAAGAGTTCTTTAAACACATTTTAATTGGTAATTGATTCACTGACATAGATGAATGAATTTAGATTGTTTAACATCCCCAAGAATATTTCGTAATTAATGGAGTTGGAGTAGTGAGTTATTTAATATAATACCATGTTTGGCCAAGGAAGAACTGGGCCTTTCCATAAATCCTGAAAGGTATTTCTGGGAGAAACACAATTTATATTACAGTTCTCTTTGTTTCCAAACAGAAGAATAGCTCAATTTTAAAGCACCGGTGAGAACGCCATGCTATTTCAAAGTGATTTACCTTCTAATTTTTTTCCTGACTTTTGAAACTTGTTTTCTTTTAATATTAAAATGTGGATTTTAAATGGGGAAAATATTGCTGATAAACATTTTTTTTCTTTACACAGAGGTTAAAATAAACTGCTGATTTTACTGTGCTAGAAATGTATAAGGAACTATTTTATAACTGAATATTTTTGGAAGGCAGGCTTTGTTTTACTTTTGTTTATATTGTCATAAGATCCTATTCCAGGTCCATGATTTTGAAAATGAATTGGAAATTATAGCTTTGAAAGACTTTTCACTTTCACAAATTAAAATGGATTCAAAGTATATTCATTAAAAAAACTAATCATGTACATGTGTATGCTTGTGTACATGTACACGTACCATGATTTTAAGATATATATAATTCTTAAAATTTGGCACATTCAAAATTGATTTTTTTTTTTTTTTGCCGCATGTGGTGGCACACACCTGTAATCTCAGTGACTCAGGAACTGAGCAGAAAGTTTATAGGTTCAAGGTCAGACTCAGCAACTTAACAAATCTCTAAGCAACTTAGTAAGATCCTGTCTCTAAGTAAAACGGACTAGGGAGGTAGCTCAGATGTAAAGTACCACTAGATTCAATCCAGTACAATAAGAAGGATGAGGAGGAGGAGGGGAGGAAGGAGGGGTAAGGAGGAGAGGAAACCAACTAATTTTTAAAATGAATATGCTTCAAAAATCACATTTATTGATTCAGACGTCTTCATTATAAGAATTTTATTGTTAAAATAGTTTTACGTCTTATAATATTTAATAGTTTCTCAAAGAGGATTCAGGTAGACATCATGGGAAACACAAAATGAAATTTGTATTTATTTGTTTTCAAATAATTAACAATTTGTGGATAAACACTGTCAATTTGTCTTTATCTTTATATTATATACAATTTTCACTCAAGGTTTCAGGAGATAGTATATTTTAATATTTAGTATTTTCTCTTGGTTTACTAAGAATATTTGCTTTGACATTATTTTATTGAATAAATAAATTAAAGATATGGTTCTTTCTTGCCTCAGAAAGAGTGATATACTGAATCTATATGAATCTCTTTCTGGTGACTGATGGTTGGGAGTTGGTCAGGATCCATTTTGATACTTATATGTATTGGTAAAATAAATTAATAAATAAATGTTTCTGGATGTACACATTGTCAGTGATTTCACTAGTTGTAGTTTTTCTGTAGAAGATTCCAGAAAAAGAGGGGAGGTGAACGGTTACCTTTTATGATAAGAAATGGATTATTATAATTATACCAACTGCTTGCTTTAAACCCTACAAGACAATAATTTTACAAGTATTTATTCAATTCTTACTGTGAACCTTATGTTATTTGGATCATTGGAATGTGGCATGTAAAATGGTCTTTAACCTAAAGGATACTAATATTTAGAGAGTTGATCATACGGTAACAGTGTGTAATAAATTGAAGCCGTGTGTTTCATGAATGGTAAATAAGCTAGGAAAACAGTAAATGACCCAGGAGTTTGGAAAATAGAAACGTGATCTAGAATGGTTCTCCAACCCTTTGGGAAACTCAAATTTGAGTTTGATGACATGTCATTGAAACAGCTTGGTATGGAAATGAACTGTACTTATTTAGTGGGAAATGAGAAAGCTACAGTGGCTAGATCAGAGGACGTTTGGAGGAATTACAGGGAAAATGACATTGGTTATATGGAGATAGCTCTTATTGTAGAGGTGAAAGACTGAAGAACATGGAAGTCCTCTTAATTATATTTCAGTTTCTCCAAAACCTTTTTGTGGAGTAGGAAAAATTATGCAGTTGAATCTACCTATTTGGTATTATGTGAGAGTAGCATGCCTTTGTTTTTAATTAATGCAAAAGTTCTCTATTAAATAGAGTAATGAAGTATGTGCACATGTATGCATGTGTGTCCAAGCATGTGTGTCTGCATGTGAGTAATGGAGTCCTCATTTATCACAATAAAAGGGGCAAATATGCACCTAATTAGGCATGAGGCAAGCAAAGACTGGATACGGTGAGCTTTGTCTCATATTGCTCTGGAGACATCTTTTTCTTCTGTCCTAATCACTGGTGACGTGTCACATCATTGTGAGTGACAATTACAGACCTCTTATTAGAGCAGGTGATTGCACAACCAGGGAGATTGATGAGTGGATTGGTGTTTTCTCAGAAACCGAGCTCCTCCCTGCCAGCCCTCTTCTGACAACATTGCTGAATATTATCAAATACGTATTTAATGTAATTCAGGTAAAGCTTCTTCACTTGGGAAAACAGGTTATGATTGCTTAGAAATTTATGCTGAGAGCAAAATCCAGCCTATGTCTTTGAATTGTATCATTATCCTGAGAGAGCTGTGCTTTTCTGGAGTGCTTTGCCACTTTCAGTTTGTGCGACAGGGCCTGTGATGTTGAGGATCAGGTGTTACATTTTGTTTATACATGGAAAATACAATAAGTGGACAAATATTTTGCTGCAGAGAGCCTAGTTAATTAAAAGCTGAATGTCATACTCTAACTTCATCCCAAATTTTGCACTTTCAATCGCAAGTACCTTTAAACAAAACATGGTTCACCGATTCCTATTATAATTCAGTGAATTGGCTGTAACCCTGGAACAGGGGTTCTCAAACTCCAGCCAACTAGAATCATCTGTAGGCTTGTAAAAAACACAGAGTCCTGGGCCCTACTTCCATGGTGTCTCCTTCAGGAGCTCTCTAGAGGACCGTCCTTCTTTTCTTAAAAATTCCCAGGTGATGCTGATGTTGGAGTGAAGCTGTTTATCCAGAGGAGTCACTTTTAATTGTTCATATTTTTCCCCAGATATTCATCTCCTGGCTGTTCCCCAGAAGCTTCCTAGATCCCAGTTGTGCATAATTGTACCTTGAAAAATGTTTCACCTGTTTCGCCTGCTGCTTTGATTTTTCTAGCTATGGCCTTATGGTCAATTTCCATGAGTCAATCAGGGATTGCTCTACCTAGAATGACGCTACCAATGTCATTTTCTTCGGTTACTGGTCTGGTTGTGTCATATCCAGGCACTGTTGCAATCACAGGTGTCTAAATTCTTGCTGGCAGTATTTGTAGAACTATCCCCACTGTAACTTTGATCAAACTAATCAGCTTGGTCTTTCTGGATAGAGGATAGAAGAGAGAGAGAGAGAGAGAGAGAGAGAGAGAGAGAGAGAGAGAGAGAGAGAGAGAACCATTGTCCAAATGGAAATGCATTCATTATCCTAACAAATTTATGGTTATTTTGACCAAATTTATCATCAGGTTAACTTCTGAGATGTTTGTAATCCAAATTGCCCTTGAACAATGTAAATGTAAATTAGTAAGGAACTGTCCTCTAGCAGGTAGAAAAACTGAAGACTAAAATGTAAGATACTATTCTCATTTGAACCATGTATATTACTCAGCTAAATGTATTCAGAAGTATTTGTTTAAGATCTACTCTGTGCCAAACCCTCTTGGAGGTGATGTGGATGCAAAGTCTGCACCTGTGGAGCTCATATTCTTATGGGAAAAGGCATGATAGGGGCTGGGGATGTGGCTCAAGCGGTAGCACGCTTGCCTGGCATGCGTGGGGTGCTGGGTTCAATCCTCAGCACCACATAAAATAAAGATGTTGTGTCCACTGAAAAGCTGAAAGATAAATATTAAAAATTTTTCTCTCTCTCTTTTCTCTCTCCCTCTCTCTCTCTTAAAAAAAGACATGATAAACATGAAGCAGAGGAGCAAACCAGATAACTTTGTGGTGGTTGGGTCCTCTAAAGGAAGTAAAGCAGGAGGACATGACGCAGTGTCAAGGTGTGGAGCTAATTGAGGTAGAATGATCTGTGCAGGTCTCTTGGAGGAAGTGGCATTTTGGTTGAGACCTTATCAATGAGAAGCAGTCATCCTTCTCTATCTCAGTGCTAAAGGCCAGGTTAAGATTTGCAGTGATGACAGAGGAGAAGCTTTCAGGAAGAGGAAATAGACAGCTGTTTTGAATGTTTTGAATTGTAAATACTTGGGTATCTGTTGACTGTAGAATGTATTTGGCAGATTATACATGCATAGAGTATATTATTCTATTTAGGATCCCACTCCTGTGGTTTTACGTAATATGGAGTTAATCTGGTCCTGTATACAAAGACTAGGAAAGTTATGATAGATTAATTCTACTGTCTTCCCTATTCCCCTCCCCACTACTTTCCCTTCATTCCCTTTGTGTAATCCAGTGGATTTATATTAATCTCCTCTCCAACCTCCCTTGTTTTATATTAGCATCCATAAATCAGAAAGTTCAGTCTTTGGCTTTTTGGTATTGACTTATTTCACTTAGAATGATATTTCCCAGCTCCATTCATTTAATGGCAAATTTCATAATTTCATTCTTCTTCATGGCCAAGTAATATTCCATTGTGTATGTCTATGTGTGTGTATATATATACACACACACTACATTTTATTTATCCTTTCATCCGTTAAAGCAACCTAGTTTGTTTCCATAATTTGGTTATTATCAATTGAGCTGCTTTATAAACATTGATGTGGCTATTGTCACTATGGTATGCTATTTTTAAGTCCCTTGGATATAGGGACTTAAAAGGGGTGGGTTAACTGGATCAAATGGTGGTTCCATTCCAAGTTTTCTAAGGAATCTCCATATGGCTTTCCAAAGTGGTTGTACCAGTTTGCAGTCCCACCAACAATGTTCAAGAGTACCTTTATCCCTACACGATCACCAACCTTTATTTTTACTTGTATTCTTGATAATTGCATTCTGACAAGAGTGAGATCCTATCTCAGTGTAGTTTTAATTTGCATTTCTCTAATTGCTAGAGATGTTGAACATTTTTTTCATGTATTTTTCTGCCAATTTTAATGTTTTAATTAGTTATACATGAAGTAGAATGCATTTATGCTCTTTGATACATCATACATAGATGGGATTTAATTTCACATTTTTCTGTGTACATGTTGCAGAGTCATATTGGTCATGCAGTCACATATATACAACAGTAACAATGTCTGTTTCATTCTACTATCTTTCCTATCCCCACATCCCCACCACTCCCCTCCCATCACATCCCTCTACCCAATCTAAGGTAACGCTGTTCTTCCCTTGTGCCCCCTGCCTTATTGTGAATTAGCATCTGCATATTAGAGAAAACATTCAGCCTTTGGTTTTGTGGGATTGGCTTATTTCACTTAGCCTGATATTCTCCAATTGCAACTATTTACTGGCAAATGCTGTAATTTCACTCTTCTTTAAAGCTGAGTGATATTCCACTGAGTACATATACCACATTTTCTTCATCCATTCATGTATTGAGGGACACCTAGGTTTGTTCATAGTCTAGTTATTGTTAATTGAGCTGCTACAAACATTGGTGTGGCTGCATCAATATAGTATGCTGATTTTAAGTCCTTTGTGTATAAACCAAGGACTGGGATAGCTGAGTCAAATGGTGATACCATTCCCAGTTTTCTAAGGAATCTCCATACTGCTTTCCATATTAGCTGCACCAATTTGCAGTCCCACCAGCAATGTATGAGTGTACCTTTTCCCCCACATCCTCGCCAACATTTACTGATGCCTGTATTCTTGATGATTGCCATTCTGACAGGAGTGAGGTAAAATCTTAAGAGTAGTTTTGATTTGCATTTCTCTAATTGCTAGAGATGTTGAACATTTTTTCATATATTTATTGATCAATTGTATTTCTTCTCCTGTGAAGTGTCTGTTCAGTTCCTTAGCCAATTTATGGATTGGGTTATTGTTATTTTGCTGTGAAGTTTTGGGAGTTCTTTATATATCCTAGAGATTAATGCTTTATCGGAGGTGCAGGTGGTAAAGATTTTCTCCCAATCTGTAGGCTGTCTCCTCACGGTATTAATTGTTTCCTTTGCTGTATTTTTGACCGTTCATCTTTCTTCTTCTGGGAAATGACATGCTTTATATAGGTGAGACTACAGACCTATTCTGGATAGTGAATTTGGTAAAGAAAGAACAAAAATTGGGGGTTTAGTGAGCACGTAATTCTGATGCATGCCCAAGTTGCCAACTACTGTAACAGAGCACTTCCTCGTGGATTACATGAAGAAGAATTTCCTCCCATGCTTTCCTTCTAGGGACATGCCACCTAACACAGGGAATGAATGGGAAAAACGGAGTTTGATTCTTGGGTATCTGCTTGAGCATTTATTTAGCTGAATTTATAGTTCCATTAGCTGAGATGGAAGTTGGAGAAATTTCCTAGGAGCAGCACCTTGGGAGAAATCAAGCATTCTCTCTTCAATTTGGTTAGGATTGAAGTACTGTTCAGATTTCCGAGTGGGAATGTCAAGAAGTAATCAGATACATACGTGTCAGAATTCTTGCATGAGGCCAGAACTGGTGGAGTACATTTTAGGTCTTTCACCCTATGGACAATAAGGCCTCGAAGGGATCCAAGAGGTATGAGGTTTGTGGTGAGTCTGTTATTTTGCATATGTACTGAGAACTGTACAAAGTAGGTCCACAGGACTTCTTTTTCTAGATTTTTGAAAAAATATTCCTATCGGTTCCCCAAACCGATATATAGAACAGAGCAAATAATAGCTAAATTAATTACCAACATGACTATTTGTTCTGAGTCTATGCAAATGGTTAAAAAGATCATACTAATTATTCATTAAAGAATTCAAGATTGATTTAGATTTAAAAATGTATGAAGAATTTTTTTTTCTTACCTTTTTTTTTTTTTTTACCTGCTAAACAGAGCAGGTTTCTTATGGAAGGTGACATTTTACATACCTATATTTGGATGCCGGAAGAGTATAAAGTGTGAGATCTCAGGAAGGCAGGTCTTAGCCCTGCATTGAAGCAGACAAAGACAAAGAGCCAAGTTTGAAGTTGTCCTGGAAATGACAATTTTTGCACAAACATACATGAAGATGAAAGCATTTGAGTGATCCTAAAGCAAGCATCGCATTGTTCAAAGAAGTTTTAAATCTTTTTTTTACCATAGTCAGACAATTAAAACATATTTAAACAAATACAGTGCATTCAAGACTGTGTTTCAGTGGTGTTCAAGATGATGAATGATGTCTTAAACACCACTGCTTCTTTTCTAACATCACTTCTTATTTCCCTTTGTGATTCCTTTCATTTCATGAATTTAGGAAGGGGAAGTCCATCTCACATGAGGCGTCATCGTGTCTGCAGCTTTTCATCACTCAGTGACTATTAAAATGCCATCTGCTGTGCACACGGGCTGGCCTCCATGTGTCAGTGGCTTCTGATGTCAGATTTAACCCAGTTGTCAGAAGCAGATTGCTAGAACAGATCTTAAGCATTCTCTAATATTTAAGGATTGACACAGGTGTAGCCTAACAGGAAATGTATAAAGAAGAGGGAAACCATGTTTGGGGGGCGGCTGACTCATGTTTCAAAGGCTATTTTTCTCTGGACAATTTAAATCCTTTTTAGAACAACATTAGCATGATATAGTCTGGTACTTACAAACATAGAACCGGTTTGAGGTCTGACATAATGACTTACATCTCCCACCTCCCAAATGAATGGGCAAGGGAATGTATCTTTCTTTGCCTCGTTTCCTTGTTTGTAAAGTGATCACTCCACAGGATTATAGTGAGGATCAAACAATATAGCAGATGTCATGCACTGAGAACATTGCTTAGAAGGCAGGACATGTCCTGAGCCTCAGGAATACCAGGGATGTGTTAGATGAACAAGTATCTGCTAAGGAGGATAAGTTTCTCTTAAGAGTTGATGTGCTGTTACATTCTGTCCAACAATATAGTGCTTGTTTGTTTTTTTAAAAGGGGAATCTTGCCATGTTTATTCTGTATCTAAGTAGCATCCAAGCTGAGTACACCTTCTTTTACACTCACATACTTATCGTAATCCGAGATTGCTTCCACTAACGGTAGATAGAGGTCAAGAAGTTTCATTCTTCCTAATCAGATAAAAAGTAGAACTGGAAATTAATTTTTTTTTCCAAGTTTGACTATTTGATTCTGTTTCATGACAATTCCTGTCCAAACATAAAATTGCAAATTAGCTTCATTAAGAAGCAGAGTGGTATCCTAGGAAGAATTAGAATTAGGAAATGTTTATTCTAGCCTTCATCTGCTATTTAGTCACCCATCTATTTATTTGGCAAATATTATCAAGTATGCTGATACATACTAGTCACTATTCTAGGTGATATCGCAATAAACAAAAAAAGTCACTGGTCTCATCTACTCTTCTAGTGACAGAGAAAATTTAAAAGTAAACAAATAAATATGTAGTAAGTGACATAGTGATGAATGCTTAGTAAAGTGCAAATTGGTTAGGGGTCAAAACTGATAGAAAAGTGTTTTACTGTGTTTTATTAAGAAAAAAAAATGTTATTTGACCTTACATATGCCCTTTAGTGTTTCTTATTGAATTTTTTTATGTGTCCAATACGTGTGTTTATGTGTGAGTGGGGGTGGATGGGTATAAGATTGGGGAGTTGTAGTAGCCTTCCAGTGGCTAGCTATGATTCACTCGGGGTCCCGTGTAATAACTCTATGCCACTTAATATGTCCTGTATTTAAGAGATGTCATCTCCTCCTTTCTTTATTTAATCATGGTCCCATTCTATATTTTCCATATGACATAATAATCTGCATTATAGCTGTTGCATTTGGTATGGTATGTTTCATAGCAGTTTGTACCTATTTCCTCAATTGACCCACCATTATATCTATTGGTTCTTCATTTACCTAATGTATATGGAGACTGCACCATATACTAGGTCCTGCATTGAAAGATTTAGGTCGCTATTATTATCTTTGTATTACAGTAAATAAATAGGGAAATAAGAAGTGATTGAAATAACTATGAACTAGTCCAAAGGAAAAAAAAATAGGTCTATGGAAAGTTAAAGCTAAAATTTATTCTCCTACAAAGATAAACCATATTGCTTTTTAAATTCATGACCAGTCCTTTTCAACTCGAGAAGGTTGGGCTTCCTTTTGACATTATTACCCAGAGATGTCAATGAGAGAAGATCTGATTTTAGCCAGCAAAAGTCTCTGGACAAGAAGTTTTGAGTGAATGGCTTTGTGTTTGTGCTATGTGGTCAGCACACTCCATGGAGTCACTACAGAAAATATTCGTTGATCAAGGAAAGAGAAGAATTTGCCATTAAAGAAAGGCAATTTTTCTGCCTAACACAATGAAAAGACCTGTCCAAGAGGTATTCATCTGTGCTAGCATCTGACCTCCTTCTTGACAAGATGTCAGTGGAAAATGAACTCAGTGAGATGCATCCCAGGTTCCCTGGGGAAAGAAAGACACAGGACAAAGAGTAAGGCTTAAAAGCAGCCCTAGGAAAGGTCTGCAAACAATTTCCACGAATATTTCCCATGTGTCACAGGAGAAGGCAGCACATATTAAGAAGACTAAGCCTGTAATCCCAGCAGCTCTGGAGGCTGAGACAGGAGGATTGCAAGTTCAAACCCAGCCTCAGCTACATAGAGGCACTAAGCAACTCAGTGAGACCCTGTCTATAAATAAAATACAAAATAAGGCTGGGGAGGTGGCTCAGTGGTTGAATGCCCCTGAGTTTAATTCCTGATATCAAAAATAAAGAAAGAAATAACAACTGAGACTGAGCTTGTGTGTCCTCATTGGATCCCTCCCTGAGATTTGGAGAGACTCTGAAAGAAAGCTTTATATTCTCACAATTTAAATCTGAAAGATGGTTTAAGACAGTATAATTATCACTATGGGGATACCGGCAATTTTCCTCCACTAAGTAGAAAAAGCCATCGTAACACAATGCAGCAGTGGCCAAGGCAGCAATCACCCCGATGAAATGATACTGTGCAGGCCACCTCCCAGCCCATAGGAGAATGACCCTCCGAAACTGTGGAGTAAACATCATCTGGTGAGACATAACTTCCTGAAAACAAAGGGAAACCTCTGTTATTCTGCTTCAGCTGCATGTAAAATGCTGCTCCTCCATACCGTATCGATCAGAGCCTCCAAAATGAACTTGTACATAGAAGTGATAAAAGAAAAACTTAACATAAAGTGTATTTAATGGAGTTAATTTGAGCAAATGACCATTCACGAATCAAGCAGCACTCAGGAGCAACAAGCCTCCCAGGCCTATTTAGTGGGCTTCTATGGATGGAAAGCGTATGTGAAGAAATCCCTTGGTTGTCTACAGCTGGGCGTTGGCCTGCCTTGGGTATAATCAGGTGCAAAGTTCCCAGTTATAGGTTAATTGGTGTTTTGTGATTGATGAAGCCTAAATTTCATTTTTTTTCTTTAGACTGGGCTTCCATTTGATTATGTAGGAACCCAAGGTCCTGAAGGTGTTTCTGCCTGATGGCCACCCAATCATTATTAATTTTTAAGAGCAAAATCAATGACAAATGACATAGGTAAAGATGTTAATTTCAGTTGTTCATCATAGGGATTTAATGGATTGATTTCTGAAAAGGAACAAATTTCCCCATACCACTCATTTCACTCACAGGAAGCATGAATTGAAGAAAAGTACACAAAATCTCTCTTTATGACCTAGCGGTATGGAAGAAGAAGAGTTTCATGAAGAGGGCCTGAGCATTGAAAAATTAAACTTTAACACCCCTCCCAACACACACACACACACACACACACACACACACACACACACATGGGTCTGCAGTTGTTCATGGGAGATTGAAGGCATTTAGGAGGTGTATCAACTCTAACCTATTCTAGTGAATGGTTGATGACTGAGCTTCAACTGCATACAGTACTAGCTGATGGAAAACTCCATCAGAGTGTAAAAATCATTGAGGTTGGAACTGTAATTGATGTATATTCACCAGAGATCCGTGCAGAAAATGGGTGACTTAGGGTGAGGATGGAAGTGATCTACTCTACAGTCAGAAGTCCCATGCATGTATTATGGAATACTGACTTTATGGGAAAAATGTATCCTTTTGGATATGGTACAATTTCTACAGAAATGGGCTTTCCACTAGGTTCACTGGTAAATGATTATAATCCCAGTGACTTACATGGCTGAGGCAAGAGGATTGCAAGTTTGAGGCTAGCCTGGGAAACTCAGCAACACCCTGTCTTAATATAAGATTGGGGGTGTAGCTCAGTGAAAAAAGAATAAAATAAAACCCTTGGATTAAATTCCCAGCACCAATAAATAAATAAATAAATGTAAATAAAATAAGTGGGTGTTCAATTTACAGCCTATTGTTATTTTTTTTCTATGCTGCATGAAATTGCTTTTTAAAACATATATCTAGTAATATTTTATATTTTCAATTTAAACTTGGGGCTTGAAAGTTTTGATACCTTGCCATTCCCTTTCTGCATTGATCTCTTTGCTTCAGACCTATCTTTGAGTGTATATACCCAGAAGTTAGGTCAAAATGTTGAGTAATCTCTAAGGCATAAATACCACACAATCATAATAACTGTCAGCCATTATGCTGGGGCAGAATCTGGAACCACCCTGGTTAAAAGGCCTTGGTTAAGTGGGTACTTCCTCCCCAGGTGGTCCATGGAGGAGGGACTATGGTCCTTGGCTGTTAGGACAATAGAGGATACTGAATAGTAGCTATTTGATAGTAAAATAGAAAAATCTCATTATTTTGGCAAACAGTATCATCGTGATGTTGCATCAAATGAAGTTAGGAATCTCAAAGCCATCAAACATGACTTTAGTCTAGAAGCCAAATGATTCCCTGACAATATAAAGATCATATCATTAGTTCACCTCTGGGACTACTCTCCCTCCCACCCCCAGTAATCTCCCAGTTGGGACAAATGCTCCAATCAAGGCTTAAAATACAGAGTGGCAAAAGGAAAGGCTTGATTCATGTTATTATTAATTATGATTTTCCTGATGAGACCATTGGATCTCATTTTATTACCCCAACCATAGAAAAGTCTTCTGCTGTGTTAATGTGAGGTAATCTGAAAAGCAAAATAAGTACCCCACTTGAATGATATAAGCATCAATTATCTTTGTGAATTTTGAGCAGCTCACTTGCCATATTTTTTTTTCCATCTATAAAACTGGAGTAGTGATACTGATTTCTAAGATTCCCCCAGTTTTGGTACTTTGAGTCTGGTTGTATGAACTGATAGTAGTTAACATTGCTTATCTTTTATAAATTGCACATAGAGGAAGATAACATTTATTCTGCACTTGTTAAGATAAACAGGGAAAGGTTTACTGTTTTGATTTCATAATGTTCTTGACTTTTAATTTTAATTATTAGATCAATTTACATCAGCAAATAGTTCTGGAAAGAGGGGCATCTATCTTGATGGTTTAAAATAATGCATTTTGGAATCAGTGAAACTTTGCATAATTTTCACCAAAGAATCATTTAAAATTTTTATTTAGATTGATTTATAAGTATTTCCTTTAATGGCTTTTTGGAGTTTCATGTATTTATTTACAGTTGTCCTTGAATATTTTATCCATTGGAATTTATCCTGTTTGATTAGCTGTGGTCTAGCTTTGACTTTTTAATATTTTTCCAGATGACTTCCTGTTTGTTCTAACAATATTTATGGACTTGTTCATCTTTCCACAATACTTTGATATTATACATTTTTTTTCAAATACATTAAGTGGTTTTGGGACTTTTAAGTATCTTTCATTCATTTTTCTATATATTCAAGTTCACATACCTTATGTGGCAACTTATAGTGAAATCTTGGGTACATTCTGCAACTTATTTATGATTCACTTTTCTTATTGTTAAGAAGGCAGCAGTAGTAGCATGTACCTCAGAATTGCTAGAAACAAGGAATAATATAATGTTTAAAAAATTCATCATAATATCTGACCCATTCTAGACTCTTAAAAATGTTAGATATTATCACCAATATGTACTATTAGTAATAATATCAGTGATAACATTTTCTTCCTGCTGCCAAAATTTCATATGTATTTTGTAGTTGGTTTCAGTGCATACTGATTTATGTGTGTGTGTGTGTGTGTGTGTATGTGTATGTGTTTTCTAGGAGTTTTTTTGTTTTTGACAAATTCATGCAGTTTAAACTCATATAGTTTTGGAGAAAAAGCTCCCTCAATCTCTTCTACTTATGAGAATTAGTACTGCCCAGCAGGAATCGTTATTCTAGATAGTAGTGTGCTTCCTACTGGGCTGCTGTTGCCATGTGCCCCCAAGTCACTCCTGCAACAGTTAATTGTGTGTTTGGGTTCCCTCTTGAAAATAAGCTAGAACTTCTCTCCTCTGGAAAACAAAGCCTGACTCCCTGCCAGTGCCATTTTCACAACCCTGCCCACTGTGGACACAATTGGCCCATGTTAGTCTTTCATTCTACAACTCTATGGGGAAAACTTCAGTCATCACCAAGGATGGGCCTGGTGCCCCTCGCTGAGCAGCTGAGATTAAATCCAATAACTGTGAAGTTTGTGCACACCTGAAGAGAGAATTGGAAAGATACAGCACAAAAATTCACAGGCTGTTTTGCAACTTTTGTACCTGTTCTCAAACCAGAGTCTCAACTCTATTTTTTCCCTAATAAACCATCAATGGCAACAGAATATGCCCCTCGCAGGAGAGCTCATAAAAAAGTAGCCTTTATATACTGATTATTTATTTGAATTGTTTTTCCAATTTTTTAGAGCAGAAATTCCAGCATAGAATCTTAAAACAGAAGAAGGAGCTAAAGGGATACAGACTTTATACATACCAGCCAATAAACCGAACTTCTGATTTCAGGGTTCACATTTAGGTTGTTTAGCAGAGACATTACATGGGCTTTTCAAGACCAGAGATAATGTCTTACAAAACACCACACCACTACCCCAGGTCATTAGCAAACTAAAGATTATAGTATCTAGATAGTTGTTGGGATTTGTTTGTTTGTTTTTGACTCTTGAATTTTTGATGGCAAGAATTACATTTCGCTCTCCTGAAGTAAGGTCTGCTAAGTCCGAGATGTATTTCTGCCTTTCTGCTTATACCCTATGACAGCATCTCTAACATCATGTGCCCAAGGGCAGAACTTGAAGGAATATTTTCCATGGAAGTGAAGTAATCAGACAGTCAAAATTTGGAATCACTCCCAGTTCTTCGGAAGTAAAGTTAATTAATCTGGAAGCAGATCATTTGTGTATAAGAAATTCAAGAGAAGTGTAATTAGTTCAGCAATTAGCTTTAACTTTTCAGAAACATTTCTCAAAAATAGGCATTAAAACCTTCCTACCTCCTCCTTCTAACCATATTTTTAACTGGTTTATTACAGCTGATTGTTAAATATGCTGTCTCATTGCTCGATCAGGTGGTTGAGGGGAAAACTAATCCATTATTAGCTCTTCCTGCACAGTGAAGTTCTGCTCTATGTACATTCTCAATTGAGACTTACTCTTTGCTCTTAATGAGCCTATTACTAGGACGTGTAGTGAACACATCTTCAACTGACAATGATTAATAATGTTTCCTTCAGAAGTTTTTTTTCCCCTCCTTCTATTCCTTAGAAAATACCCACCTACTTGTCCTCTGACTGGAGCTCACCTTCAAGCACATGCATATTTATGGTGATTTTGACAAAAGAACTGGAATAAAAGTAGTTCAGCAAGTGGGACTTATGGAGACATTTGAGTTCAATTGTTTTTCAAAAGCTGGAAATTGTAGAATAACTTCTACAGTCAGATATTATTTCATATTTTTTCATGCATTCTAAATCCAGATGACTGTTTTGCAAAGTCTGGTCCGAGCAATTAATGAGTGCCTCAACTGTATTGAATTTGTCTTTTTATCTTTTCCATATCAACAAAATAATGGTGCTTTATATCTGCATTAGTACCTCCTTTTTCCTCTTTATGCATCTAGAAATAAATGAAAAATAAATAGGGCTTCTATTATCATTTTTAAATTGCTAAGAAGGAAATGTCCAAAAGTAAAGGATTTCAAGGATACATTTAGAATCTGTCAATGTCTTAGAGTCAATACTTGTGTCTTAATTCAAAGCAAAGTGATCCCCCCCAAAAAATATTCACAATAGGTTAGAAGGGGAATTTGAAACATATTACTACATATTTAGCTCTTTTAAGATTATGCTTATGTATCTTGTTTTCTTATTTTTATGTATCTTGGTTTTGGAATATTCTTGATGTATATCCAATTTCAATGAAGTTTATTAAGTATTATACATATTTTCTTAAAAGTACGTAAGTCTTAGTCCAGAAGATATTTTGTTTACCATAAGGTGGCCCATTTCTAAGGCAACAGAATTCCCAGGGAGCCAACTCAGCTTCTGTTTGCAGCAACATGGGAAATAACTTGAACACTCCAGTAAGTCACATTTTCTGCGGTCATTTTTCTTTTGTACCATGTTTGTAATCGTGGCCTACAGAAAGATATTTGGCTAAAAATATACTCACAGAGTTCTTATTATTGTTTTATATTGGCTCATTGAATTCACTATTTCCTACACATCAAAATTTCCTTGGCTTTCTTACCTTGCTTCTCTTTTCCCAGTAAATAGCAAGTTAAGAGGGAACCTGAAAATGTAATGCCAAGTTTGAATGTCAACTTTGATGCTGAAGGTCAATAGAATCTGCATGGACCTGCTAGATGGACAGCATCTTCTTGATAGATACTCGTTGAGTACTTCCTCTGTGTCAGAACTGATTCCAGCTGCTGGTACTGAAAGAAATGTAGAGCATAAATGATGGACAGTGAGAAGGAAACTTCCATTTAAACAACGTATTTTATAGTAAATACAATCTTAGAGACAGGTTTTAACCAGTTACCAAATGACCATCTTGTTATGTAGAGACAAGTCTACTTTCTCTGGGTAGAATACTTGACACATTAAATATAGTTTTATGTGTATAAAACATATACTGCCCATACACACATCCTTTTTTAGATATTATACTCAGAATAACTGATTGATTTTATTTTTTCTCACTTGAATAGCAATTATGGTACCATTGTAATACAACTTGAGCTGAAAATTGGCCTTCTATCTAAAGAAAAAGAGACCAATTATAAAAGTGTGTATAAAAACTCAGTAATCTATCTCACAACGTTTAAAGGCATATCAAAAGAAGAAATCAAAATCATTGTGTATTTAAGTCTATGATTGATATTATAGATTGATATTATATTGATGTAGGATATCACATCTATGTGCTAGAGCAATAATTTTTATCTTTTCATCCATTCAATATTACTTTTTAAAAATGAGATGGTTGTTATTTATTTTTTTCATATTTTTTAAAATTGCTCAACAAATTAAGAATAGTAAGAGTTTGAAAGCTTAAAAACAAACAAAATCTCTGGGCACTCAGTACAGTTTATGCAGGATGGTTTTCCTAATGCTCTATGAAAACAGGCAAAACAATACCAGGTGCACATCTTTTATTTATTTCTAGGGATGTTGATTATAGCATCTTACATAGTTCATCTATGAATACTACATAGGCACTTGAGGTCCATATAAATTTATGTTGAACAAATAATCTAAGAGACATCAAGCTATTATTTTTATGTGGTTACAATGGTTATAGTCACATTTCTTTAATATTTTGGGAACTTCTTTTCCTGAAAGTCACATAAATAATAAGCATGTGGCTATTTAGAAAATACTTATTATGCATAGTAGTTATTATTAAAAAATCAGCATTTAATAAACTTGTACTGTTAAAATTGTGTTTATTAGCTTATTTAATCCACATAACAACTGTATGAGGCAGGTGCATTTTTAGCTTCCAGCTAATAAGTCATAGAATTGACTGGAGATAATAGTGATTTTTCTATTGTCAAAATTCCATCTATTGCCGGTGACATTGTCCATTTTCGGGGCTCACACCTGTAGTTCCAGCAGCCAAGGAGGCCTAGGCAGGAGGATTGCAAGTTCAAAGCCAGCCTCAGCAAAATTTAGGTGCTAAGCAACTCAGTGAGACCCTGTCTCAAAATAAAATACAAAATAGAGCTGGGGATGTGGCTCAGTGGTCAAGTGCCCCTCAGTTCAATCCCCAATACCGCCCCCCACCCCCCCAAAAAAAATTCTACCTCTTGAAGAATCCCAATCATTGATTCTCCAAGTTTTTGGCTCTCCCCTTTTCCTTTTATGATGTCCTTTAGCTTGATTTGATTGCATTTTTCCAGTTTCTCTTCTAAGATCAAGTGGCAGAGTTATGGTGACAGGGAGCTTGAGCTTTGGAAACAGCATAGCCAAAAACCACAAGGGAGGAAACTCCAAAGTGGGTAGGTCTGTAATTTGGGACTCTCATGTTGCCATCACAGGACAGGCTGCAGATGAAGCCTGAGAGAGAGCTGGCAGCAAGTACAAGCAGTGTGAACTGGGGACATGAACGATTAAACAGAAGTCATCCCCCTCTGTCTGGATTTAAAAGAGGTGGAAAGCAAGACTCAAGGAGGCAGCATCTGTTGCTACCCATTTACTCCACACAAGCATACTGAACAGCTTTTCATACAGTCCTTCATTAAATTCCACAACCATCTAGTGGGACAACACACCTTGCTGATGTGTAACTAGCAGAGAAGTTGGATGTCCTGATCTTTGCAGGAAAGCCCATGTCAGAGATGACTCTGGGAGACTGGGAAACTTACATCATTCCTCAGTGCTCTTATTCACCTCCAGGACTCAGACCCGAGTCGCAGGACACAATAGTAATTGTATGATGCCCAGAGCCTGAAAGCAGAATTTCTAATCTCTGCATCATGCTGTCACTACTCCTGGGTGGGGAATGAAGAGTATAGATCCTGTGAACAGAGAGGGTAGGAGCGATCACTTATGCCAAAATGGTCATATTGCAACTCCTGAGCAAGTCTGATATACACTGATGGAACCTGCCTAACTCAGGGTCAGGAGTGCCAGTCTTTATTATTATTATTATTATTTTAATAAATGAAGTAAGGCAAGAGTCATAGTCACAACTCAAAGTCCTTGCAAAAGGAATTTGGATCTTAGTTACCGCTATACAAATAATTAGCCATCCTGTTTTTGGCCAATAGTGTCCATTGACCTCAGTTTATCAGTTTGTCCATCTGCAAAGTAGGAATGCTGAGCATCAGGCAGTGTGATGGATGGAATTTTAATAGATTTATTAAGTAGAGCTGAGGCTGTGTAATCTGTTCAACGTTTCCAATGCCACACCTTTGTTAGTAAGAAGCACAATTAATTCTCCAAATAGATAGGCTGATTTGACATTTTGGGTCCTATTTTGAATCAAAAAGGCAAATTATAACACCTCATTTATTCATTTCCCATAGGTTTGTATCCAGTAATATGGTGATCTGAGTCAGATTCTGAAATACCTCTCTTATTCTTGGTGTGATAGGTGTCAATGTTTGGATGAGTGGTGACTGCGGGATAAGGTGGGGAAGTCAGAGAAATTACCGTTTCCCAGATTTATTAAAAATTAAAGTTGAGAATAAGTTTACCTTAGACCATCCAGGAAGATCACATAGATAATTTTTCTCCCCATGTTTTACTCTTAGAGAGAAAAAATGAAAGTAAGAGTAGAGTCAAATTCCATCCCTAAATCATTAATTAGAAAGCCTACATCTAAAACTGGTGACTTACTTGCTAGACTCTCACGCACCAAGCTGTGGGCAGTTATGAATTATTGCCTGTGTTTAGCTCAAAAGCAAGGAATCATGTTCCAAGATCTTCTAAGCCCTTGCTTTTACAGAAGTTGTTTATTAGTTATCCCATTGCATGGAGCCCGCCAGCAGGGTTAGGGGCTGTGTGTAATTCTTGAAAAGAAATATTTGGTGTGTTCACATCCAAAGGTGTTTCCACTGACCCATTAACATTGGGCATGCCTTCTGAGAGGCCTTGCTAGGACCGACTGTGTTTCTGTTTGTCAGAGCAGAGATAATTGATCCCCACAGGAGTGAAAGCTGTGACCTTGGCTTCCTAAGTGAAACTGTCAGAAATGTCTTCCAGGGGCAGCCTTGCAGTCTAGGCAGCCTGTGAACTCAGTTGCTAACAGTGGAATGAAGGGATATTTTGATCAGAAGGATATGATCTACCCCTTTGAAATCAGGCTAACAATGAAGGGTCACACTGCCAGGCTTTGGCTTCCCTAAGCACTCTGTGGAGTAACCCAGTCCTCTTCATATCCCAGGATTCCACCTCTACTTACAGCAACCCCTGGCAAAGTACAACAGTTCCCTTCATTCCAACTGAACCAGGAGTAAGATGTAGAGAGGGAGAAAATGGATTACTTTGAGATCACTTTTCTTCCTGTAATTTCTACTTTCACAAATACAATAAACACTATAATGTCTTATGCTGTGTGTACCTTTATAAAAATTCAAAATGGTATTTTAATGAATGTCATAATAAGTTATTTTGTCAGAGAGGACATCAGCATGATATGGTACAAAGGCCAGCCAGGGACTTTGGGTACAATAGTTGCAGGTTCAGCTCCAGGTCTACCAGGTATTTGGTACCAGGGACAAAAGCAAAGACCCATGAACCTCTCTGAAAGTCAGTTTCCTTATTTGTTATATGGGAATAATCACTCATAACTCACAGAGCTGTTACTATGTTTAGCAGTAATACTCATAAATTTAAGTAATATATTATTTTTAAAGGAGTATATGCATAATCTGGCAAATTATGATGGGAATGGTAACTGAGAATAATATTAAAATTCAAATTTTTGTGGAGGCTTACTTGAGGCATGAGTAAAGGTAACCGTGCTCATTCAATTTAGGATACAAAATATCTGTTTAAAACATTAGCATGGTGGAATATGCCTGTATTCATAGCTGCTCAGGAGTCTGGGGCAAGAGGATTGTAAGTTGAGGTCAGTTTCAGCAACCTAGTGAGGCCCTCTCTCAACATTAAAAATAAATAAGAGTTGGGGATATACCTCAATTGTAATGCATCCTGGGTTCACTTCCCAATACGGGGGGAAAAAATTAAGCCAATGTTGATTAGAAAGTCCATTGTATGACTTAAGCAGTTAATTTAAATATTTTGCATGTATTCATGCTCGTGCATTATATATAAATGAATCAATTTCTTCTAATTATAAAGAAATCCTTTTAAGAGTTTAATGAAAGTTCCAGTGATATACCTGTAAATAGTTACTAATTTAAAATGGCAATATCTATTATTAATTTGGTAAAAATTTTAATGAAAGTTATTTTGTTCTTCCAGATCTTCATATTCTTAAAGAATAATTCTGGTTGTACTTTGAAAGTCACGTTGTTTGTGGCTTTGAGGTAATGATCAGTGCACTCATTGATTCAAGGACCCCCTCCATAAATCTAAGCATGGTTGGTGCTCCTATTGATTCAAGGACTCTTTTCCTTAAGTCTAGGGCACACCCCACTCTTACCTAGAGCCCCTTGACCCACAAATTAGTAACAACTGCCATATAACAAATCAGATCTAAGTAATAGGAAATTCTGGTATGACCCACAAATTCCTCCACCAGGCTGATACTGGTACTTGAAGTCAGTGGTTAAATTCTATGTGGATAAGCTGATCCTCACTCTTTAATTCTCCTGCCTCATAAATATTTTGGTATTCAACTGATCCATCACCATTACATGTGATTTACTTTTATATTTTAGAAAAAAAAAGTGGTGAAAAAATAATATCATTATATTCCTGCTTAAATAGATTGGATTCTCTGGTAAAAACACTAAGTAAGTGCCTAATGGGGTGGGTCTGAGAGGAGAGTGCTTTTAGGAAATTCACAATGTGGACATGTTTGAGTAGCATCCTGCTATCTGTGCTCTAAAGACACATGCTAATGGATGGGCTAGAGTAGCATAATGAGCTCACTCCATTAAATTAGTTCTTTTTTTCCTGTTAAATATCTAAAAGAGAAAGATGGTCCACTTAACTAGGGAAAAAAGTTTTCATTTTAGTGCCGTAAAGCATGATGCATATTTCCTTTCTAATTTAATTTCTAACCATTAAGACTCAATTCTATAAATGACCCAGTGAGGCACTTGGAGAGATTAGAAAAGTATAAACTGAATGTTGTTTGTATTTGGCTGGCTAGACACCATGATTTTATATATAGCATAATTCAAATTTAACATCATATTTTCATGAGGCCACCAAGCTGAAGCCTGGTGACGCTCATGAACAATTACTAAGAAGCTCCCCAACGGAAAATGAGAATCGATCTGTTCTCTGGTTACTATTCTTATTAAGCATCATGTTGGCCAAACATTACAGTCACTGTGATTTGAACTTTTGTTTAAATAGTCAGTTTCACTCCTAGAATCATAGAAAAAGGTTACTTTCAGTCTGTGGGCTGAGAGAGAAGGATTACAGCTCTAATGAGCCAAATCCATGAAAATGAGAAAATAATAATCTCTTCATAATTAGAACTCCCATTTTAGACTAAATGTTGGCCATGAGTTTTCCAAAGAAGAAAAATCATTTCATTATTTGGTTAAAACAATATATGTAAATTAATGCCAGATTGCTTACTGGAAAAGGAGGATTAAAATGCTTTGGCTTGTTTTCACAAATATGTACAGTGTTGGAACCTCATGTTGATTTTCTAGTCAAAACAATTCCTGTTCTTTCCTATGTTGTTGAGACAGCCGAGACAAGTGTATCATCTACACAGGTAGCGGTTGCTGTTTACTGCATAAAGCAGTCACTTCTAGTTGTTCTGAATATGCCCTGTCAGGTTTAGCATATATCTGTTTTGCATATGGAGAAATGGAATATGGATTGGTCAAGGTTTAAAAAGATTCAACCACTGGAATCAGAATTCAGGAACACTGGCTCCTACTTTTCGATCTGTAGACTATCCCAAGCTGACCAGCATTTATGACAGTGACGGGTGCTTTGACTTGGAGGACTCAGGCCGAACTCTGCTCATGAGAAACTCGAAACACACAGGAGCATGTATACACGGTGGTGTTTTGATGCCTGGACTGTCCAAACGTGGTGACATATCACTTAATACCACTATATAATTCCAATGTGCCTTTCTACTTCTGGCTTCTCCTACTCCTATGGCATCTGCTGAGTTCCTTGTCTCTTGAGACTGGGCCAGTCTGAGCCTTACAAAGAGAGTTTAGAAGTCCAATGGAAGATGAATAGCCATTTGGAAAACCCCATAGGAACGGGCCATCCCAGAGGAAAGGGGAAACAGTGAGGGTAGAGGCCGAGTCCTCCTGCGTCAATTCTGTGGAAAGTCATATCATAGCAGGGGACGGAGGCAAAGATGGGGCCACTGAGGGAGGCCCCTGCGTGGGCCAAAGAGCTCTCTTGAGATGGAGGACTTGGGAAACAAAAGTTTAAAAAACAGGGACATTCCATAAACTCGGGTTCCATTCTCAAAAGACCATCATCATGCATCATCTCAGTTACTCACCATGACAAACTACTAAGATTGTCCAGGTATCCACAGACTCATTGTCCACCTTTTAGAGATGTTAAAATGTCCCCTAGAGGTAATGCAGCTGTACTCAGGGTCTCAGAAGAGGTTGATGTGAGAGCTTGACTTGCTCCTCTTGTGACTTATCTCTATATGAGAAATAACTTGGATTGATCTCATGCTCAGCCACTTTGTAAAAGAAACAGGAGACCCACCCTCGCCCTTGTATTTTAGTAGATTATAACTGATAGACATGACTGATAAGGTCAAATTTGTCCAGGAAATGTAATAAGGTGAGAACCTTCAAGGCAAAGAGTTTGGCCGCACTGACAGTTATTTTAGGGGCTAATAAAAATATTAATGCACTGACCTGTGATTATGTTTTGTTATGAATAGAGGTTACTGTTCCTAAGAGACAGCTTTAATCACTTTTAAGAGCTCAGTGATTATATGACACTTTAAAACAATCTTTACTACCCTTTATTACTTTTTTTTTGTTATTTACCCCTTGAGTCACTTTAGGTAAGAAATACAAATTATAAAAAATAATTAACCATTATGTTGACATAATATCATTAGACAAACTAATGATAAGAAGGCTTTTGGAAATCTCCATCTAATTCTTATTAATTGTGTTAATTCTATTGACAGTCTATTTTAATATACTAATTATACTTATCATGATATTCAAGTTTTATAAGTTGTAACCATTGGCCCACTGGTCTTGAAATTACTACAAATATATTGCCATATTCCCACAAGTCCCACCAAAAATACCCCTAAATAAACAAATAATTCTAAAATGAAGGTAAACTATAGGGTGATGGTCATGGGCTTTAAGGGTCAAATTTCTTCTCTTCAAGCCTTTCTTCTTCAATGTTTGCTAGATTTGTTCTTCATGCAGTAAATAGTGTATAGAGCATGAGGAAAAGCACCTCTTTCATTCAGCATAGAGCTAAGTAAACCCAGCCCTATGTATGGCGGTCATCAGAGTCATGGATGTAGAGCCAAGATGCAAGAAATATGGAAATATCTATCAGGCATATAGACCAGCTTGCCACGAAGGAGTCTAGAACACAGTGTTTTAGGTTATTTCTTCCCTCCTCCATTCAACCTGGATCAAAGCTTTAACATTTAAATCCTTTTGGCCTCGCCAACAGCATAGCCCCGATTGGGTGAATAAACTACAAGATGTCATCATTTATTGAATGTTTTTCCACAATTAAGGTATGTCATGTCTATAGTATCTTTTTTGATTTACCAAAAATGGGAAATAGAACAGTTAACAGTGAATAGGGCTAATTTGGCATAGCTTATTCTTTCCAAACAGCATTGCTCTCTCATGGGTACAGACAAGCAGAGTTAATAACACAGTGAGTGGCATAACTACATTACTGCTTGCAGATGGATAGTATTGATGCCAATGATATGAGTTAGGATAAGAGACAGAAGGGAAAGTTTTATACAAGTAGATTATGAATGTCTGCTAATGAGTGATTGTCCCTCAGCTCAACATCCTACAAAAGAAAGTGGATGAGATGAATGATTGTTCTACTGGGGTGTTTTAGAAAGGAAGGTATAAGGCTTTGGTCTAAACTCACTGTCTTTTAGTTCTTTTCTTATTAGAGCTTCATTCCCCTGTACCTTTGTTCCTCTGATAAAAATCAATAAATACAAGAGGGGCAAAAGGGACTTTTTTTTTTTTTCATCCAAGGTTTGGTAATTTCAGTCTATCAGACAAACTGACAATGGACAGATTAACAGGAGAAAAGACATGCCAAATTATTACTGTGTGAGCACTCAGGATGCCACACTCAGGATGGAACTCATGGATGGTCCAGAGAATTGAACCATAAATGCCCTCTTCACAGGGGAGAAGGAAGTTGGTGTGCAGGCGTTTTTAAAGGAAGAGTAAATTATTTTTAGGGAAAGTAAATGGGCCCAAAGAATAGAATATAGCCTAGGACAAAGTTTGCCTGGACTCTGGGTACTGGATTAACTTCAGTCTTTTTTCCTTGTGAATCTGCTGGAGGATCTGATCGTTTTGAAGACAGAGAAACTTCAGAGAAAGTTTACTTTGGGAAAGGGAGCGGGGTGAAAGATGGCGGGGGGGAGAAGAAGGAGAGCAGACTTTGTTTCTCCTCTATTTCAAAGAATTCAGCTCTCCAAAATATTATACTGTGGGGTATGATTTTCTGATCCTCAACAGTAGAGTACTTACTCTTCATTTTTTTGGTAGGAAAAAATACCCTCATACTTCATTCATTGAGAGATGGAGATGAGGTCCTCATAGATATCCCTGGTAGTAACACACAGATCATAAATTTAGCAAAACTGGCAAAAATTTTCCCAATGGATCAAAGTGTCAATATATCCCTAGAGATAAAACTCAAAATACTATTGAGGTAACAGTGTTTAGAGAGATGACCTGAATCTTCTTTTCTTATCTTATAGACAAATTACTATTAGTGATAGACAAATAAGAACCCTTCGTAGCTTAAAAAATTATTAAAACCTACTTAATTTATTAAAATGATTTTCAGAGCAGCCAAATTTTAATTCTGCAAAATAATTAAGCCATCATAATCAAAATTGGCCATTGTGAATATTAAAATGCTATATAGATATTTAGATACAAAAGTAAAATTGTTTTTGGTGTGTAATTATCTTTTTTAATTTATTCTAATTTTTATATATAATAGCAGAATGCATTTCAATTCATAGTACACATAAAGAGCACAGTTTTTCATGTCTCTGGTTGTACACAAAGTAGAGTCACACCTTCCGTTTCTTCATACATGTCCTTAAGGTAATGATGTCCATCTCATTTCACCCTCTTTCTTACCCCCATGATCCCTCCCTACCCCTCCTCCCCTTTGCCCTCTCTAAAGTTCCTCCATTTCTCCCACGCTCCTCCCACCCATCCCCATTATAGATCAGCATCCTCATGTCAGAGAAAACATTTGGTATTTGAGTTTTTCAGATTGGCTTATTTCACTTAGCCTAATATTCTTCAAATCCATCTATTTACCTGCAAATGCCATGATTTTATTCTCTTTTAATGGTGAGTAATATTCCACTGTATATATACCACAAATTCTTTATCCACTTATCTACTGAAGGGCATGTAGATTGGTTTCACAATTTACTATTGTGAATTGTGTTGCTATAAACAATGATGTAGCTGCATCCCTGTAGTATGCTGTTTTTAAGTCTTTTGGGTATAGACCGAGGAGTGGGATAACTGGGTCAAATGGTGGTTCCATTCCAAGATTTCCAAGGAATCTCCATACTGCTTTCCATATTGGCTGCACCAATTTGTAGTCCCACCAGCAATGTATGAGTGTGCCTTTTCCCCCACATCCTCACCAATATTTATTGTTGTGTTCCTAAAAGCTGCTATTCTGACCAGAGATGAAATCTTAGAGTAGTTTTGATTTGCATGTCTCTAATTGCTAGAGATGTTAAACATTTTTTTCATATATTTATTGATTGGCTGTATATCATCTTCTGAGAAGTGCCTATTCAGGTCCTTGGCCCATTTATTGATTGGGCTATTTGTTTTTTTAGTGTAAAGATTTTTGAGTTCTTTATATATATTATATATTAGTGCTCTATCTGATGTGCATGTGGAAACAATTTGCTCCCATTCTGTAGTTTCTCTCCTCACGTCACTGACTATTCCTTTTGCTGAGAAGAACCTTTTAAGTTTGACTCCATCCCATTTATTGATTCATGATTTTATTTCTTGTGCTATAAGAGTCTTATTAAGGAAGTTGGGGCATAATCCTAGATGATGGAGATTTGGGTGTCATTCTTTATTTACAAGTGTCATTCTTAGAAAGTGATGAATTTCCGGGCTGGGGATGTGGCTCAAGCGGTAGCGTGCTCGCCTGGCATGCGTGCGGCCCGGGTTGGATCCTCAGCACCACATACAAACAAAGATGTTGTGACTGCCAAAAACAAAAACAAACAAAAAAAAAAAAAGAAAGAAAGAAAGTGATGAATTTCCTATGAAAGTTCTTAATTTTTCATCTAGTTCCCACCTTATCTATATCACCTCTCCTCTAGGGGTTCCTATAGCTACTTCATACATATAATTTATTTATTAACAACAACCACAAAAATAATGCTTGTTTGTGATTTTGGAACTGATTTTTTTTTAAGTTAGATGCAGCTATGAGATGAGGTAGATGAGAGGTTCAAGAAAAACAAAGTTTATTATACAAAGAGTTTCTAAAGAAAGGCCTGACACACCACACAGGACCACATGGGGAAGATAATGGGTTGGTCACAGCCTTTTCCAGGATTTCTATGGGAAAGACAAGGCAAGGCAGAGTGACAGCATAGGCCTGGGTAACCCTAAAATTTAGTTTGAATAATTTCTGTGGGCTTTGGGCCAAAAGATGGTTCCTAGTTTCCTGATGATTTAGGCCCAGGAATATTACCTAGGCTACATAAGTCAGTTTGCGGAAGTATGCTTCTGGATTGGTTAGTCTGCATTCCAAAGCAATCCTTTGTTATCAATAAGAATTGATTAACTACAAAAGGAACACCCTCCCCCACCAGAAAGGATTTTAAGATGTCAGAACATCACAATATACAGAAAATTAGAACATATTTACAATATAGGAATGTTTTTTTTTTTTTTTCTGGAAAAAAAAGCTACTTACTAGTATTTCTTACCAGAAGCAATAGAAATTTCCCCCAATAAATTTACAGTTTCTTTCCTCAAAGTCATTGTTTGAACTTGGCCATCAATGCCGCACTGAATATAACTTGTTTTAGTTTTTACTAAAGAAATTTTGGTAGCATTACAATCTGTCTGTCTTCCTCAGAGAGAATGAGAGATGTGAAATGTAGAAATTCAACGTGATATTCTCTGTACAATCAAAAAACACTAAGAAATAAATGCAGAAAATATAATCATGGGTAATCAAAGAGACCTGCAGTCTCAAGCACCATCCCCAGCTATTGACAAAAAATAAACTTTGTCAGGGAAGCACTGGTATAAAATATTCATGTTGTCATTGGTGCTGAAGGCAACCACTGATTTATTTGCAATTGGTAGTAAAGCATTCATAACCGTGCTCTGATGCTCAGCCCTTATAAACCCTGGGAGGCTTCTGTATTTTCCAGGTTTGCAGTTCTGTTGCCCATTGCTATTGTTTTTATAAGGAGAAATTAGCTAAGCCTTGTCAGAGCAGACTGTGGTATCCTTTGAAGCCTTTTGTCTCCAAATTGAAGTTAAAGGCAAGAAAATTAGGCTACCTCCTAGAGGCCAGGTGGTTCCCAGACCTCCTGGGTAATCTTCATGGAGGAAGGGTCATTCCCTTCTGTTGGCTTTCTTGGACCCCTACCCAGGGTCCAAGAAATCTTAGCCCATAATGGCTTGTCAAAATATCCCAGGGCTTTGAGTGACAGCAATCCCAAATTAAAATGAAAAAAAAAATGTTGTTTTCATCCTTTCTGATATAGGAGAGAAGAAAACTTTCCCTCCACCCACTGACAGTTTGATTGATTATGGAGGCCATGAAATAAACTGACAGTAGATGGAATAACAGGAGAAAAGACATACAAACTTATCTCATACAAATACAAGTTCCACAAGATGTGAGCTGCTAAGAAGGCCAAATGATAGAAGTTTTCTCTGAGCATGGGAATAAGGCCTTGTTTAGGGCTTTAGGGGAAAGGTGGCAACAAACTATGGTGGAAATGCTTAGGCAGGAAAGACTCAGATTTTGTAGATCAGATATCTCTCAGATAATAAAGAGGGTTCATCAGTCTGTGGCAAAGTCTGAGATGTCCACCTGCCATCTCTTCTATAGCACAGATTTTCCATGGTTGGTGAGCTTCCTGGGAAGGAGACTCATAACAATTAGATTTGGTTTTGGAAGCTGTATCTGCAGAGAAAGCCCTTCTCTGTTGGGGAAGGGTGCATAGGGAGTGTCAGGAAGGAAGAGGATGTGAGATTGGGTGTAGGAGGAGGAGGGCAGGGAGACCTTGGTTCCTCCTTAGTTGAAAGCACTCATCACAACAGAGAAAATATTCACGGGGTATCATTTTCTGAGGCCCAATACTTTCGTTTCCCTTCTACATCCTTATTCTGTATCCCATTGACTCTGAGAATTTGTTTTGTTTTTACTATTTAGTGAAACACCTTTTATCTAGGGCAATTCTTAAGCATGTGGGACTCCACCAAGCCTCTATGAGTAAGCCAGCAAGTAAATAATAGAGGGAAACTGAATGAATCCTTAGGTATAAACACAAATATCTCTAATTCAAAGTTTGTGGTCATTTTTCATTTTTTACGTCACATTTGGGAAGAATCTGTCATTTATTGATCAGATGCTCTTGGTTGCTTTTCCCACATCCATCTTTGGCACTGGCTTATATTCTTCTTCTCAGTGATAAATGTCCATGTAGAGTTGCATCACTAATTTATTAGGACTTAACTTTAATAACCAGTTTTACCGGAATTGGCCTGTAAAAACATAAATTCTTCACTTGATCGTTGCATCATTCAACCATTATATTATTAATAAAGTCTTACATTTACATAAGAAGTCACAGTTTATAAAGGACATTTTGATGTATTTGATCAAGCAGTGGAACTGTGTTTCATGGTAATAATTTCCATATTATAGGTTTATAATTTCTGGGGTTAATTCTGCCTTTTAATGGTTACCAGAAAGAATAGTCAGGATGAGTGCTTCTCAGATTTGAACATGCCATGTGATCTCCTGGAGATGTTTATAAATATGGATTCTGTCTTAGTAATTGAGGGTGAGGTTCCCAGTGGTTAGCAAAAAAAGGAAATACATGGAACCCAAATCCATAGTTCTCAGAAACTGCCTTAGAAATTTAAGCCTTCCATGTGTCTCATTTACAGTGACCACTGTTTTTGCTTTGGGGTTGTATCCTGAAATACTCCCTTGCCAATTTATTGTCTCTTTCCTTGGAAATTCCATATCTCTAGAATCAGCATTGTCAAACATACAGAATAAAAATGCCAGTTAAATTTGAAATTCAGATTAAAAAATGGGTAAAATTTTGATGTGTCTCTAATATTCCACGTGCCATACTTATACTAAAAACATTATTTATTTGAACTTCAAATTTAGCTATCTTATATTGTATCTGGCAGTATTTTTTTCTCATAATTTTTTATAATTCTAACTACTTATACATGACAGTAGAATGCATTTTGACACATCATATATAAATCGAGTATAACTTCTTGTTCTTCTGGTTGTACGTGGTGTAGAATTATCCTAGTTGTGTAGTCATGTATGCATATTGGGTAATAATGCTCGATTCAGTCCACCAACCTTCCTACTCCCTAACCCAACCCCTCTCTTCCCTCTACTCTGCCAAATCCAAAATAACTATATTCTTCCCTAGCCGCCCCCCCCTTATTGTGTGTTAGCATTAGCATATCAGAGAAAACATTTGGTCTTTGATTTTGGGGGGATTGGCTTATTTAGCTTAGCATGATAATCTCTAGCTCCATTCATTTACCAGCAAATGCTATTATTTTATTCTTCTCTAAGTCTGAATAATATTCCATTGTGTGTGTATGTATAAATAATAACTTCTTTATTTATTCTTTTGTTGAAGGGTACCTAGTCTGTTCCATAGTTTAGCTATTGTGAATTGAGCTGCTATAAACATAGATATGGCTCCATCACTGTTTTATGCTGATTTATACCTTTGGGTATAAACCAAGGAGTGGGAGTATCACTGTAGTATGCTGATTTTAAGCCCTTTGTGTATACACCAAGGAGTGGGATAGCTGGGTCAACTGTGATTCCATTCTAAGTTTTTTGAGGAATTTCTATACTGTTTTCCCTAGTGGTTGCACCAATTTGAGGTCCCACCAGCAATGTATAAGTGAACCTTTTTCCCCCACATCCTCACCAACATTTATTGTTGCTTGTAGTATTGATAATTGCCATTCTGACTCAAGTGACATAAAATAGAGTAGTTTAAATAAAATCAAGAATCAATAAATGGGATACATTCAAACTAAAAGCTTCTCAGCAAAGGAAATAATCAATAATGTGAAGAGAGAGCCTATAGAATGGGAGAAAATCTTTACCACGTGTACCTCCAGGATATTTTATATATGAACTTTTTTTTTGAGTTCTTTATGAACTCAAAAGACAACACCAAAACAAAAAAAAAAGTCAATAAATGGGCTCAGGAACTGAACAGACACTTCTCAGGATAAAAAATATGAATTGTCAAAAAATATGAAAAAAATCAACTTATCTGATAGTCTTACTTCAGAAACTAGTGGTTCCATATGGATGGGTCTAGATCAACCTGAACACTGCTAACTTCTGGGCTGGATAGTCGTGTTCTGGAAAACCATTCTGTGCATCATAGGAGGTCTGGCAGTACCTGGGGCTTCTGCTAACTAAATGTCCATAGCACTCTCCATGCCAAGGTGGGACAGCAAGATGTTGATATTTCTATGGGGAGAGATAAAAAGCAGCCACAGTTGTAACTCACTGGTCTCAAAGTTTGTGTGTGTGTGCACTTTTATGTTTCTAAATTTTTAAGGGGTCAAAACGTAAAACATTAGGAACATTTTGGTCACCTATTGATTCTAGTCAAATATGATAGAATAATCTAATAGAAACTTCTTAGGTTCAGTGTAAGTTATGAGATTTTTTAAAAATTACAGGCTGTCAGGTATTTTCTATTTATCTTCCTGTGAATTTTTTCCCCTCATTCGTTATGAATCCAATACGTATAACAACTAGATACTTCACACTTATGTTAATCATGATGGTCATGTCATCGTTTTCTGAATATTTTAGTCCAGTCCTATATCCGTGTCATATGCATTTGTTCCATTTTCCTGTGGGGTTAAATTTAAACTCCCTTCCACAGCATTTATGATCTTCCACTAACTTACTCCTCCCACCCAGATGCCCCCTACTTTGGTTTTCCAATTTATTTCCCAGAGTTTCCCATCTACCCATCCATAATATCAGTCCATGCAACCAAACTCATAGAGTCTGGTTTTTAAAGTCCTTTGGGTATAAACCAAGGAGTGGGAGCATCACTGGTTGGTGATATTCTCCCATCAGTTTCTGTGTCTCTTAAGCAGTTTCTGATTATGTGCTTTCCTGGTCTCGCTGTCCTTCCACCCTTCCTCATAGCGATCCTGTAATGCATTCTGTACAACCTAATGCTTATAAAAACTGTATTTCTGAATCTGAAAAAATGCTATCTTTGATGGCACTTCTAATGCATCATCCACGGGCAGCTCCCCAGGTGTCCCCACGTTGAGGTATTTCCACATGTTTATTCTGCTTAGAATATATCACCCCACATGTCCTTTCCTGATTTCCTTATTTAAAATTCCCAGGGTTCCCAGACTCCACAATGTAGGAGCACATGGCAGAATACCTTTTCTTACTCATCATTAGGGTTACAGCCTACACTCTGTAACAAAACACAGGTTAACAAGAAAAGAACATAACTAATTTATGTAATCAAAGTTTTATGTGACACAGGAGCCTTTAGAAATGAAGACCCAAACACCTAGGGAAAACTGTCTATTTTTGTGCTCCGGTTGGACATAGAAGGGACAGCTATATGGAAATGTGATTGGACAAGGAGATGAAGACCTAATGGTACTAGGCAGAGTAGGGAAACCCAGCAAGGCCTGTCTGCCCATGTTCTCAGCTTTTCTGTGTGCCTTCCTATTACTAGTGAAGCAGGACATTTTCTGGAATGAGGGTCTTCTAATCTACTCTCAGATAAGGTAGGTCACAGAATTTCTTTGTAGTGAGCTCTTACACACAAAAAAAGTGGAGATGGCTTAGCGTGGTATTTCCAGACTTGATAGCTGGTTTTGGGGGAAAGAGGTTCTAGTTTCTGTGGCCTGCCTTGGAGGAGAAATAAGAGTGGAAAAAAAGAAGAGGGAGAAAGAGACTCTGCTTCTGAATCCTTCCCAGTGTCCTTTAGTTCAAAGTATTCCGCATACTTAAATGCTGTACTTTGGGTATTGATTTTTGATCCCTAACATCGTACTTACCCCTCTGTCCTGATTTTCCCCCATGTAGTCAAGACCCTCTTTCATATTTTTTTTACCTATTTGCTTTTATCTGAGTCCCCTTAAATGCATGTAATTTTTACTAGCATAGGTCACTGTGTCTCTGTTATTTTATTACACATTCTGTAGCATCTGGAGTAATTCCTAACACATAGTGGGCACTCAATATATCATTGTTGAACAAATAAATAAATTTTCTGGAATATCTGAAGGTATATAAAGGAGGAGCTGGCCTCATCTACATTTGATCCATGAGAATATAAACACAAGAGTTTTAAAGAGACAGAACTTGCTCAGCTGCAGAACTTCTAACACACACCCAGACACAAACTCCTTGCTTTATAATCCCATCTCAAGTTTATTTCACACAGAGGGCTTAGGAAGAAAAAGCTGAAAAACTGCATTGATTGCAATTTGGGAGCAAGGACACTAAAAAGACTCCCTTGCTTGAACTGCTGTAATACCGGGTGCTGCAAATTCCACAACTGCTGATATAACAAATATTATATTACTTGTTACTAGCTGAGCAGCTCCAGAAATCAAATACAACCTAAAGGAAAGTGGAAGAAAGCCATTTCATAAGGCTTTGCTTCTTTCTCCTTTTGCTTCTTTTATTGTCTTCATAAAAGTTGCAATTGGAGGAGCCAACTGCCCTCTGGGGCTGTGTCTTCATGGAAGGTTAGGGTATTAAGCAATTATTTTTGTGCAGTTGATCACACAGGGCAAACATGCCAGATTAGTAGATGATTTTCCCAAGGATGTCAATCAACTCTATGTGAAATTGGTTAAATTAGAGCCCCTGAGTTAAAACATTACCACAATCAAGGGGTTGGTAAACATTTTTCTTATAAAGAACCAGGTAGTAAATACCTCTAGATTTCTAGGCTATGTGACAGCCTCTGTTTTTTTCTTTCTTTTTTTCTTTTTCATAGCTAGTTGATGCTACCCTAATAACTCAAAAACAGCTATAGAAAATAGGTAAACAAACAGGTGGGACAGTGTTCTAGATACATTCTGTTTAATAGATAGTGAATTGTTAATTTTACATAATTTTCACATCAAAAAACATTGTTTTCCCTCAGCCGTAGTTGGTTTGTGGGCCTCACAGAATGGATAGTAGACAAGAGTTGGCTAATGAGCTCTGGCTGGCTGCTACCCGCCACAGACTGCTGCTTCCAGGTGACTTTGGTGTTCTCCCAGGCCCTCCTGCCATCTGAGCAGGACCAGGTTGGCATGGCATGGCCACAGTACAAGACTCGAGATCACCGGCATGTTAGATGAACAGCAAGATCTCCAGTTAGATGGCAGCATGACACAGGTTTCGTGTAAACTCAATGTGGAGTTAGATCTCCAGTTAAGACCTTTTGGAAGTCTTGCACTTTTATCTGACTCCCAATCTCACTCCACAACTTTAGGCCTAATTAATGCAGGCTCATCTATCCTTATGCTAATTCTTTTAGCATTTTAGAAAAATCCTATGATTTCTTATCAAAACTATCCTTACAATATATATATATATATATATATATATATATATATATATATATATATATATATATACACACACACAGAAATGGAGAGCAAGAACATTATTTTCTGCCTTTGTGCTGCCTGATGCTTGATCTTTTGTTTTATTCACCTGTGTTTTTTTATCTGCAAAAGCATCATTCCAGCAAAAGAAGAAGGTGCTCAGAGTTTAGTACCACGCAATTAGGACTTATGGACATTAAAGTTTTCAACTCCTATTTTTAGCTCTTATGCACAAAAATGGAATCAAGGATCACATATCCTTTCATTTATTAGCAATTGTTTAAATAAATAGCTTACAATTTATATAGTGTTTAATGCTTTTTTTACGTTAATTAGATTTGATATTTGATCATTTTTTATTGGTTGCTCATGACAATACAATGATTTTGACATATCATACATTTGAATCAAATGGGGTATAATTTCTCATTTTTCCAAGTGTACAGGTTGCAGAATCACATTGGTTATACAGCCACGTATATACATACAGCAATACTAGTGTCTATTTTATTAATGCTTTTATAACACAATTCTTGTGAATACTAGAGAATATTTTTTCAAGTAGTTATTTTAGGCAATTGTTTATTTCATTTTTTTCCCCAAAGAATGTCAAAAGTTGTAATTTGGGGGTATCATTTTCTGGCTCCACATCTAAGAATTACACATTCTTGAGCTTCTGTACCAGTCAAACCATCCACCCTTGGGCTTTCTCTTTTCCCCTCTAAGCAGGACACCTTTCTTATGCTGCTCAGTGAGGAAATGAGTGCTTCTATCTGAGCAGAGGGGAATGAGGTATATTCTTTAAAAAGAAATCTCTGAAGACACCGATAATGTATTTTCAATCAGTAAATTTAGCCTTTGTCACTTAATAAATGAAATGAGTCTCTTCTACCCATTTTATATCACAAAGGATTAAGATCTCTTGTCTCTTGTTTTAATTGGAGATTTGAAAATATGTTTTCATCTAAATGCATTAGCACTCAGCCCCCCCCCCCTCCTTGTGATTCCTGTTTGAAAAGCCAATTAAATGGTTTCTTTGCTGATTGGCTGGAAGCCTGTACAACTTCCTGGCTGCAGGCCATTAACACCCTGGCCAGAAGTGCTGACAGGAAGATGAAGAGATTTACACTCTCTGATTTCTGTATTAACAACAAGGACAAAACAGTATGTGGTCTTGTCAGTGGATAATACAATTTAAAGATATGATTTCTTTTTCCACAGGTGCATTTGTCTCTGAAAATTAGCAGTTCAGCTTGGTGTAAATAATAAGACATCTTCTCTGATGAGTTTGAATTATATTAAGCAACCTTTTATGGACAAGTTCAAGATTTATAAGACTATTATCATTTTTCTAAACAATAAACTGGATTCAGCTTATTTTTAGCTATAAGTTTTGATCAGTGTTTTAAAACAAATAAAAAGGACCAACAAATATGGAAAGTTTTATGTTTTATGAAAGGAAATTATTTACATATACATTAATGGTTAAAAAGAATTTTTTAAAATTATTTAGTTTATTTAACATAAAATTACTTTTTTAAACAAGTGATAATATGATAGATTTTCTCAATGAATTCTCCACTGATTTCCATAATAAAACTGATGTTTTCACAGTAATATATGTGAAGTAGTATGTGTGTATATATAAAATGTAGAGTGATATATATATATATATATATATGTATATGTATACACATATATATCTATACACACACACACACACACATATATATATATATATATATATCTGATTAGACTTGCATAAGTATACATATACACAAACCTCTAAGTTATTTATACAAACACACACACATACAAACACATGTGTGAATAAACCCATTGTATTGTTCTGGCATCCCATCTATAGAGAACCTAAGAAAACTTCAGTTGAGAATATATAGGAACCAAATTTCAATTTAAATTGAGCTCAATTTAAGCTTTTGTAGGTATCATATATATATATATATATATATATATATATGGGATCCTGGGGCATCGTGTGTTATTCATATGTATAAATACATATAAACAGATATGTCAGTTGAGTATATGTCTATGATATTTGTTTATCTTCACCACCCCTTTCATGAAACCACTTTGGAATTCTGGAAATGATGCTTGATGATTATTGGAGAACAGATGATGAATGCAGTACAGATGTAAGATCAAGTTTTTAGTAATGAATCAGACAATCCCCATTGCCCACATGCTACCACAGAGAAATTGTACTGGGCTGAGAGAACACAAGGGAACTGAAGTCTGACCTTTCAGGAGTTTATAGAATAACTTTGGAAAGAAATGAAGATATTTACATAAAACCATAAGGTAAAGCAGGGATTGATAAGTAGTACATATTAAGTCTAACTTTTCAGAATCAAGAGAGGAGGTCACTTCAAAAATGTGTCTTATACTGTAAATCAAGTTTGTACAATTAATTTGCTTATAACACCTCTTCTTGATAGCTGTTCCAAAGATTAACCAGCTCTTTAGGGTCTAAATTATTACAAGTTGCAATACAACAATGAGGTTTTTCATAAATTGAGACAACCATCGACATAGTCTTCACTGAAAAAGACCTGTCATCAGAATTTTAAGATGAAATAAATTAACTGAAACAGATATTTTAGAGTTTCTTTAATAGATGTCCCTTTCCTATATGGGCAAAACAAAAATAATTACTCTTCAATGTGACAAAGTTTAAAACAAGATTATTATTCTATATCTTCACTCTGCAAGACATGCTAAATGTTCAGAGAAATGTAGAACAATATATTTTATGTTTGAGCAATCTAAAACTTAATTGGATAGGAGAAGCATGATAATATGGCAACCATATCAATAAATAGCTATTGATTGCCACTCAAATACCAACTAGAATAAATTCTATGAGGTAATAGGAAAGATGAGAGGAAATATTTGATCTGGATCTAGAAGGTTGACTGGAAATAGTTGTACGTTCAGAAAGTATTTATTGAGACCTACTACATACCAGGGACTGAGGAAATAATATTGGACCATCTTATCAAAACAGCCCTTGTTAGGTGGCAAAAGGCAAAATAATCAGGCAGAAGGGTGCAGAATGAGGCAAAGCTGGTGAAGTAGATGAGAAGGCACAGAACCATATTTGGGAGCTCAGTGAGAAGACCAGGAGGAGTTGGACATAAGGTTATAAAAGGAGGGTCATAAGGGACAAGGATTGAAAGGGAAAGATCTCACAAACCCAAGAAAAACATGATCTACAATGACAAATATCAGATACACAATTTGGGAAATAACTCTGAGATATTCAAAGTGTGCTAGGATACCTGCACTTAAAGTCAGGTTAACCATTTATACATATACTGGAGTGTAATTACCTTAAAGATATATCATATATATTACTCAAAAGGACCTTTGATAGACTCTAATGACATCTTTATAGATGATTTAGACCTAATATGTAATACAATAGCAGAGTCCCCAAAAGGACAAATCTATATTACAGTAAAATACAAATGTGTTGTCTGAATTGCCATTTTGGAGTAGAGATAAATGCAACTCACCCTAAAGACTATCATAAATTCTCAAATACTGAGATCAAGAAGAGTAAAATACATACAAAGAGTTTGCTTCAAAAAAAGCAAAATGTGATTCAAAGCAAATTCAAAGAACAAGGCAAAATTGAAGATATATCTAGCCATTTCAAACTTATGCTCTTGATTTTCTTTTTGTTGAAAAGCTAAATGCCATTAAAATAATGGTGGGTTAGTCTTTGAGAACCAGAGCCCTATCTACAGTCAGAATAAATCAGAATCGATGACTCTAAATTAGTGAGAAAACACAACAAATGACAAAGCCATTTATTCAGAATTACAAACAAAATGGCTGTGGGTGCATTTTTGTAATAAAGGAATGTGTATTAACTCCTTTCTTACCATAATTTCCAAGCTTATTTTTAGTTTCTTCTGTCATGAGCCCTCAAGATAAATGCTGCATTTTCTGCTAGACTGGACGCTCCACCAGGACAGTGATGGTGAATTTTCAATTTTGTCTGTATCTTCAGTTTCTGTGTATCTATTACAATAGTTTGGTTAAATAATGGAGGGCTACAATATAAGATATGACTATATATCAGGTTGTTGAAGCACAAAATTACATAATTTTATATATGAAGGGATCTTCTTGAGGGTCAATATCTCTAGTCATTTGCTTTTTGAGATTTAGAGATTGAGGTCCAGTAATGTACTTGATCATTTACTCCTGCTCAATTTTTGATACAACAGCTTTTCCTTGTGTGTCTTATTCTTGCTGTTGCCCATCTCACCACACTTACCCATAAAACCTAAGCAAAATCACAGCCTAAAAATTTCATTTGGAGGTCCAGGTTCATTTATGTCCTATCCCTCTCCTACATAAGCCACACCCAACAGGCCCAGTGGATCATAACTCAGAAGACACCTAGACTCTCTCCTTTTCCCTGTTCACACTGCTGCCTCATTGCCTGATGCCGTATTTCCTTTCACATTGACTATTGTTAACTTTTTGTGTGAGTTTTCTGTTTCTACTCTTGAATTCACCTTCACACCTTCCAACTGTTCTCTGCACAGGAGCAAAAATTATCCTGCAGAAACTAATCTGATAGTCATTCCCTTGTTGAAAGTCTCTCAATAACATGCAATTGTAGTTGACATAAAATGCAAACTTTCTAAGATGGTGTATGGCACCTGAATATTTTACCCTGCCCACATCTCCAGTTTAGTGTTCTGCCCTGTTTCTCTTTGCCCACTTCTCTGTTCTCTCTGATGAATAATGCTTTTTTTTTATTTTTAAAGAAATGCTTCTTAATACTTTAATTTTTTGTAAGAAAAGTTTATGTATATTAACATTACAAAAGATTATACATAAACTTGGAAACAATATTGTTGTTGATTCTATTTAAAAAAATGGTATGAGTACTCTGAAACTTTAGGGTTAAACCTGTCTAAAGAATTAGTGTACTTCACACCACACACACCTACAGCTCAGTTCTGGCTATCTTGGAACCAAGGCAAAAATCTAGCTTGGCCTTCTCAGATGTACCCTTTCTCCATCATTGTCCTTAGACCCGGGATCATACAACAGAATTGGGCCTGGGACAGTGTCCCCACTATTGGAAGATTTTCAAAGGAAGGTTTACTGTTCTCCAGCTTTTACTTCCTCTGCCAAATGATTGCTTGGAGAGCGAGCACACAAACAGATGTGCTGAGTCAATGATCCCTTCTGGCTCATGTGGTGGACTTTAATACAAGTAAGTTTGATGCACAGCTCAGCTAGTGAATGAATCATTATGTCAGCTACAATTGGTGAGTCTGCATCAAACTACCAAAATTGTTTTTTAAAATAGTTTGATTTTCCTCAGGTTCTGAATACATAAGTTTGGAAATTACATGGTGCCAGGTATGGTGGTACATACCTGTAATACCAGTGACTCAGGAGGCTAAAAAGTTCAAGGTCAACCCCAGCAACTTAGTGAAGTTCGAATCAATTTAGCAGGACCCTGTTTCAAAAATAAAAATGGCTGTTGATGTGGCTTATTAGTGAAGTACTCCTGGGTTAAATTCCTGATACTCAAAAAATAAAAAAAAATCACATGATATATATGCAGTTAAATAGAAATGTTTTAGTTTTTCCATTTTTGTTGTGCAAAAGTGCAACATATAAATGCATTTTATTAGTTACACTTTCCCCCTGAGTAGGCACTTCTGAATCTGAATTTAAGTTATACAGATTTACCAGAGGTTTTAAATTAAAAAAATATTTCCACCTGGGTTTCTTCTCATATTATAAGATGGATTTCGTGGGAAGGAAAAAAAATACTAAAATTATGAGGGGAAAATTTGGGGCTCCTTTGGAATATTTGATGCAAATCTTAAGTATATCAAATTAAGTATATTGAATTATGTACTGAAATTAAGGCTTGGAGCTGATATTCCTCTCCCTGCTCCCTCTGTGTATTGAAAACTTATTTCATGTAGTTTTCTCTTTTCTGTCGTCTTTGTCTAAAAGTTCTAGAGATAGAACTCAGGCACATGCTTTCAAAGGGGAAAAAATATGTTCATATTGTAAGTAGGTTAGCCCTTACCAAATCAATTTAGAGTAAAAAAATATTTGCAGAAAATTTTAGCTGAGCCATTTACAGCTATGTGAAAGCTATAACTTACACTATTATATCTTACATAGTTCCTAGTATATATTCAATTGGTGCTACTGGTAATAAGAAAAAATTTGCACTTGGTTAAAAGATGGACAGAAGATAATTTTATTGTTTTGAAAACAATTTCAAAATTTGAAGTAATCATAACCCAACAACTCTTATTTCCATGACCTTTGAAACTAATGATATTATTTCAGGTCAAATTTTTCTGCTTATGGACTTTCCTACAATTGGGTCTTTGTAATGTTTAGCTTAGAAAACATGCTGGGTTGAATTTCATACTGTTATTCTGGCATCCCTAAAACCAGATGAGTGAGTCATTTCCTGAACAGAAATTCTATGTTAATATAACTGCCATGAAATACCGTCACATTATATAGCATGATATGACCTCTTATTCTAATGTAACAGAAACATAAAGTTAACAATTATTGGTTCAGTAATATAGAGGTTAGTCAATATTTATTGAGTGCCATTGTGTACCTAGGAAGTAGTACAGGGATTATAGCCTCCAGAATTTGATAAAACCCCTGCCTTTGATAAAATTCAAGAAGTCTTTATGGGATAGAACAAGATGGGCTTAAAGATCATTCACTGAATTATTTACTATCTCCAAATATATTTATGGAATTGGATTCATGGTTTTTGCACATGTTGTTTCTCTGTCTAGAATAGTCTCTTAACCCTTGGTTCAAAGGAATACCTTTTTGTTATTGAAGATCAATTCATATCTACCATTTCAGGATCTCTTTCCTAATTTTTTTGTTTCTCATAAGCATCTCTGAGCATCATCCTAACTCTGCTCCCTCGGTATTTTTCACTGTTAATCACAGGGCATTATTCTTAATATTTCCTTTTCCTACCAGACTGTGAATTCTCTGAGAAAATAAACTACTACTATTCACTATGGTATTCCTCAATTAGGATTTAGCCTGACATGTATTAGATGCCCGATAAATATTAGTGTGGTTCTCTCTGGAGAAAGAGATCAATAATAGAACAAACACAAACACACACTTGGACACTTGGATGAACAGATTGAGTATCCCTTATTCAAAATGCTTGAGACCCAAAGTCTTTTAGATTTTAGAATTTTTAAGATCTTGGGATATTTTCTTATAAATAATGAGGTGTCTTAGGGATGGGGCACAAGTCCAATCACAAAATTCATTTATGTTTCATATATCTTATGCACATAGTTTGAAGGTAGTTTTATACAATTTTTTAAAAAATAATTGTGTGTTTCATGGTGTGAATATTTCCATGTGGCATCTCAAATGCTTAAAACATTTTGAATTTTGGAACATTTTTGCTTTGAGGAAGGTCAATCTATATATCTGTATTTGTTGATTAAAGACACATACATACATAGAGACTGTCAGAGAGAGAGACAGATTTATTGTAAGGAATTGATTCAGTTCTCTTATGGAGCCTAATTGATT
This sequence comes from Marmota marmota marmota, assembly GCF_001458135.2. Lineage (NCBI taxonomy): Eukaryota > Metazoa > Chordata > Mammalia > Rodentia > Sciuridae > Marmota > Marmota marmota. The sequence continues at coordinate 15,632,870 of NW_025999990.1, read as the reverse complement.
CAGTTCTGTTAAGGAGGTTTTATTATCTGTAGTTGTCTAGCTAGAGATCAAGAAGACTCAGTCAGAGTCCAAAGGCAGGAACTGACCAGTGCCCAGCTAATATATCATCAGGCACAGAAAGAGATTCTCTTTCATTCTGTCTCTTTATCCTATGAAGGCCTTCAATGATTTGGGTGAGACCCATCCACATAGCAGAGGACATTCTGCCTTGCTGAGTTTACTGATTCAAATGTTAATGTCACCCAGAAACATTCTCATAAACACATCCAAAATAACAATAAGTAATATTTAGCCAAGTGTCTGGTTGCCCATGGCCCAGTCCCTGTAACATAAAATTAGCCATCACTTTGACTGACTGACTGAATGAATGAATGAATGAATGACCTGGAAATTCCCAGGAGGTAATATCATTGGTGCTGATAGGGGTACTTGGCAGGATAATCTAGATAAATTATGGAAGGCAAAATGTCAAAGAGAATATTATATCATTTTTTTAGTTATAGATGTACACAATATCTTTATTGTTTATTTATTTTTATGTGCTGCTGAGGATCGAACCCAGGGCCTCACATGTGGGAGGCAAGAGCTCTGCCACTGAGCCACAACCCCAGCGCCTATTATACCAATTTTAGGAGTTTTCTTTCTGTTATTTGGATGATCTGCCTGCCTTCAGTTATGTGCAATTACAAGTAGGCCCAACAAATACCAGCTGCATTCATACTCAACTTTCACGATTTTGTTGTGACCGTTCATTAGCCATGCATGGTAAGATTTAAGCTTGATGGAAAGCCTGAGCCTGAATTCTGTAAAATTATTCATTACTATTGATTATAAACCAGGCTCAGGTTTTTGTAATAAGAAACTTATCTGCAAAGGAGAGAATGAAAATAAAGTTATTGTCAAAGCTTATGGAGGCAAACATCTCTTCAGGAAATCAATATGCTCATGAAGAGTTGCTCGCAATTTGCTCTAAATATAATGCATTGAATGGAGTGTTAAGTCCTTTAGAAAGTTTGTTTTTGTATTTTTAAAAAAATATGCTTATTTTAGAAAAAAAATGAGATACACCATTTTCCTTCACTTTTAATAGTGTTTAACATACTTTCCTATGGTTGTATAATGTTATATACACTGATGTACCAGAACTTGCTAAACAATTAACAATTGTTTAATTAACCAATTTTCTATTTTTCAGTATTTTAAATATATTGAATATACTGCACTAAATTTCATATATATATATATATATATATATATATATATGTATAATTTTTCTTCATATTGGTATGGATAGATTCCTAGGAATGAAATTACTGGCTTAAATTTTTAATGATGCACATTGCCAAATCACTTTTCAAAAGCAATGTATCAATTCACACTTTCAGAAGCATAGTTAATTATCATTTAGAAAGGTCTGCAGTCCTGATGATAGGCTAAAGTGTTATATCATTTTGGTTTATATTTACAGTTTTTGATTAGCTGAAGTGCTTTTTTCTATTTTCAAAGTTTGCCCTTTAAAAATTACTATAGAAAATCTTAAGGCAAATAGACAATTCGTTATTGGTTTGCATCAATTTGACTTTCTGCTTGACACCTTGCATACACATAGGTAACGGGTCTGATTTAGTTGTCAGAGATATGACAGCACACTAAGGTAAAAGGCAGTTGTCACTATATAGGGTTGACTGTGTGGTTCCATCTGTAAGGATTCCAGTCTAACTTTCATATAGAATAATGGCATTGATGTTCTCTATAATTTCATTATATTTTATGAAAGATCTATATCCAGGAAGACAATACCATATGAGTTTGAGGAAGAGGTGGTAAAGCTCTTCATTATTTAATTTTGTGCTGGGAAGAGATATTTTATAATAACTCAGATGGATGAAAGGGAACTTATTAAAATGCTACATAAAACAATTCTTCCCAAAACTCCCTGACTCTGAAGGTAATGAAAGATGCAGATGGGTCAAGATGACTCATGCTTGTCTTATTGCTGATGATGAAATCAAGAAGACTAAGGCCATGAGTACCTGAGTAGAGTTCATACTTGATAACCACAGCTGGGAAAATTTGGTGAGTTCTCAAAACCATCTCTGGATACAGCTGATCCATTATAAAATTCATCCTTCAGAGTGTGCATGCTTTCCTAATTCTTATAATGACACCATCACCCTGAGGATTTTATAAGAGGGATGATTTGGGGTAATCTGGAATTATTCTTTGGATTCAAAGGGCAAATAAGGCAGAATCTGGCAAGGCTGCAAGGTGAGATCATGAAAAACCATCGTGCAAACTAGCTCTTGGTCATCAGGACTAGTGGAGTCCCCAAAATGACTGCCTGCTTCTAGGTCTTATGAATAGTCAGTCTTCAATTGCTTCAAGGATCTGGGTCAGGGCCAGCTGTTCTTCAGAGCATGTTATGTAGGAAAAATCTTAAAAGATGAGCATAAGAAAGACTCCAAGACATTGCATCTTGACTATTTGTGGCCTTAGAGATGCGTTCAATGTGTGCTGCTAACCTTGCAGAGCTCAACTGATAAACTATGTGTAATTTGCCTACACTATTTTCCTTTTCCTTCACATTTTTCCTATTTCAACTAATTGACCACATGGTTGTTTCTTGCAAGGTCACACACTAGGTGAATGTGACTGGCACCCCTGAGGCACACTTCCTGGACTCACATTATGAAGTCCACATTCAAGTATATGCTCTTTAGCCAACCACCTAGAAACCTATAATTTTGCCAATAAAAATGAAGCAAAAAAAATAGTAAAAAAATGAAGGAAAATGACATCCTCCAGAGGGACATGGGGTATAGAGGCAGAAATGAGCTTCTGACAAATTCTGTAAATACCTTTTTTTTTTGTCTTTGGCTGCTTTTTGAGAAGAACTCAATCTAGAGAACTTCTCTTTGGCTTACAATGTTCTCTGCCCTTCAGCTAATTCTGCAATTAAACAGGGGCAAACTAAGTCTGGCTTCGAAGGGACTTAACCTCCAGGCTTTAATTTGGAGCAAGCAAAGCATTTATAGCAGTTCTCCTCTGGCGGTTGCAGAATATTAGCACATTGCTGAATATTTAAAATCAAGGCATGTTTCCAACCCCAAGGTCTGTCCCCCAATTGATAAATCTCTTTTTATTAAATGGACTTTAATTACTTAATAATTAGACCTTCCATAGGAGAAGATGTGGATCCTGATAGTCTGCCAACAAGGCTAGAGGGCAAATCAGAAGAATATGCCATTTTCAGATTAGAATTTAAAAGAAGAAAAGAAGCCCATTCTGGGGTGCGTGGGTGGAGGAGAGGCCTTTCTATAAACTGTGAGTCTTGGCAAAAACCTGGACTGAGAAATTCTTTGTTTCCACTTTCGCTTGAAATCCAAATTCATTTAGAATTGAATGAATGAAAGTGCAAGTCTAAGATATTCCAACTTTCTTTCTGCCTAGATCTGATGGGAAGATTTTTCTTAGTCTGTGTGGTGCATGTATGCATGGTTGGAAGCAGAGGGAGAAATTATTGTTCTCCTTATTTTAATTTAATTCCAAAAGCCTAACACTATTGAAGTCCCTCCCTGGATTCAGGGAGACCTCTGTGGGAGGGGAGAATCTGATGCTGAATGGGTGCTGTTAAATCCCAGATATTTAAGGATGGTGTTACCAAAGGGATAAGAAGAGTAAAAGTTGGTTAGTGTTCTAGAAATAAATTGGTATTATGGTATTTGATAGAATTTAAGCAGCATTTAACAAAGAAACATAGACAATGAATCATTTTAGTGTTAAAATAGTATGAAGTCCCTCCAGATTTTGTAGCTTTTCATTCATTGCTATAGTGATTTTTTTTTTACCTCTTTCTCCTCTTTCTTTTTTAGCATCATAAAAGAAAAACTCAAGTGAAAAATGTTTGCTGTTTTTGCTATTAACATTTCTCCTGCCTTGGTGACAGCAAACATTTTGGTTATGCCTTGGATCTGAGGACATTTGTATTGGTCTGAAGGAGAATGGTGGCTATTGCCCAAGCTGTCCCAGGGGATGGAGGCTGGCCCTTATACCTATGATAACTTTGTTCCTCAGAACACTGATTTGAAAGAGGAATGGAAAATTTTGTTCAAACTATCTACTGTTCTCAATTTAAACTTACGAGATTTAGGTCACATTTTCATACATGCATTAGGCATAGACCCCATTCCCTAGTCTCTTCAAATGAAAGGCTCTAAGGTTGGGGAAACTTGAGTCTGAATATTAGCCTCAGCTCATTCACTTGTCCTGAGGAAATGAGTGCTTTCTCCCTCTCACCTTTTATTCCTCCTTACTTATTGCTGTCTCTCTTAGACTTCCCAGTGGCTGGGGCTGGAATTTTGTGTGAACTGACTATCCTAAAAATAAGACATATTTTTCCATTCAACAAATATTTGATGACCAATTATTTGTCATTCATTGTGCTAAAGTGTTCATAGTCCAGGGTAATTAAAACTGAACCCTGCTTTTATAGAACTTACCAGTTAGCCAGGAAGATAGATATAAAGTATATTCCACCATTAATTAATAACAATGGAAGAAAGTGGTACAAAGGAGACTTATTATAGGAGTAACTGGTTTTATCTGGATTCAGGGAGACCTCTGTGGGAGGGGAGAATCTGATGCTGAATGGGTGCTGTTAAATCCCAGATATTTAAGGATGGTGTTACCAAAGGGATAAGAAGAGTAAAAGTTGGTTAGTGTTCTAGAAATAAATTGGTATTATGGTATTTGATAGAATTTAAGCAGCATTTAACAAAGAAACATAGACAATGAATCATTTTAGTGTTAAAATAGTATAAGATAATAAATGAGGGATTCTTTAAAGAAATCAAAATAAACAGGGTGAGCCTGTTCCTCCACAGTAATCTCATAATGTCTATATCTCTTGCTAACAACATTTAATGCTTACTGTATAATTATAATTCGTATTGTTGACATCAATAAAATTTCTGATGCCAAAGCCCAGGCACTTTTAGCATGTATTAGTTACTTATAAAATTGGAATTAAAAATGTCTGTGTTTATCACTTCCAGAGCAGATGATGAAATGGAGCTTCCATATGTGTCTGATTTTTCCATATGTAAAGCAAAATGTTATTTTCTTTTTATAGTTCACCATTATTAATAGGTTCCTACTTTGTTAACACATGGAAGAGCAGATAATGTCTAAACCTGCAAGTTGACTCATGTGGGATACTGCCAACAAGTCCAGGTGTCCCTAGATTTAATATTGCAATGGCATCCTTGGCCAGGCTAGGTGTGAGGATAGGAACCTGGACTACCGTCCTTACATGCAACAATCTTGACCTCTTAAGATGGAAGCCCTCTGAGAGTACCAAAATAGGTTATGTACTGTTTTTAACAGTGTGGTGCTTCAGGTTGAAAATGAGGAATTCCATGTAGGGAGAATCCTATAGTTGTCTTTCTGAATGTGCAGGAAATTGTCTCCAGGACACACCTTCAGTTAAAAAAAAATCAAAATGTTCAAGTCCCTTCTATGAAATGGCACAGTATTTGCATGGAACCTACACATATCTTCCCAAATACTTTAATTTATAACACCTAATGCAGTATAAATGCTATGTGAATAGTTGTTACACTGTATTGTTTAAATAATCATGACAAGAAAGAAATCTGTACATATTCAGTACATGTGGACCTTCTCAGTACAATTCTTTTTTCTGAATATTTTCAATCTGTACTTGATTGAGAATATGGAAGTGAAATTTATAATTACAGAGAGCCTGCTCTATTCACTAAATGGTTTACCTAGTTCTGAGCTGCTGCCGGGGGAGCTAGAATAGAGAATCTTGACATATATAAGGAATTCTCTGTGAGGCACTTTCACCTAGATTGAAGAAATAAGGTCTTTTAAGAACTATAATAATTCAGCACTAAATATTTTTTAGATAATCATACCACAGTGTACTCATCTGGAAGAGTTTTGCTTTCATACCAGTTACATAGAGAAGGTAGAGATAATCATAATACTTAAAAAATTGTCCTGAGCCTGGGGTGTAATTCAGGGGCATAGTATTTGCCTAGCATGTACAAAATCCTGGGTTTAATCCCCAACACTGCAAAATTAAATATAGAATTGTCTTCACAATTAAATGAGTTAATTTATAAAGGGTATTGGAGTAGTGATATTATAAAACTGAGGCCTGCCCAAAGTCATCCAGCTAAAGAAAAGGTGAAGTGGGAAAATGACCACAGGTAATCTGGCACTAGGTGTATGCCAATGTGTGTTGGGAAGTTATAGAGTCTGAATTCAAACCCAATTTTCAAAATGTGAATTTTTTTTCAAAATATTTAGAGTCACATAGACTCTCAACAAATATTTATGTATGTTGTTTTCTTTCCTTAAATATTTGATATACCCCGTGGAAATAAAATGCAGAAAACAACACAAACATGCAAACACTTTTCAGACTTTTATTTATAGACTCTGTTATAGTATCTGTAAATTATGAGCACAATAAAAATTTAAAAGGTAAAGAGATGATTTCCAGCAAGGCTAGGAAAATGGTGATTTTTTTTTTGTTGTTGTTGTTTGTTTTTTTATTCAATACCTTGAAAGTAACTGCAGATTTCATAAGTAGATGTTAGGGGTGGGGGTGTGCCTTTTTAGAGGAAGCACTATGAGAAGTGCAGTCCAGAGGAAGCCATGTTTAAAAGGGTCTAGGTAAGTTAAATATATCTGAGAATTATTTTGCAAAAGTTAAGATGACCCTGAAAGGTACATTGTTCTAGATTCCTGGGTATATAATTAAATAAAACCCAGCCTTGGGGGGATAAGATAATACCAGAAAATTTGGGGAACGTTAGTTTTGAGCAAAGCAAAAATGTAGGTGATTTAGGAACACTGATGTTTTGATAGTGTTTGAACTTTCTTTGAGTAAAGAGAGGTAGGAAATTGGTTGCAATGGATCCAACATGTTCTGATGAGTTCTCTGCTGATCAGAGAACTACTTTTTTCATTATGAACTACTTAAATTTATACCTGTATGAAGAACAAGAATCATTGGTATTAGATTAGAGCATTAAATGACTCTTCTAAATATATTTTATTCTTATGAGTTAAATTGAAACTAATATTCATTACTAAATGTCCATACTGATGCAATGAAATGCAGCACTAAGCTGATAGCCTATAAATTCTTCTTTTGAGACTTGGTGGTTTGTGACACCTTCATGATATGTCAGTGCTAAAATTTAACCCTGTGTTGGGACTGTTAATTCAAACCACATACGGTCTTGTAAACTTAGGTTACTTCTTTTGTTGTGAAGAGTTTAATTTGTAGAAGGAAAATAGGAAAGTCTACAAATCACTTTTTAAATTTTCCATTATGACAAATAATCGACTATTTGAAAGTTGCATTGTGTACTGCACACATTGCATTGTTAGCTTTTAAATAGGATACAGTTCTGACCCTAGTTTATTAAGATCTGAAATCACCATAGAGTGCATATTGAATAAACATGCAGAGAAAGAGCCAGTTCCATTAAGTCTAATTATATTAATATTCAATCTCGTGCCTTGTGTATGTTTCTTCTAGCCAGATGAAATTTACATAGGGAGACGATTGTTGAATATCATATGAACTACTTCTTTATATTTCATTCTATGCTCTAGAATTTATTTGAAAGTCCATTTTTGAATGCTACAGATAGTCAGATATAAAATAAATGTTTTAAATTTACCCAATTTGTGGTCAAGAACCATATATATGAATATTTATTCTTTATCAAAATACCTAAAATATTTTATTCTGCCATACAGTTATGAAATATATAACTTTTTGGGTATGGGAAAATTATTCTCAATTTTATTTAATTCACTACAAAATTAAAAAAAAAACTCACAGGGATGAAGATGAAAAAGAAAACTATCAAATAAAAAGTCAGAAATTTGTAATTTGTTGTCTGTCATAAACCTTACATCTGCCATTATTTTTTCCAGTTTTGCTGTGTGTAGTATGTGCAAACCATCCCCTGTTTAAATATCAGTAGTAGATTAATATATGTTTTCCCTTTCTTTTGAACAGACTTAAACCATATACTGCAAACAACCTAGAAATTGGACTTTGAACGATGAGCCAGGGTATAGCAAATTCATTTTGTTTTTCTCTTAGTCAGTAGGTCTAGCCAAGGTATAGATTAGTTCTTCTGATAATCAAAGAAAAGAATGGAGTTAGGCAAGTGACTGGCGCCCTCTGTAGTTGTATCTGTATTGTTGACCCAGGTAGCTCAGCGGATCCAAATTACAGAGTCTGTTTTGGAATCATATCAGTATTTAGTGCCTATATATGTTGACTACATTTCAGTTGATACATTAAAATTTGTATCAATATTAAGGTTCTTGCATCAATCATTCTTCTTAAAAAATACCTTAATATTGCATCTTCAGGATTTAGACTTGATTTATGCAGGTATTGATATAATGATGGCAGCCTTCAGCATTCCACATGTGATACTAATGTAATTTTATACTTTTGGATAAAGTTATGGTTCAAAGACTCTGATCACTGCATGAAACATGAAATTCTACGTTCACCTAGGGAAAGAAAATTCTCTATAATATTTCTTATTGCTTCTCATATTAAATTACAATGTGGTTTGACCCAGGCCATTTTATGTTTGTCTTTCTGTCCCCAGCAAAATTTTTATCAGTTTATAGGGAAATTAGGTTTGGAGAATTAATGGACCCAAGTTCAAACAAACAGTAGTTAAAATGGAACACAATAGAGTTTGTTATCGACTAAATGTTGATAGAAGAAATCAAAACTTTCTGACTCATTTAAGCCCAGACTTGGGAAATTTTGACATAATTAAAGTAAATCTATAAAATAAATACCACAATAACATAAAATGTAATTAGTAAAACTTGATACAAACTTGAAATTGATGGATGAAATCAAGTTATACTATGAAATGTACGTACAATGGAAACAGTACCAGCAAGATTAAAATGAAGTTGGAAATATCAAAATATAACTGTGATGAATAAAAAAGAATCATAGATTTAAAATTATCAGGTACCATAAACTCTAGAAAATAGAATTGCCAGTGATTTACCAATGATAATATGATTTATGTAAATGTGTTTGGTTGCAATCATCAAAAAGTAATGAAGGTTTTCATAGTCAAAGGAGTAGGTTCACAGATGTCCATAAAAGGGGTTCAAGAGGGTAATATGGCAATATCTTTTGCCCTTTCTGTATACTAACATGATGGAGAAAGATTCTTGCCATGCTTAGGCTTAGTAGCCAGTTTCTTTTCTATTTCTCCCTTAATTTTCTGTCTGTAAGAATGTATCATTTTTCATATATTATTTCATATGAACATCATAGCGGTCATGTGAGTTAGCTATTATTCCATTTTTATAGCTCAAGAAATGAAACAGGTTACCAAAGGATGCATAAATAATAGGTTTCCAGCCAAAACAAAACAAAAAAAAAACATACTCTTCTAATTTCAATCCACTGTAAACATATCTGGCAATACTGGTGATTATTAACCTTAAGCAGTGTACACATAAACAATTGTTCTCTGTTCTTATAATTGGCAGTTAATATTACACATCCTTCTTGAAACTTCCATAGGTTATGCTGTATGGCCAGTCCTTCATGAATTCCCATGACTTCACAGCACTTTGTTCAAAGTTGTGTAACTAGAAGAGCATAGTACAGGATTCAGAACAAGGTCCTGTTTGTAGGATTGCCATATAATAACTAGTGTGTTGAAATTCATTTCTCTGAGCCTCAATTTCCTTATCTGTAAAATTAAAATGGTCTTAACCTGCTCTGTGTATTTTTCAAAAAATAATAAAAAAAAACAAGCAAGTAGAGATAAGTGAAAACATCTTCATAATTTTTTAGCCATGGAACCTACCTGTAGCATCGGATACCTGATGTGGTAACATATGAGGAGCAAATGAGATAGATAGGATATGAGAAGATCCATTATAAGATATAATTTTCATAAAAATTCAAAGTGCTATTATTTTTATTGATGATTATTGTGCCTCATCAGAAAGATTTATCCCTTCTTCTTTGTTTTGCCCTTAGGACCTCTAAGATTCCTTTCCCAGACAGAATCTGTCACTGCGTTCATGGGAGACACAGTGCTCCTCAAGTGTGAAGTCATTGGGGAGCCCATGCCAACCATACACTGGCAGAAAAATCAACAAGACCTCACTCCAATGCCGGGAGACTCCAGGGTAGTGGTCTTGCCCTCTGGAGCATTACAAATCAGCAGACTTCAACCAGGGGACATTGGCATCTATCGATGCACAGCCCGGAATCCAGCCAGCTCAAGAACAGGAAATGAAGCAGAAGTCAGGATTTTATCAGGTATTTCAGTGCTCTTTGTTCCCTTCAGAATGTATCCTCTGGAATAGGTCAAACAACAAATTTTCCTTCAAATATCTTGTGATTGCTTTATATTCTAGAGTGTGCATTGGGTTTGTAGTTTATGATTTCTTTTTTCTCGCAGAGGCACTCAATGAGGGTACACCAAAAGCGGTTATTATTTTTCCATGTCTTGTTGAAATTTCTGGAAAACCAGGTTTATACTTTGGTTTCATTCATTCTTTCATTTACCCATCCTGTTAATGTTTAGTGCATGCTGCTTTGTGTAGAGCCCATTCCTGATCATTTCTTGTGTATTGTTTCATTTTTCTCTTATAACAGAATGAGAGACCTTTGCTATCCTCATTTCCAAAAGATGAAAGACAGGATTAGTGAGACTAAGAATCATCCCTAAATTGATATTGAGCAATCATCTACCCATTCATTTACACACTCATTCCTGAGAAGCATTGTGCAAAGCACCAGGGAGATAGCAGTGAATAAGACTGACACAGAGCCTGGCCCATTGAGGTTCTGGGTGAACACAGACATAGAAATGATCACAACAAAGTGTGATTCGTACTGTGATAGGGAACGTTATTTCCTTGCATCTCTTCTTTTTTCATTCTCTTCTCCAGTTAATTTTTGACTGACCTCGTTGTCCTCTCCTAAATGATCAGAGGTTGGAATGAATGCTAAGGTCTCTTCCTTTCAGTGACTGCTGCTCTCACATGTCTATGTCATATCTACTTTCTCATTTATTCCCACTGCTAAGGCTTGGGTAGTCTCACTCATATGAATCACAAACAGGCACACACTTGAGTAATTGGGATGAACTACTCATCAAAGCACCTAGATGTTGGCTTCTCTCTCTGTACCCTGTGTGTTCTTATCACAGATATTTCAGTTATGCAGAGAGTAAGTAATTTTTAAAACAAACTAGCAAATTGGAAATTTCCTCATAGTGCTTTAAATAAGGACATCTTTAAAACTTCTTTCTAACTTTTTTTGTACATTCCATCCTCCATTAGTTACAAAGATATTGACTTAAATGTGTTGGTAACTATTGGTATGATGGTTATATTCCATCTACCTTGCAGTAACTGATGCAAATGTAGCATTTATTCTGAACACATGCACGTAGCTATTTAGGTATCCATTACATTCACAAAAGTTTTAAATGCTTATATTCTTATATCCTTAATAATGCATCTGTTGAGTCAATCAGATGGGAAGCCAAGATAAGCCTCACAGAAAACTGGAAAGAATATGTTTGATTATGTTAGTATGCTAGAGGGGTCTGTTTTCCAGTGGTATTAAGGAATCTAGGTGGACTAATCAAATATTCAATTTAAAATGGATTTTGAAAGACACAAAGGCATAATCATCCAATCGCCATTTACTTTTATTTGTTCACTTTGTAAAACACATTTGAATTGTAATCCATGGAGATTTATTTAAAGCCGCGTTGGTAATCTGGCTAAAAACAGGAAAGTGTTAGTGTATGCTGGAGGCAGATAGGTATTTCTTCCATAAATGGAAACTAAATTATTTTTAAAAAGTAACATCTAATGAGAATTGTTGTCTAAGTTCTGTGAATTCGCATATAACTTTCAAAGACTCATGGGCAGAGGCAATACACATGCACATTATTGTCATACTTATTACACATATCCTATGCCCTGTTTTGAATACCATTGACCACCTAATGTGCTTGATCTTTGTCCTAAAGTTTAGTAAGTTGGCTCAGAGCTGATCTACATAGATCCACAATAAGTACAAGACTCAGTGAGAGGATGAAGGATTGAATGCTCAAGCCTAGCTTTTCTCAGTTGCTTATTATAGTTCTCTCAATTTAAAAATATTTCTTTTTAAAATTCATTTTTATTGCTGCATAATAATTACACATAATAGTGGGTGGGGTTCATTAGGCCATATGTGAACATGCACATAATGCAATTTAAGCAGCCTCATTCCCCAGCACCTTTCCTTTCCCTCCCACCTCCCTCCGCCTGATCTGCTGCTCTACTCCATGAATCTCTTATTTTAAAATTCATGTTAATATTTTCTGAATAAATTTCCACTTTCTTCAGGCACCAATTGAAAGCGGTACTAGATTATATACACATATTATCCATCCTATGCTCTAACCCCTACAAAATTGGAAAGATGGGGTTACTTAAATAGAAACCCATCATATTAACAACATGACATAAAAGCATTAAAAGTGACACCAGAATGGTCAACCCTCAAAAAATTTATATTCACTTAAAGTATCATATTGACTGATGAAATTATTTCATTTATAAGGACTCACCCATTTTTAATAGAGTAAGTTAGAAGTAAAGATTGTAATGGATTTTAAAAAATAGCAATAACAACACACTAACCATTGAGATGTTTTCAAGTGTCTTACTGTATGTGTTGGGGAATATATGATGGATTGGAACAGCCATTGTGGTTGTCAAGTTCACTTTATTCATGGTTCATCACATCTGAATGCCCAGCAGCAGATTGAATTGCAGAATTATAAATCTGCTTTGGGCACTAGGTTGACTAAAATAACTGCCCCATACACTGGAATTCTTATTTCAGTTTTCTTAATAGCCTAATTGAATTGCGCTTAGTTGGTAATTCAATCTATTGTTCATTTGTTTAACTACAATTAGATGACTCTGGACTCTGTATAGATCGGAACTAAATATCTGTATAACTCACGGCAGTGACTTTTAATGGAATGAACTGGACTAAAATATATTTTGAATGATTTTTCTCTATGGTATTTATTTTGTTGAAATAAATATTAATAGAGACCTCAAGAATGAATCTTATTTAAAAGTAAAATTCTGTTTTTAATCTTAAAACAAATAGTTTCATACTTTTTTTCATCACTAAGAATTTCTCACCAACTCAGTATTGTATTAAGCTTTTTATATCCCTAAATATTATATTTCAAAATTAATTACACTCAGACCTTAGAAATATTGCAGGTTCAGTTCCAGATTACTTCAGTGAATATATAGAACAAATTACACAATGTTTTGAATTCCTGGTACATATAAATTATTTTTAAACAATTGTATATTTTATTAAGTGTATACTAGCATGATGTCCAAGAAAACAGTGTATATATTTTAACTAATAAATACTGCTACAAAATACCAATGATCATCTGAACCTTCAGTGAGCCATTATCTTTCTGTTTTGGAGTATTTTGCCTCAGTGTTGATAGCTGTTGACTCACCGGACCAGTAGTTAGTTGCTGAAGGTTGGAGGGGCTATGGCAATTTTTTAAAATAAGACAGTGGTGAACTTGGCCTTATACTGATTGATTGTTCCTTTCATTAAAGTTTCTCTGTAGAAGGCAATGTTATTTGATACCATTGCACATGCAATAAAGCTTCTTTCAAAACAGAGTCATTCCCTCTAATCCTGCCCCTGCTTTATCAAATCATGTATGTAGTATTCTAAATCCTTGGTAGTAATTTTAATAATGTTCACAGCATCTTCCCAGAGGTAATATCCATCACCACGAGACACCATTTTCTTTGTTAAGCCACAAGAAGCAATTCCCTATCCATGGAAGTTGTATCAGGACACTATGGCAGTTCAGGCACATTTCTAAGCATGAATTTTAATTCTAGTTTCCGTACTATTTCCACTCCTTACTATTTCCACCCCATCTGTAGTTACTTCCTCCACTGAATTGTTGAACCTCTTAGAGTAATCCACACAAGCTGGAATTAACTTCTTCTCAGATTGAGTTATGTTGATATTCTCACTTTCTTTCATGAGTCATGAATAGTCTCAATGCTATATAGAATGATGAATTCTTTCCAGAAGGTTTTCAAATTATTTTTTCCAGATCATCAAAAAATGTCTCACTCTCTTTGCTAGACTGAGGCCTTATGAAATGTATTTTAATTAATAACAATAGAAGGAGAAATTGCTCCTTGCTCCATGGATTGCAGATTGTGTGTTGTGTTAGCTGTCATGAAAACATAATTAATCTCATTATACCTCTTAATCAGAACTCTTGGGTGACCAAGTGTATTGTCAATAAGCAATGATATTTTAATATTTGTAAGGAAGTCCCCCACCTGGGTGGTAGTCCTTAATGGTGGACCTCAAATATTCAGTAAACCATGTTTTAGATTATCATGCAGTCACTTGGTCCTTTGTATTAGTTAGAGAATTATATTTGTACATAGTGGCTGGGTCCATTCCCCTATAATCATACATGCATCAAATCTGACCTATACCACGTCACTCCTCACCCCCACCCAGCCCTCCACTGCACTGATCCTTCCCTTGCTCATTCATCTATCCATTCTTGACTGGAGCTTTCTACACACACATAAAGGTAAAATTCCCTGTGGCACATTTATATATGCACATAATATAATTCTGTTAAATTTATTCCACCTTTTCTCTACTTTCTCATCCCTTTTGCCTCCCTCTCAATCTCCTTCTTCCACTTCCCTGATTTTTCCTATATCCTTATGATGTCTGATCCCCTTTTTTTCCTTGTTTTGCTCTAACTTCCGTATACAAGAGAAAATATCCAACCTCTGACTTTCTGAGTCTGGTTTGATTCACTTACCATGATGTTCTCCAGTTCCATCCATTTACCAGAAAATGCCATGATTTAATTCTTCTTTATGGCTGAGTAAGACTCCAGTGTGCATATATACCACATTTTCTTAATCAATTCATCTATTGATGGGCATCTTGGCTGATTCTATATCTTAGCTTTTGTGAATTGTGTTGCCATAAACATTAAAGTGGCTGTATTACTATTGTATGCTTATTTTGGTTCTTTTGGATAAATACCAAGGAGTGGGATAGCTGGGTCAGATGGTGATTTAATTCACAGTCTTTTGAGGAATCTCTGTATTATTTTCCAAAGTGGTTGTACACATTTGCAGTTCCACCAATAATGTATGACTATACCTTTTTCCTTACATCCTCATCAGAATTTATTATTATTTGTATTGAGAATTGCCATTCTGATTGGCTTAAAACATAGTTTTGATTTGCATTTTTCTGATTGCTAGAAATGTTGAACATTTTTTTTCATTTATTTGTTGACTATTTGTGTTTCTTCTTTTGAAAAATGTCTGTTCTTTTGCCCATTTTGTGATTGGATCATATTTTGTGTGTGTGTGTGTGTGTGTGTGTGTGTGTGTGAAGTTTTTTAAGTTCTTTATATATCTTGGCTGTTAATGCTCTGAGCAGCAGGTTGGCAAACATTTTCTCCCATTCTGTAGGTTCTCTCTTCATGCTCATAATCATTTCCTTTGCTATGCAGAAGCTTTTTAATTTGATGGCACCCCACTTATCGATTCTTGGTTTTATATGTTGAGCTTTGGGAGTTCTATTAAGGAAGTCACTTCTTACACCTACCCATATGATAGAGTTTGATCCTACATTTTATTCTAGCAGTTGTAAAATTTCTATTCTAATTTTCAAGTCTTTGATCCCTTTTGATTTGACTTTGAGAAGTTTGAAGGAGAGGGATCTAGTTTCCTTCTTTTACATATGGATATCCAGTTCTCCCTGCACCATTTGTTAAACAGGCTATCTTTTCTCCAATATATATTTTTGATACCATTGTCAAGTATCAGATGACTGTAAGTAAGTATATAGATTTGTCTTTGTGTCCTCTGTTCTATTGGTTTTACTATTCATTTTCATGCCAACACCCGGCTGATTTTGTTACTATAACTCTTCAGATCAGGTACTGTGATGCTTCCTGCATTACTATTCTTGCTCAAGAGTACTTAGATTATTCTGGATCTTATTCTTCCAAATGAATTTTAGGTTGTTTTTAAACTTCTGTTAAGAATGTCATTGCTATTTTGATGGGGATTGTATTGAATTTATATATTGCTTTTGGTAATATGGCCATTTTAATAACACTAACTCTGCATCTCCAAGAACAGGGAAGATCCTTCCGTCTTCTAATCTCTTTTTAAATTTCTTTCTTCAGTGTTCTGTAATTTTCAGCATAGAAAATTTGTACCTTTAAAATTTTTACCTTTTTGGTTAGATTAATTTCCAAATATGTTTGTGTTTTTTGAGGTTATTATGAATGGAATAGATTTCCTTCTCAGCAGAATCATGGTTGGAGTAGAGGAAAGATTTGAATTATGAATGTCAATCTTATATCTTGCTATTTTGATGAATTCACTTACTAGCTCTAGAAGTTTTATGGCTTTTTTTTTGGGAAGGGGAATAGATGTAGAAGATATACCCAGAGATTTATCTTCAAACAAAGATAGTTTGACTTTTTCTTTTCCTCTTTTCATTTCTTTAATTTCCTTCTCTTGCCTGGTTGCTCTGGCTAGAGTTCAGAGAATCGAATTGAATAGAATTGGTGTCATCCAGTCTTTGTTTTTCCATGTACACAACAAAGGCATAGTAGATTCTTTATTGTTTTCAAAGGGTCCTAAGATTTTCAGAAAGACAAATGAACATTGATTTTAACTTAAATCACCAGCCTCATTAACACCTAATGAGAGAGTCAGCTTAACCTTTGAAAGTTTGAAGCTGGGCATTGACATTCCCCCTCTAGCTATGAAAGTTCTAGATGGCATCCTCTTTCAAAGAAAGCCTGTGTCACCTGTTGTATAGTGCAGCTGCCTTCTGCAGTTGTTTGTGCCGGACTTCTGAGTGCCATACTCAGCTTCTGAATTAACACTTGCAGCTATAACTTGAACTTTCATATTATGGAGCCAGTTCTTTCCTTAAACCTCGTGAGCCAAACTTTTCTGACCTCAAACTTTTCTGACCTCAAACTTTTCTTCCATGATACCCACCTCTACCTCATCTCTCAGTCTTCATAAAATTGAAGAGAATTCTGGCCTTTCTCTGGATTAGGATTTGTCTTCAATGAATGTTATGGCTGTTTTTAGTTTTCTAGTCAGAATGATGGAACTTTCTTCAGGTCCTCAGTAAGGCTGTTTTGCGATTTTATCATTGCTCTGTTCACTGGTATCACACGTTTAATTTCCTTCAATAACTTTTTCTTTGCATCCACAACTTGGTTGCCTGGCACAAGAAGCCTTATTTTCAGCCCATCTCATCTTTGGATACACCTTCCTTTCTAAGCTTAATCATTTCTAGTTTTGATTTAAGGTGAGAGATGTGCAATTCTTCCTTTCACATGAACACTTAGAAGCTGTTGTATGGTTATACATAATTGGCCTAATTTTGACATGGTTATTTCTCAGGGAATAGGAAGGATGGAAGGGAGGGAGAGAAGGGGGATGGGCCAATTGGAGGAGCACTTAAGAACACACAACATATATTAGTTAAGCTTGCTGTCTTATGGGCATTGTTCATGGCATCCAAAAGAGTTACAATAGTACCATCATGCCAGATGAAATAATTAAAGCCTTTTCATTATTATTTAAGAATTATGAAAATGTGACAGAGACATGAAGTGAGTTCATACTGTTAGAAAAATGATGCTGACAGAATTAGAAGACCCAGGGTTGCTACAAAACTTCAGTTTTTAAAAAAGAAAAAGAAATATCATTATCTACAAAGTAAAGAACAGTACAACAAATAGAGTTGTCTATACCATTGCTACAATCAATTTTTATAGTTTATACAAAGTAATGACCTCTAGGGGACACACTGTCTTCTTTGTATTTATTTAGTTTACTAACTTATTTATTATCCTTCTGGGGATTGAACCTAGGGCCTTATACATGCTAGGCAAGCACTCTGTAATTGAGCTACATATTGAGCCCATTTTATTTATTTGTTAAATTTTAAGATAGAGTCTTACTAAATTGCCTATGCTGGCCTTAAACTTGCAATCCTCCTGCATCAGCATCCCCAGTAACTGGGATTACAGATGTGCACCACCACACTGGACTCCAACATTATCTGCTTTTAAAGTTGACCTTCAAGTCAGGTATTTAATTCACGTGCCCTATGACTAACATTAGACAGGAAAGGGTCAATTCAGGGAAACATACCTAGTTGCAAATGAACATGGTTAAGGAATGAATCAATTGTATGTGAAAAATTTCTTTCTAGAGAGTTACTCTTCTAGATCATAAGTGATAACTGTAGTGTGATCACAGTACTTGATAAATGTGGAGTGAGAAGTTAAACTCACAATATGGAGAACCTTGAGTGCAATCTCTAGGAATTGAAACTGGATTCAATTAACTTTATTGATGGTTGACAGTTTTTGAATATTTTGGAACAGATACCCTGGCAAATATACACAGAAAAACAAAAACAAAAATGAAAAACAAAGCAGATTAATGTATTACATTTTAATGTCTCATTTTTCATATTTTTCACTACTTTGAAGGATTTTTTCTATAGTTTGCTTTTTTTTACAGTTTGCTTTTTTAAAGACAGTTTTGAATAAACTTAGCCTTTCATAAATTTAAGGTTAATCTCTGTTCCTTTCTTATATATACTTAGAAAAGGGAGTATGTGATCATATTATATTTAAACCATGTAAAGTACAGGTTTTCTAGATATTTTATCAGATTTAATCCAGATTACATGAAAGGGTCTGCCTACTACCTAGAATCCATTTCCATATATCCTGCTCATATTGAATTAATATCATTCAATTAATGAGTATTTCAAGTTCCCATTTTGATTTATTATTATAATAAATGATTAAAAGCATGAGGCCCAACACCAAACTGACTAAGTACCGATCTTGTTTTCATCACTTACTAGTTGTACAGTTTAGAACAAGTTACTTGAGCCAAATTCTTTCTTTATTTGGAGTGCCATATATTTCATAGGGTGGTTTCGAAGGTTAAATTTGGTAGGCCAAGTACAATTCCTAGAATTTTGAAATCTTAGGTATTATATCTACTTGGCATTTTAGAACTTATTCAATCTTCAGAAAATTTTTTCTCATGTCAATATTATTTACCTACTAATACATTACCTGATTTTGACTCTGGGTATCTGAGTGTGCTTTGTCAACTGACAGTTACTTATCCACACTCCGTCTAGTTTTGCATTTCCTTTTCATATCTAAGAGGAACCAGACTTCTCTGCCATTATTTCCTCTCTAACAACTCATTGCTACATGGTTTTCACCCTTGTGTTTCCACCAATATTGTTTTTTCTGCAGTAAGATACAGTGCTAGGGACACTACCTAAGGAATGGGAGTCCAAAGTTAAATAAGCTTCTAGCATTTGATATTCAGTAGCCATTAGCAATTTACTGAATCCTCTAAAATCCTTAATCTCCTTTCCTGTTAAGGGAAGAGGGTTGGACTCAGTCAGGCTTTTCAGATCTTTCCACTAACAAGGACATAATGTGTTATTTCATTCTACATTCAGCTCCAACTTTGCCTTTATAATCCCACTATTCAAGAATTCAAGTTTGTCAGAAAAACTCTGGTTACTAATACCCAGAAGACCATGTGGTGAAGCAATAAACTACTGATGAAAAGTCAATTTCAAAATAATCCAACCAGGGGTTGTCCTAGTTTTAGATGAATAACAATTTAGTTTTAAGTTGATTTATATTGTCACAAAAAGTATATGAAAAAAGATACAATACCCTTTATTTTATACATTCTGACCAAGATCTGTGTCATTATGTGCTCCTCACTGACAGATGATCGCTTTAGCCTGTCCTCTCTAGGAACCTGGGCTGGGCACTGCTCCAGAGTTAATGGACTATCATGTTATTTCAAATTTGTCATGGTGGGGCAGGTCTTTGAACCACTGTTGGGTGACCATTGTTTTACTTGGAGTTGATCAGATTCTATTGGATGCAACAAAATCTAATATCTTAGTAAGATAAAATAATTTACTATGGATAGAAAATCTGTTTGATTTTGAACATTGTTAAAAAATAATTATTTGGCCCCTGGTGCTTTGGGGGATCATCAATAAGGTTCAGGATTCCTAGTTTAAGGGATCAATTATATACTTATATATTTTTTGCTGTGCCTAAAATTCTAATGTTATCAGTGATCTTCCCATCACCAAATCCATGATTTTTTTCTACTTTCACCCTTGACCTTAAGTAGTGTAAGGTATTGATTTTATTATCCCTAATAGCTACCATTCCATGAAAGGTTACTATTTCCCAAAAGGTCAAAAGCAAAGTTAATATAGTTGAGATTATGTTCCCCACAGAGAAATGGATATTTCTTGGTAAGAAGAGAGCCTTTCTTTTCCTGGAAGTCTGTTGAGTCCATGATACTATCAGTTCTGGATTTACTAGGAATATGACATTTAGCAGCCTTGGGTGAGTAGATAGTAGATTAGGCAACCTTCCCTGATTCACACACAAACTAGGAGCTTTCCCCAAGGTTATACAGATGTCAGATCTACAACCTGCAAATGCAGGTGTTGGAAGAAAATAGTGAAAAAAAACAGGAAAACTTGCTTTCTCCTCTGGTGTTGTTTGACATCAAATTATTCCATAGGCATAAAGAAAACATATGTAGACATGTTATGGGCACACCTTTATTGATCCAACCTTAAGTAAAGAGGAAATAATCCAAATTTTTGGTTCATTATCAAAAACAAGAGCTAGAATCAAAAACCCATTACTTTTCTGGAAAGTTTTAAGTGTTTCTTTATGCATGTGTATCAATTATGAAGTTTTTTTGATTCCCCAAAACAACTTTGACATATCGTAATGGCAACATTTGTTTTCTGGGATTCTACTGTCAGCTGCAAAAAAAAAAATTCAAATTATTCTAAAAATGAAAAATCACTTCCTTCAGACCTGCTACAAAATGGAACTGTTAGACCAAAATTTGCCTGTGAGACAGAAGGGATAGAGCCATACGCTGGTGATAAGAATAGATGCTCTCCCTTCTTCCTTCAAATTCTAACTACAAATAGCAGTATGTGTGTGTACATGGAAAAGAAAGAGGAAATATGAACAGATGTAGGAATATTTGCAGAGAGGGAATGTCATTTTTAGTACTGAATTGGTGTAAATGAGGAAGGGAAATAATAGAATCATAGAGTGATAAATAATAGCTCCTGAGAAACGGCTCTCTTCTCCTTCTGTGTTCAAAGATGCTTGGCTTACAGCCAGATGGAGCTTTTAATTTTTTATTAAATAAAATCCAGTTCCTGTGATCAGTCTGGATTAGACTGGTTTTTCAAAACAATCCCATCCCCCCGCCCCATGCACGTGCACACACACACACACACACACACACACACAGAATTCTAAACACAAAGTAAGGAGTATCTTGGAAATTTTCACTGGGAGCACATATTCTAGAAGGTGCCTGCTGGTAGTTGAAGACTCATGGTACCTGTTAGAACAGAACTAGAAGGAGGATAACTCAGGAGCCCGTAGGTGAGTCATAGGTTAGCTTAAATTGAGGGTGCTGGCAGAGAAAGCTAGTTAAATTAATTTGTAACTCTTATGTGTAGGAAGCAATCAAAGAGAATAGTGCCCTTTCATTTCCAATGGGAAATTCCATTGAGTCAAGGACTTAATAAAGAATTCCAAGGAGTGCAACCAGGAAAAAAACCTTTTTTAAAAAAAAATTCAGAAAGCATAAAAATTAAAAGCCACTTCTGGTTATTTTGAGGATAAGTTATTAAACTGTGAAAAGTGACATTATTTTTTCTTGCTGACACATATGGTAGCAGTCCATAATTTAATTTCTGTATGCCTCAGTTATTCTTTAGATTCAGCACTGTAAATTTAATGTTGAGGTTCCTAAATAATAATTTTGAAAAATGGCCCCATCAAAGGAAAATTGTCATCACAGGGTGAGCGGGCATTTCAGTTTCCCTGGGGTGGTCACGAGTACACCCACGTCCTATGATAATTATGAGTTTCCTCTCACTCTAATAGGGTCTCAGGATGACTTCCATGGGTAGTTATCTGCCAGGGAGGCAGGCAAAATCTATGTCCACCTGAGGCATTTAGGAAAACCTGTGAATGTGAAAAGTGAAACCTAGTTTTTACCTGGCCCTATAGACTCACTCGAATGTTTAATAGTAAAAGAATGTTAAAATACTTTTTAATGTTAAGAAGTTTTTTAAATGCCTCTAAACATAAAATATTCTCTCTACTTTTATGAATCCGCTTTTCTTATGCTTCTTTAGGGTGTCAGCCGTAAAGATAGTTTTTATTTTTGCCTGTGTTAAGTGTAGACCAATGTGCCACATTAGAATGATAAAAAGGGCTCCCTGACTTAATAAACACTTGCTGAAACACAAGAAGTGGACATATATAATTGTTGCACTATCTTCCCAAATGAAAATGAAAATAATAATCGGAGAGAGGAGGCAGAAGGAAAAGGGAAAATGCTAGGGAGGAGGGGAAGGAACATAAATATATTTATACACTTTCACTTGAAAGATGCAAAATTATTCCTATGGTGAGCACGAAGGGTAATGAGTTGTTTGAGACCCTGTGCATCAGTATGGCCACTGGATCTTCATGTTGCTTTAAGGGGACCTGGAGGTCAAACTTACTTTAAAACTCATGATTCTGTATCTGTTGTACATTTCACCATGCCGCCTGGATGTCCTTGATGAAGGACAGGCTACTAATTTTATTGAATCTTGATGTTAAGTGCACACCATTTTTAGTACAGGCTACTAATTTTATTGAATCTTGATGTTAAGTGCACATCTTTTTTAATATGCTGCATGCTAAAATGAGAAATACACATGAAGGAAATCCAAGTACAAAGAGTTTTGCACAGTAAACACTTTTGTGATCATCTGAATTTCAAACCAAACTCTCTAGCATTTTATTTTCCTCATGGAAAAAATGTATATTTTTTTTTACTTAAAAGGACAACCAAAAGAAACACTGTAGCTATTCAGACTTGGGTGCTTGTTAGATATTTTCTCACAAATGAACAAAGTGAACCAGTCACTTTAAGGAAAATAGTATTTGCTGCCAAGGATGAAATTCGTGTTTTAAAGCTAAAATTCGAAATTTAGAAAACTTTGTATCTATCACTGGGACCTTGACAGCTTCCCAGCATTAAAAGTCATTTCTATTGGATTGGCGGTGATAGTAACAAATGAGATTTTTTGATACTCTATAATGATACGTGTCAACATTTGGAAGACCTGTCTAATGCAGTGTACTGTTCAAAATGACCATTGATTGATGTGATAAAATCATGCATGGGTAAAAGATCCATCCAAAGTACAAGATAGAGCAATGGATTTTTAAAACAGCACAAAATGTTTACTGATATTATGTCAGATTCCACATTGCAACCAACTTGCAAGAAACTGCTTGTTGAAATTTGGTATAGTGTTAAAGGATAATATCTACAATTATCTGAAAAGGCTGTCAAAATATGCCTTTCTTTACAGCTACATATCTGTTTGAAGTCATGTTG
Organism: Marmota marmota marmota; assembly: GCF_001458135.2. Classification (NCBI taxonomy): domain Eukaryota; kingdom Metazoa; phylum Chordata; class Mammalia; order Rodentia; family Sciuridae; genus Marmota; species Marmota marmota. The sequence continues at coordinate 15,609,149 of NW_025999990.1, read as the reverse complement.
TTTTCATGTAATTCAATGAAAACCACATACAGACCATTGTGGATGAAGAAAGTAATATTATAATAGTTATTTTTAAATAAGCCACTCATTAAATGTACTTACAAAAAAATGTAAAGAACTGCTTATGATCCTCACTAATATTTTTGTTTTAAAACTATAGATATTTTTGGAAAATTTTTGGTAAGATATAAGTATACATTTAAAAAATAAATTTTGATTTTGATTTTTGGTAAATATTTGGAGCTATACATGAACAAAAGCCCTTTGGGGTCCTCAGTAATACCCAACAGTTTGAGATTCAATGTATGAATAATTATTCTTTATTTTTTAATAGATTGTAGAGCAGTCCTCTCCTACTCAGATTAAGCAAAGTAGGCCAAAATTTCCATTGAAAAACAAGTTAAAAGGAGATAGAGTGGGAAGAACAGGCAAAGACAAGGTGTCTCCATATGGTAGTTCTGTTCCTCCAGGCAATCTGTAACCCAGAAAGGTAGCACTATGATGGTCATCCTTTATATGTTACTCTTTTGCACTTTGAGGGAGATTTACTGTACTCTTACTCTGGTGACCCAGGAACCAATTGAAAGAATGAAGCTAACATCTTTTTTTTTTTTTTCCAAACAGGAAAAAGCTAAACTGGGTTTTAGTCCAAGTAAATCATGATAACTTGGAATCAATTTAGAAAAATGAATATTTTGGTGTTTACTTTCATGAGCTTACATTAGATAAGGCTGCTTTGTAACTTTTTAATATGGAAATTTGATATTAGAAGAGACGTCAATTTTTGCTAGTTTGCTGGTGAAATGATTATCAGATATATTTTTCAGGATCCATGCACGCATTTTCCTTGCAGTTTTATTTTAAAAATATGTTAAAATACACACACACACACACACACACCACACACACACAAACACATATAAAAGTATATGAACTGTATGTACAGTTTAAAAGAAAAGTAAAATGTGTGTGTACCTATCACCCAGTTTATGAAGCCACATTACAAATTGTTTTTCATTATTTTTTTTTTTTGTAATTAAACCATGCTCCTTGTTCACTGGAGAAATTCTTCCTGTTCTCTTCACTTTGACTGGAATAGTTAGTGCCTATACAGCCAGAGAACAAATTGTTTTTATCAGTAATTACTAATTTCATTCTAGTTCCATTAAAATCAATTTAATCAACAAGAGTCATAAAGCTAGAATTTAAAGTTCACATTTCCTAGGTACTTTTTCCTCTCTACTATTTGGAGCTTAGAGACAAAGCTTTCATTGGCTCTTAAATATTTGCTTGAAGTTTTAGTCATTAACATTTATGATGTTTTTGGCCCTTTGTATAATTTCTATACACTTTGTACCACTAGAGTTGAAAATAACTCTTCACCCTAAAAATATATGTTCTTTTGAAAATCTTTAGAAAATACAGAATAATTCAAAGATGAAAATAAAAACCACCCACAAATATATCACAGAAAAGTTAACCTTGTGTTTTATTGTCCTATTTTTAAAATATAAGTATGACTTTTAATGGTCCTCTAAAGTATTTTAAAGGAGAAAAATGTGCAGATATCAAGTTGAATATTGTCTCTGTATATACTCAAGATCACCCTAGCAATTAAACTGAAAAAATCAAACTAAAATAACAATGGCAAAAATAGTTACTTGACATTTTAAATTTGGGGGGTGGTTTGTTTTGTTTTTGTGTATATATTTTTTATGTATATGTTTCAGTTATTTGTTGTTGAATAACAAACTACTACAGAATTTAGAATCTTAACCTAGCAACAATTTCTGACAATTCTGCAGTTTACCTCAGCAATTTCTGGTTTTACTAGGTCTCATTTATGTGTATTTGGTTGAGACATAGGATTCCAGATTGCCTCTCTCATGAGTCTGGCAGTTGGACATGGCTGTTGGCTGGTGGCCTCAGTTAAAATCTTTGTGATCTGTCACTCTTTATTTGGGTCCACTAACATGCTAGTCTCAAAGAGCAATCACAGAAGCAAAGACCTCTTGAGTCCTTGGTTCCACAACTCACATAGCATAATTCCCACCAAAATCTGTTTGTCAAAGCAAGACATAGGACCAGGCCAGACTTGAAGCACAGAGAAGTGAACACTCACTTCTGTACTGGAGGAACTTCAGACATTTTGTGGTCATGCTAATCTGTGTTGTATACTATTTTCATATGAACTATTTTCTTTCTTTTTTTTTTTGAGAGGGAGAGAGAGAGAGAGAGAGAGAGAGAGAGGGAGAGAGAGAGAGAGAGTGAGTCTTAATATTTATTTTTTTAGTTTTCGGGAGACACAACATCTTTGTTTCTATGTGGTGCTGAGGATCGAACCTCAGCCGCATGCATGCCAGGCAAGCATGCTACCGGTTGAGACACATCCCCAGCCCCTGAACTATTTTCTTTTAACTCTTTTGGGAACTTTCTTAATACTAGAGTTTATTAGATGAGATATAGAGAAATATGTTTGGGAATATGAAACCAAAATCCCCTACCAAACACTGAAATTTGCATATACATGATCAGGCTCACAAACTCCAGTGCATCTATGATAACAAGGAACTGAAATGGGCCAGGTGGGTATTGGCTTACTCTGGAATATATTATTTGATTTTAAATGTAATAGCAGAAGGATGCTTTGAGACAATAGGAGCCTTGTGATGTCAAGATATTTTAATATGAAGACAACAATTCCAGCAATTTGTTTTGTAGATTTCAACAAACTCATTTTGAATTTATGTGGAGATACCCAGAGTAGTGAACACAAAAGTGAGGACCTGACTTCAGGACTTACAATAGACAAGTCAGTATAGAATTTGCAAAAGAATGGACAGATGGGTCAATGGAACAGAATGGGGCTCTCAGAAATATACCTACACAGGCCCCATCAAAAGTTTTTTGACCAAGGAGCAAAATCAAGTACATGGAGAAAGACAATTGGACATAACTATCAAAAACATCTAGACATATATCTTCCATCTTTTATAAAGATTATCTCAGATGGATCTGATGATCTAAATGTAAACCACAAGATTAATATTTCTAGAAGATAACATAGGAAATCAAGGTGATCTCAGATATGGTCATGAACTTTCAGGTAGAATACCTAAACAAAAAAATGCATGGAAGTAAAAAACAAGTTAGACTTTCTTAAAATTAAAATTTTCTACTGTTTAAAAGTTAGTGCTAAGAGAATGAAAAACAGCCACCCACAGACAGAGAAAATATTGTATAATATGATAAAGGACTTATATACAAAATACATACAGAACTCTGGAAACTCAATGGTATGAAAACAAACCAACCATTAAAAAAAATAGGAAAGATATTTGGACACTTCACCAAAGGCTTACAAATGCCAAGAATAGAATATTAAATGTGACCAACAGCATGTGAGGTATTATTGCACACCCATTAAAATGCACATATTAAAAATATGACCATACCAAATGTTGCTGAGGATATGAGTGCCAGGCACTCTCATTCCTTAATGCTGGGAATGATATATTGCACAACCACTTTGGAAGACATCTTGGAAGTTTCTTACAAAGCTAAACATAGATTTACAATACTTTACAATACAATTTAGTAATTCTATTCCAATGTATATATTTATGCAATGGAATTGAAAAATTTCTATATGTGAATATTTATGGCAGTTTGTTGAAAAAACTGAAAATAGCCAGTGTCCTTCAATAGGTGAATAAATACATAAACAAATTATGATACATCTATGCAATAGAATATTATCCAACAATACAAATTAATGAGCTGTCAAGTCACAAAAATATTAAATGCATATAGCTAAGTGTAATAAAATTCCATCTGAAAAGTAGCATATTGTGTGATTTCAATGATAGAACATTCTGGAAAAGACACAAGAATGGAAGAAGGAATTGTGGCAGAGGCATGAATAAGTAAACTTAATATTTTTAGGGTATTCAAACTACTCTACATAATACTGTAATTTTGGATACTTAACATGCATTTGTCAAAATCTATACAAGATACAGATAGTCTTAATGTAAAATGGGGACATTAGTTAATAATAGTATGTCAATATTGGCTCATTAATTGTAACAATTGTAACAGCAATGTAAGATGTTTATAATAGGGGAAACTGAGTGACATGGGATGTGATCCGGTATATAGAAACTCTGTACACTATCTGTTCAATTTTTTGTCAAATGAAAACAATTTTTAAGAATATTCTAAAATTGAATCATTTTGTTTTACATGATTTTGTTTTCTGATGAAGTATAGTCATTTAGGTTGAAATATTGGCTCTTCCACAGGTAAATAAATTACCTGTCATTTTACCTGTCCCTGGTAAATTTTCTTTTAGCTAAAATATTACACTTAGTAGATCTTACTTGATGTTTTCCAAGGTATTGTAGAGCAGCATTTGTGATGTATATGGAGGACACATGTCTGCTGAGGAGCAGGTGGTGAAAGTAAAGAATTTGAATAAATGGTCCTCTGTAACAAAGATACTGAGTTGTATATACACATTTTGGGAACTTGTCCATTTCAGAAATTTTTTTGTAAGCACTATTATCTTTTGAAGCATATTTGTTTAATTTGAAAAGTCATTTTAGAGAAAGGAAGTAAAACATGCCACTGGCAACTAGCAAAGGTTTTGAGGCATTTTTCTACAATATTGGTTTAATGATGATAAACACATTTGGAAAATGCCTTCAATATTTTCATTGTGAAGATTATTTATTTTTGTTGCTGGAACAACTAGAAACAGATGTGGCAAGACTGAGAAAGTGTGAATTTACTTTTTTTCTCTGCACACAAAATAGATGACAAGTATAATCCCAATTATTAATATGAATTGCAATTCTTATATTACCCTGTGGAGTTGGATCTGACAATGGGAAATTAATAACAATGTTAAAATATGTCCCAGCTTCCTTCCCACCTCAGTTCCTCCCTCATCTCCAGTACCCTATGCTGTGATACAGTTGGATCTAATCTCCCTCAGCCATTCTTCATTCAGCACAATCTTAGTTTTGAAGACTTCATTGCCTCATTTTCTTTGCATCGGGATTTTCCTTTGATTTTGCATCATGACAAATGAAAGGCTAATTCCACTAAATGCATTAAATTGAAAATAGTCTTAATTAAATCTCCTAGAGAGATGTGGATTTTAGTGGAAACGTGGAAACTCAGCATCTTATCTTAAATACATCAATTCAGAGGGATTGAAATTTGGTCAGCAGGTCATGTCAGAAAGTTTGGCTTAGGTGGGACAGTCTCCTCCAAGTCCACCTAACCTTGAAGACTGATATGCCCTAGGCAGGAGGACTGGGCTTCTATAATGGAGGGAAGGGAAGCTCTTCACTCTGATGGAGCTGAACCCTGTGCTTAAGACTGTATTTTTTTTTTTTTGCATATTCCATCTGTTGATATCTTAATGGCTTTGGATCACTTGAGTTCTCAGGTTGAATAACATGAGTTCTTAGGTTGTACAGACACTGTTTCAATTACCTGCCAGACAACACTAGTAATGCTGCATTCACAGAACAAGTAAATATGTGAGATGAATAGAAGGGTACAAGCACTGCTTCACCCAGGGGCACAGATCTAGGGACAATCTCACTGTTTGAAATATTTAAAAATTAAATATAAATAAAGGTTAAGATACAACCAGACATTGTTAAAAAAAAACAAGCAAACCAACTTTATTTATACAAATATAACTTCCTTTTTGAAGAAAGCTGATATTTTTTGCAAAACCTTTATATTCTAATCCTTAGAGCCTGTGTGCTATGGAGCACAATTTTTATTATCTATGTTTATCATATGTATCAAGTCACCAAAGCAATGAACTAAGCAGAAGAAAGTGGAATAGATATTATTGGCACACAGACTGAACATATAAAATTTTCAGATGAGAACCCTTAGAAAAGTTACTAATAATGTTGGCTGTTTCTCTAATAGTGACAAATTAACAAGGTCAATAGCCCAAATGAGTCACCTATATCCTCCAGCTATGTTCTTTGCCTTATGCCATGACATCTCAATGGCTAAGGTTATCCCAATATAATCCTAGAATCTGGGGATTGGGGAAACTCTTTTAGGAGTTTATTCATAAGTTTCACCAGCATCTTTCCATTTTTCTTTCTTTCCTCTCCATCATTGTGTCTTCTTAGGGGAAAAATGATTTCAGTTATGTCATTTATCTTGGAAATGTTTTTCATAAAGTATTTCATCCTCTATTTTTTCTTCATAGATCCAGGACTGCATAGGCAGCTGTATTTTCTGCAAAGACCATCCAACGTGGTGGCCATTGAAGGAAGGGATGCTGTCCTGGAGTGCTGTGTTTCTGGCTACCCTCTGCCCAGTTTCACCTGGTTACGGGGCCAGGAAGTCATCCAACTCAGGTACACTCATTTAGGATTTCTGTGAAATATGCATTATTGTTTACTTTTCTCTAATTTGACACAAATGCCTAGAAATGCTAGGTTTCTCATGATAATTGGATTTTTCCCCTTCTTCCTCAGCATTATACAGTGTATAAATGACATCTAACCACTGGCTTGAGCCCATGGGGAAAAGAGTCAAAATGCATAAGATCAATTCTGAGAGGAAATTGAGAAAGCCAGGATAGTTATTGAGGTGGTCCCATCCAAAGTCTTAAGATGAGGCATCTAGATGACCTCATCCTAAGGTAGTGGAATAGAGAGATAGATCTTAAACATTCTGAGCACACACACACAGAAGATTACTATGTGAGGTGATGTTTAGGTTAATTAGCTGGATGTTCATTCTCTCTCTCTCTCTCTCTCTCTCTCTCTTTGTGTGTATGTGTGTGTAGACATTTGTTTATATATGTACAAACACATATTTCATCCTTTATACATAAACATAAAACATCACATCACATTGTATAAATACATACACTTTTTTTTTTCAATTATACCTCAATAAAAAGGGAATAAAGAAACCGAAAATTCTGGATTTCAATATGGGGCATATCATCGTAATGTCTGAGCAATTCCTTTTAGCTCCAGTTTTGCCCTTGACTATCCCAGCTGTAACAAATATTTAAGGTAAGACAGGAGAATGTGCCTGGTCTTGAATTACTGGAGCATTAATAATAAGATAGAGTTAGAAAGTGAGCCCTTCATATGACGGAATACTTATTCTAAAACATTTTGATTAAATGGATCTCACTTAAGAAATTAATTTCATTGATTGGGAGGACTGGTGTACTCTTTTTTAACACATTTATTTTCTATGATGAGATAGGTCCATAGATCATATATTAATCTTTAAATTCATCCACCTCAAATATGTACTTAGATAACAACAGTATGATATCACAACTTTTCTGGTATCATTAAAGCTTGCAAGAAATGTTATGGCCTCAGCAGACACATGCTCTTTGCATATGTTTAGGCAGTTTGGGTTCAGTATAAGTTGTGGCTTCGTACAAGATCACTGAATTGGATGTCAGGGCACAGAACATTGCCCTCCACTCTGAGAGAACCACTTCTTTGCACCCTGAGGCTCTCAAATTTAAAAGGGGGTAAATGGACTAGATTAACTGTAAGTTTCTTTTTTAGCACTGCAGTTATTCCTATTTCATCTCTCTGATTACTACATGCTGCCTTCCAGTGCGAGTAGTTTCCTTTGAATTAATTTTAGGTCAATAAGTGAGATATTATCAAGCCCCTCTCATACAGGGTTTGTTTCCAATTTTATGTTTGAGGTTTGCAAAATTCATTTAAACCTTGAGTACCTCGCCTGCAAACGTGTGTTAATTTACTGTATAATTTTATATGCCTGGTGTCTTACAGGTCTAAAAAGTATTCTTTATTGGGTGGAAGCAACTTGCTTATCTCCAATGTGACAGATGACGACAGTGGAACGTATACCTGTGTTGTCACATATAAAAATGAGAACATTAGTGCCTCTGCAGAGCTCACAGTCTTGGGTAAGTCAATGACTGCAGATGACTTTACATTGTCCTCTTCAAAATACACTTTAAATGCTTGCCACTGATTGCTTCCTATGTTTATTAGTGTGAAATTGTGAAGTCCCAGTACACCACATGCGTCCTTGCTGTGCTTTGATTAATTGCACAGGGGTTGAATACAGTGTGGAACACTTGTTCATTGATTAAAAGGAAATATATTACTCTTTAGGCTAATTATTCTAGTGATAAGCTGAGAAGTTCCCCAAATTACTATTTGACAGGGGTGTTGAACAACAAGTATAAGATTCAAAAATATCATATCTGGGGGGAAATAGATGAAGAAGAATATGGGAAAAAATGAGCAAAAATGAGCCTCAGTGGAAAAAGCAGATATCATTCAAGATGACAGGGCCTCTGTCATTAAATTCAGTGTTTTGGTAAGATTGTTTTAGTTACATGGAAATATTGCAAGTATTATATTTAAAAATGGACCCTAAAATCTAATATAAGTAAGGAAAACTTGCACAATAAGAATATAATTTAAGGAAATTAAAGGTGCGTTGATAGGTTCATTTTATTCAGAATGGTGGGGTCACCTGTGTCTCTTTGTAAATTAATAATTCTTACATATAGTAGGTACTCAAGCAAATCCAAATTTTATCGTGTATTCCAGATTTCTTTTACCCAGTTTCATTTGAATTAAATTGTTTGAAGAAAGAGCCTTAGCAATTTTATTTCACTTTCCTTTTTTTTCCTATAACAACACTAAAAATTGTTTACTATGTTTTTCCCCCCTTGGGGATCAATATTTTTCCTTTTAAAGAATTCAGGACAAGTCATAGGCTTCAGTAGAAATGAAAAGGTATCATAAACTGATTATATATGCTTACCCGAATCATAATATTAACATGCTATCCTTCATCTGTTTTGGCTTTAACGTTAATTCATAAAACACTTTCAACTGTGCCCTGGATAATAATGTATATAAGGCATTAGGCAATGGAGTTGCTCTTTCTTTCATCAAGCCAGAAATATTAAACTAAGAATGGGCAAAAGACTTTAGTTCTTTGGATTTAGAGGTAACATTATTTTAACTAAAATATAAGCTGTCTTTAAAATGGCAACAATTTCATTTAATCATATTTTATAGCTTGGTGAAACAAAGAAAAGTCAAGACTTTCATATTTTTAATGTCAAAGTATACTAACACTAAACATTTATCTTAGAAGTGATCTTGTAATGTGTATTACTGATAATAATGCAAGTGTGTTTACAGAATAAGAGAATTTATATTGACATAATCAAATTTTTACTTGCAAATACAGAAGGTCAAATTTTGTGTCAAATTAATGCACAACGTAAGGCTTCACTGGTACTCCAGCCGTACATTTAACAATGCTGAATTTTGATGATAAACTAAATCAGCAAAGACCTACATGTATGTACACATGTATGTGCACACATATTGGCATACTTTTTACTTTATGAACTATGAAAATTATCTCTAAATAATTATAAGCACATACATATACAAACCAGTACATACATATACATGTGTTTTTATGTATGTTCTGTATAAACACACACACCATATATACAAGAAATGGCAATTATTTAGTACAAACATTGTAAGATATGCTCTTCACAGTAGCCTATGAGGGTTGTGAAGTTGGAACCCATTAAATAGCAATGCTTCTGTTTAATAATTTTGTACCAATTGAGAAATAACAAAAAGATTATGACATAGAGGGACTCAAATATCACCTTTATTTTTTTTAAATCTCTGCCACTGAGCCTGTGATTCCTCTCAGTGTGAGAGAAGCATATTCATCTGGTCACTGGTGGTAGGGCTCCTGACAGCATGGTGTTCATTGCCTAGAGGTCAGTGGCCTGGGAGGGCAGTAATTCTCTTTGGTCAGATGTATTCCACAGAGAGAACAGGAGGTGAAAGGGATGTCTTCAAACTTCAATCTGATAGGTTATTTGTGCCTTTTATCCTAATCTAACCTTCCTGACTCCAGGAAAGGGTGAATATTGGGAAGGGATTGGGGAAGCAAGAGTTTTATCCTAAAGGAGCCTCCTCTGAATGAAAGAAAATGTCAGATTGAGGAAGAAGCAGTCACTAACCCTAACCCCAACATTAGGTGTCAATGTCAACCCTGCTTTATGAATAAGAGCATTTCTGCCCAGAAAGATGAATAAATGTCTCAAGGGAAGACTCAGGGTTCAAATTAATGCAGTCTGAGTCCAGAGTCCCAAGTTTCTGTGATATGCAAGAAATGATTCTTGAATTTCTGTTTGGCTAATAATTGGTTATGTTAGTCACATTAAGTACAAGAACATATGGTAACAACCTTGATAGTAGACAGTTTAGTGAAGAAACAAGAAAGAAAAGAATAAAACTATTCTTTGAAAATGAGGCTCAAACAATTTTCATACCATCTATGGACAAAGGAAAGGTAAATTTGGTATCAAATGTTGCTTGTTCTTTAACTGTAGCTTGTACTTTGCAAAGGTGTGCATCATTTTTATAATCAGAAAAATAACAGGAAGGTATGGGAAGAAAACATGCTTATGACTTTAAAAGGGGGAGAATGAAAATTAAAATAAAAATCATATTTAAAAATCAAGATGATAAAACTTACACATAATCCATAGTCCTGGACTGTTCAGAAACACACACACACACACACACACTCACTCACTCACTCATAGCATACATTTTCTCCATGTAGATGATGTACATATTACAACTGTGTATTCACTTAAGGATAAATCATAGTATCTTCTTCTCTGTGTGCTTATATATATTTGTATGTTCTTCAAGTTTTCAGTTGTCAGACATTATTGTGTTTCTAAATTTTATTAAAAATAAAAACATTAACCCAATCATTCTTAATATCTGTAATAGTCTTAATATCTTACTATTGTTAATATCTTTCTTATTTATTTGTTTATATCCTCAGAAAAATAACTGAAAAGTCTTTATACTTTTAACAGCAGTGCCAGAATTTGCCTCTTATCAAAAGAGTGCATTTCTCTGCTGGGCACAGTGTCGTACATCTATAATCCCAGCAGCTCTGGAGGGTGAGACAGGAGTATCACAAGTTCAAAGCCAGCCTCAGCAAAAGCAAGGTGCTAAGCAACTCAGTGAGACCCTGTCTCTAAATAAAATACAAAATAGGGCTGGGGATGTGGCTCAGGGCTCAGTGAATGAGTGGCCCTGAGTTCAATCCCTGGTACTGCCCCTGCTGCAAACAAAACAAAACAACAACAACAAAAGCATATTTCGTTCCACAAAAATTTTCTTACCTAACAATTTTATAACCGGAGTCTCCTTATAATAATTTGGATATCTATTAAATTAAAATTTCCTTTTTTAACCTCATTGGAATTTGCATCTCCATTTTGTGAATTTGCTGTCAGTATTTACACACTTATTCAAATATTCATCTGTTTTTCATTGATTTGAAGGAACTTCCTTACATAGGAAGAACAGTAACTATTGTGTGGGCTCTATGTAGAATATTGAGCCAAGTCTCTCTTCCTATGACTGCTGGCTTTGTCACCTTTAGATTTTTCATTTTTATTCTAAATGAACTTTCTGTCCGGGTGGATATGTTACATGTTGAATGTGCAAATTAGAAGTATTACAAATTTAATAGAAACTAGATAGAGACATGTTTACATCTTGGATCTTGGTGGCCTTAGTGTTTTCCTTTTTGTTTGCTTGTTTTTAAAGAATCATCTTGGTAACTGGGCATGTATGAATTTCAAACATCTCCTGTAGACCTTGTATGATTTATAACTACTCTAGAAAGCTTGATTCAATTCAGGAGGCGGTTGGAGTACTGTTGTAACTATTTTACCCTAGCTTTAAAAATGAATTTCGATATAATAAAATCTGTGACATAGTCTTTGACTCTTCTAATGTAAAGTTAGGGTCACTGTAACTGAACTGAATTTATTTGGAAAATAGGATTTATTACCTTTTTAGAAAGTACACAATGAAGAGAAAAAAAAACTTCACTATGAATGTTATTAAAATTTATTTTTCATAACTTTAAAAATTTAAGCCTATTTATATTTTCCATAACATAAAATCCCACAAGATATTTAAGCTTGCCCTTATAAAACTTTAATCATGCATTTTATCAGATTCTTGTTTTGCCTTTGAACCTGTGGTCCTCTCTTACACTTAGACTGGCTCTGAATGTGAACCTTCATGAACACAGACTTCAAATAGAGCATCATTTTATATCCAAGAAGATAAAGAGAAATGTCATTGCCTTTTACAGTAATTTCAAGGAGTCAGTATAATTAGATATAATTTGAAGCCTAGCATTTACATTGCCTTCTTCTAAAAATGAAAATTAAAATGTTCATAATCATTAAACCATCTGGAGAAATGTATACTAGACCAGATTAGTGACAACCTTGTTTAAAACATATATAAAGAAGTCATTTTACATATTGCTTGTAAGCCTTGGATCTATGAACACATACAGAGTTGATAATCTCTCATAGAAGACAGGAAGGGTCCTAGTGAGAAGGGTACCCAGGGAAGCTGTCTGAAGATTGTTACCAGAAAATATTTTGTTTAAATCCCTAATGCCATGATTATTCATTCTTTAAACCTAGTTTATTTTTTTAAGTAAAGAATGACATTGTATCCATTCATATTTTCAAAGTACCCTGCTGTCTGGCTCAAGAATTATAGTCTGATTATAACTGGGGAAATATATCCATTCATTGTCTCCTACATCTGGTCATCCTGACCTACATACACATCTTCATGCACATAGAAAGACAAACCTCAATAAACATTCAAGAGATCAGCTATTGCTTTATGTCTGGACTGATTCAGTTTCTGGATCAATATAGAAATGCATACTTTAAGAAGGTATTTAATCTTTCATCAATACCGTGGTTGACTTTGTTGGGTCCTGTGAACTGTTCCTATACATGAAGAAGGAAATGGGTGGAAAAGTCACTCAGGAAAGGCTCTTCAGTGAAAGCCATCACGCCTAACACCAGTAAGAAATGAAATATTTTTTTAATATTTTGAAAAGTATTCTGGAATTACCTTTAAAGCTTTATGTAATGTATGCCATTAGTAGTTTATCTATATTTGAGGATTTTCTCAAGTATTTGCCTTACCAAATTCTAGAGGAATATTGGCTATCCTTGGTATAGACCGGTTTTATAAGATGCACCTAAGTTTCCTACATTTGCCTTTTGCACAAAATGGAGAACAGGAAACCAAAACTAAGCATTGTCTATGTCCTCCTATTTATGAGTGGCTTATACCACTTCACATGGTACTTGGGCTTAGACTTCTCCCAGGAAAGTGCCTTTAAGAAGAAGTTATTTGAGGCAGGTGTACCCCTCTTCAGTCCTTTCCTTAAAGGAAAAGAACCCTCAGTCCACCCTTTTGTCATGGTTTAAGGAGGGTAGAGTATACCCCCACCTTTCACAGAACTGTTCTTTAAGTAGAATGACAGCACATTCACACTAAATTATATTGAAATTTACAGTCGTGTGGTGGGGATACCTTCTGAGAAATGTGTCAATTAGTGATTTCATTGTCAAGCACACATTAGAGGCTAATTTTACAAGCCTAAATGGGATAGGTCAATCACTTGGTGTGGTCTCTTGATTCTTTGTGGTAGATGTGAAATACATGAGACTACAGTCTATGTAACACTGCATACTGTTTATAGTATACTTTCTTTTTTATAAGTAAACTTAGTATACTCTAAAATAATAATAAAAAGTATTATTAAATACCCAAACCAGTAACATAGTCAATTATTATTATTATTATTATTATTATTATTATGAATTATAGATTCATATAATTATTATGAATTATAGATTATACCAGAATTCCAGCTGGTAATGGAAATACTAGTTGGATTGGTGATGAGACTTATTTATTGACTACACAAATGTAGGCAATAACATTTGTGCATAAAACATGTTATCTTTCTATCTGAATATTTTCTAGCCTTCCATTGAGAGTCATGTTTTCTTCATGCACCACTCTTATGATCTGAATTGTCTCCTCTTATAATTTGTATGTTAAGCCCAATGTGACTCTATGTGGAGATAGGACCTTTAGGAGATTCTCAAAGTTAAATACAATACATAATTGTAGGGATTGTATTTTTTTACTACTGGCAGCATAGTAGGCTTCTTACCCCAGCATCACCACAATTCTGTGAATAAGGAGTCATGTTCCTGTTACAACAGCTGCAACTGAACTAGGTTAAAAACAAACAAACAAACACACACACACACAAAAACAACTTTTAGTCTCCATTATAATCTCATGGGACCATAATGATATCTATAGTCTGTCACTTGCTGAAATGTCACTATACATATATATGTGCATGCACATAATGCATACATTTACACATGATACACACATTGTATATTTATAAGAAATATATCTTCAAAACCTATTTCTATATTCTTTAAAGTGTGTACACATATAGTATATTAACCATTAAGTAATGTATTCGTTATGCAAATAAACATATTACCAAGCTATTCAGAATGATTTAGAAATAAGATAAAAGTGAGTTAGGACAAGAATAGATTAAGAGATGTGGGGGATGTTAAATATCCCTGATAAAAACCATCATTTTATAGCTTAGAATGGTGGAAAAGTCCAAAATAATAGCTTATTTTCTGCTGAGAAAACCTCTGCATAGAAATAAAGATGGTAACTAGATAGTGAGCTAACAGTCCAAGTTTCAGGCCTAGGTACACCACTGAATCAGTGTTCTTAGTAAAACAGCAACATTATACCTGAACATTATACCAAGCAGTCTATGTTGCAGCTCCAGGACTCAAAGTTAGATGAAAAGACAATAAGATGGCAATGACTAAAAGAGCCAAGGAACTATTTGGAAAGGGGGCAACAAGGACCCCTGAAAAAGCAAAGATGAGAGAATAGGAGCTGTAGGCATTAGCCTTCTGGGCAGAAGGAAGTATGTGAAGGTTTGGAGATGAGCATGGGTTGGAAACAGGAAATGACTTGATGTGACTGGAGCTTGTGGGTACAAGGGAATCTGATACCAGCCTGGAAAACATGGGTAGGTCCTGAGTGTTCCACCAGTCAGGTTGGATTTCATCTTAAGAGCAAGAGAACAGCATGGAAGTTTTCAAGTTATAGTTTACTAGTATTTTCAACTTGGTCATTATGTAATCCTCAATTCCTTCATTTGTCTAAGAATGATAATTACTCCTTTTAGGACTTGGTGAGAATTGGGAAGGGGAAAAAATTATTCAGTATAGCAAGGCACAGCTTTGAGAGTTCTGGGAAATAAGAAATAAGGTCTCTTCCAGTTCTAACAAGAAGCCTAAAGCCTAGTTGCAAGGATCGAACAGACCAAAGCAAAACACAACTAAACAGCAAAAATGTTAAAACATCCCTTGCACTCTCTCCAGACCCAATTTTCTTCATCTGCAAAATGTATATAACAACAACTGGTCCTTTCATAATTCCCCCAAATCATGCAGGATCATTATAATGATGTCCAAATGATACACAGACATATTATTGGCAGTCATCTCCAGAAACAGACCAAAAATTAGGATTGTGGCAGAGGGTGATATCCATTTGTGAAGCATTTTATAGTTTTGCTTTCCTCTATGCTTCTTCACCCTGCTGTTCATGTCCACCACCCCTCCCCCCCCTGCTCCCAGCCAGATAGGAAGATACTCAGACACAGAAGCCCTGACTTGTTTATCTTTGTAACTCAATCCTTGGTTTGTTGTCTGGCGCATCTCAGTTTTAAATGTAGGCAATAACATTTGTGCATAAAACATGTTATCTTTCTATCTGAATATTTTCTAGCCTTCCATTGAGAGTCATGTTTTCTTCATGCACCACTCTTATGATCTGAATTGTCTCCTCTTATAATTTGTATGTTAAGCCCAATGTGACTCTATGTGGAGATAGGACCTTTAGGAGATTCTCAAAGTTAAATCAGTTTAAAAGGCTACCTGCTAAGAATAATATCCTTACTAGAAAGAAATGACAGCAGAGGTCATCTGAGGACCAGAGAGAAGGTGCCATCTTCACACTGAGGAGAGAGGGATGGCTCACTAGAAACTCACACTGCTGCACCTTGTCCTTGGCCTGCCAGACTCCAGACTCAGAGAAAAGCATTTCTATGGCCTAAGTTACTCAGCCCAGGGTATTTTGTTGACTGGCAGAGAAGACTAACACAGCTGTGCAGAGAAGTTACTCTGTGTACTATACAAGATTCTTTCTATGCCCTAAAAATATCCTTTGATCCTTTTTTTTTTTTAAAGAAATGAGTGACAATGGAGAAATACATTATCAACATTGCTTACATATTGGTAGTACCAACCATCTTAGTTTTCCAGGTGTATGGAAAAATATGTCCTTTTTAGCATTGGGTCAAAAATAACTTCCTATTGACATAGTACATTTTTAAATAATTCCAAAGTCCTTGTAAATTTGATATTCCCTCCTCTTTCTTCAATACCATCACCATCACTATCATTTAATAATTCCTAAGTATGAAGCACTAATTATATTTTAGATATTCTCAATTATCCCAATTTGAATAGTAAATGTACTCTTGACTATAAAGAAGCTGTTTTTTTTTTCTAAATCCATTCTTATATATGGCTTGTAAGTTCAAATTTCTGTGTACAAAAACAAATGTCTTTGCCTACCACCTTCAACTACCAGATGTATCTGGGAATAGAGACATGTTAATTCCAAATTGATATTCCTTTTTATTATTGTTTGTTTGAATATCCTTTAGTTTTATAACTTTTTGCTGAAGAATATGCAATATTAGTTGCTACTTTCTGAGCATGTGCAGAACTTTTTGGCTAAAACTGAAGAGCTGACCCAGCCAGTTGTTTGGAGAGCCAGCAGCTTATCTCCTGTGATCACAGTTGTTCATTTCCTTTATTTATTTGCTCACCAACATTGGGTGTTAGCCTTAGGCTCTTAGCCATAAATGGGAAATAGTATCATAAAATACATTAATTAAGATAATATTTATCCTTCTATTACTATGTGTAACTCTTAGTTTGAATGGAGTTTTCCCGAATTTACAACATCACTACCTCTGCCTAAGTAGTAGTCTTTAAATTTCATGTATATCTATAATTGCCCTTATTAAGAGGCCCCCACACATTCATATGCATTTAATGGTCATAGTCATAAAAGAAGTGCATTAGGTAAGTTTATATTGATTATCCTTCACAAGTTAATTGCCAAATGGATAATACTGAAATTAGCTAAACCTTTTACTGTATAGGGATATGATCCCAAATATAGGCTGCTAAAATCACACTGGGCAGAATTAAATCGGGAACAAAAATAATTTGTGAGCGGCTTCCTCCCATCACTGTAAAGATAACTTATCTTTGTTACTTTTTGGAACGAGGTCATGTTTCTCACAAGAGTATACAAAAGCTCTGCCCCAAATACTGTCTAAAAGATTCTGTTGAATGTATATATGGATTAAAAGAAGAAAAATGTAGTTCAGCGGGTTAGTTATAAAATGATTTGGTACTATATTTGCCAGTTACAGCTGGTAATGGAAATACTAGTTGGATTGGTGATGAGACTTATTTATTGACTACACAAATATTTATTTTAGGGTTTTTATGCTGGGCTCTCTACTCTCTTCCCACCTTGTGTTGGAAAATGCAGTTTGGACAGTGTTTTGCATTTATCCTTGAGATGGTTATGAATCTAATTTTTTCTTTCTTAGATGAGAGAGGAAGAAAAGGCCCCAGAGGGAAAAGGGAGAGACTATATACTAATTCAGAGCATTAAAAAGGCAATCTAAGGATATGATTTTAATTAGCCCTAACAATCTAAGCAAGGTGAATTGACCATCTGTGGCTTGGAAAGAGGAGAATTGCTGACAGTGGTGAAAAGGTGCCCAAAGGGCCATTTCATGCCAAAGTTGTCTTGAAGAACCAGAGCTACACATCATCCAAAAGAAGTTGACTGTGTCATGAGACTCGAGCTGAATTAGACAGGAGTGTTTTAATCAAAGACAGCAAGCATTAGCAGCAGTCTTGCCTGCCAATTTTCAAAGACTATGAAGCAGATTCTTCCTAGATGTTTCTTAATATACTTATTGAGTTTATTTGTCTGGACATTGTTCCATTTATGTGTGAAGTATTTCAGTATTAATACATAGTAAGGTAAATTTTTATTGATTTATTGATTTTTTAAAAATTATTAGAAATCTGGTATATTTGAGCAGGTAATCATCAGAGTATACCTTCCTCCACCTCAAATCACGCAAGACTAAAGCTTCCACCACCACTTGGTGGCAGTGTACCTAAGGGCAAAGAGCAAACAACTTTAAAACCTAGTTGAAGTGGCAGACTTATTTTAAAGCTTTTGAAATTTCCACTTATATGTTGATTGATTCATTTTTTCACTCACTTGACAAATGTGTATTGACAATCCATTAATTTTCTTTACCT
Source organism: Marmota marmota marmota (assembly GCF_001458135.2). Lineage (NCBI taxonomy): Eukaryota > Metazoa > Chordata > Mammalia > Rodentia > Sciuridae > Marmota > Marmota marmota. Next base: position 15,590,704 of record NW_025999990.1, on the reverse strand, counting down.
AATGCTTTTCTTAAAAAAAATACAAGCAAAACAAAATTTTAAAGATATAATTCATATTTGTGAAATTTTGCTTTTAAAGTGTATTAATTAATGATTTTCAGTCTAATCACATTTGTGTGGGATACCTTCTCAACATCGTGATAAACATCTTTATCACCTGAAAAGTCTATCCCATGCCCTTGAGCTGTCACCCCACCCTCATTTTCTCTCCTGTCAGCCTTCCACTCCTGTGCAATCACTTTTCTATTTCCTGTCTTTGTAGATTTTCCTACACTGCAAATTTCATATGAATGGAATCAGAATACATGTTCTTCTATGCAGCTTATTTCATTAGTATAGTGTTTTCAAGATTCATTCTTGTAGCATGTCTTAGTAAGTACTTCATTCCTTTTTCTAATTAATATTTTATTGTATGGACATACCATATTTTGTTGACCCATTCATCAGTTCATGAGCATTTGGAATACCTTCACATTTTGGCCATGATAAATAGTGCTTTATACATACTTGTGTACACATTTTTGTGTAGATATATATTTTCAATTCTCTTGGGTAGATATAAGTAGAAATTCTGGTACCTATAGTAATTCTGCTTAATGATTTGAGGACTGTTTTTCCAAAATAGTTAAAATAATTTTCCATTTGCATCAGCATTGAATGAGTATGGCTATTTTTCTAAATCTTTGCCAAGGCCAGTGTTAGCTGAGAGTGATTCTGGCCATCCTACTGTGTGAGATGATAATTCACTGTGGTTTTGATTTGCTTTTTCATGTTGGGGCATCTTTCCAATAATTTTTTATTTGCCCTTTGTGTATCTTTCTTGGAGAAATATATATTCCAATCTTTGTTCATTTTTTAGTAAGATTATTTGTCTTTTTATTATTTTAAAATTTTTATGCGCATGTGTGTGGAGTGAGGTATGCCACTTTCATAGAAGTAGGCTAGATGGAGTGCCACATGGAGGAACTTCTAAGGGCAGCATAAGATCATCATATACATGAGTTAAAAATGTTTTATGTCACAAAGGCTATTTTGTTCTGCTTTGTTGCTCTCTTATACTGACACTGGGCCATGGATGCACCCTGCCTCAATCTTTCCATCTGACATTGCATTCACCTATGAGGTGACCCTTTCTCATCCAATGCTTCAATAATTCCTTATAATTCCACTAATAACCCACTGGGTAGGCAGTTCCCCAAAACAATCATACAGTGAGTTATAATTACATAATTATAATTATTGATTTCTCAAAAGAAGGAGTTGTATCTTGATCATTTTCATATCTCCAAAATACTAGTTGACATGGATTAAGTATTTAATAAAATGTGAAGAATACACATTTTTCCCTTTCAAAATTTATTTTGGATTCTCATACTAAATATTGAGTTTCAGTGTGTAACAGAAAGTCATACTATAAATGCTCTGGTCTGGAGGTCTATTCCCCAAAATTCACATATTGAAATCCTACTCCCTGAAGTATTAAGAGGTAGGACTTTGGGGATATGATTTGATCATGAGGGTGGATCCTCATGGTTGAAAATATGTCCTTATAAAAGAGACCTCAGAGAGTTAGCAGGCCCTTTCCACTGTGTGAGAATGCAGTGAGAAGGTCACCACCTGCAGTTCAGAAGAAGGCCCTCACCAGAACCCAACCATGCTGGCACCCTGATTTTAGACTTCAGCCTCCAGAACTATGAGAGATAAATTTCTGTTGCTCATAAACTACTCATTTTATGACATTTTGCTAAAGCAGTATAGATAGACTGAGATAACATTCTTATGAGGAAAAAAGGATCTTTTGTACCCGATCCTTGGACTCCAAGCCTTCTATCTCTTTTAATCTATGATATTGTTGTTCAGAAAAGCTGTTACTCTTATTGCATGCAGTTTAACTGCACTACAATTAAGACATGACAAGATGTTCTAAACCATAATAAATGTTTTGGTAGTTACTCCCCATGAAACTCACTGTGGGTAAAAGTTCAGTGTGAATACAATGGTCAAAGTTCAAGATTCCTTAATTATGCAATTAAGAGAGACATCAAATAAAAAGGAAGAACGAAACTTCTTGTTCAGATAATTTGTTTTTATTATTAGATATTTCTAACAAAAGTGAAAAAGAAACGAGGGGTGGACAAGGAAAGACAAAACAAGCAAAAATTTCTCTGTGGTCACCCCAGTTTGAAAAATGCTTCATTAAACAAATTTGTCAAATGCAGGATTTTGCAGGGTTTCTAACGAGCAAAGCTTGGGAAATGTTGTGTACAGTTAGCAAGGCTCTAGATTCAAACCTATTTTTTTTCTCTAAATTTTGCAAATAAAGGGGTGCTATAGGGGAAGAATCTAGCAATATCAGCAGCAAAGCTATACCAATCCAGTTTATATACAGTTGCAACTCACTCTATGCATTTCTATAGAAACTGCATACCCAATTAAAAGAGGATTTTTGCCAGTTAATGGGAGCAGTTGTCATTTAGTTCTTGGAGTTTAGACCCATTACAAATTCTGTAAGAAGCAACATGATGCCATTTTAATCAGAACACAGTACTTCCCTCCTGCTAAGAAGAAAGAGAAAAAACAACCAAATAAACAAAAAAGCATTTGTGATTTTGCCTCCACCACTTCTTTAGAGGACCAGCAATAAAAATAATTAGTCTAAGGAATGAGATTATGTAAGCCAGTTGCCCGTCCTATGTTCTTACATTCAAAAAGTAGTGAGTCAATCTGGCTGCTGCGTGTTCAGTAAGGACACTTTATCACAAAAATTCAGTGCATGAAAACAAAAGGATTTTAAGTGAGCTGGGGTATGTGTGTGTGTGTGTGTGTGTGTGTGATTCTTAAGGGATGGTTAGATAGAAGTGGGGATTGTGCAAATAACATTGTGCTTCTCCTTTAGAATGATAATTTCACTTGCAAAATATATTCAGAATTAAGAGTATACAATGTAGATATTTGCAGGAAGATAGATTGAATATGCAAGGAGGTCATTATGTAGATATATGCTAGAAAGAGGGACATTTTCCTTGTTTGATTTTTTAAAATAGTAATAAATGAAATTTTGGCTTCTGAAGAAGATATCAGTGAATTTTTCTCTCCTCAATGCCTTTTCTCTCCTTTCCATAGAAACAGAGGAATAAGTCAGTTCTCATTCTTTTTTCATGTCAGTTGTATGTCTCTAGTTTTTTATTTTTTTCCTTGCTAAGAGCTTTATGCTCATCCATGCCTCCCTAAAATTAGGCACATTTGTACAGTAGTGACTCATCATTCTTTCTACCCACATGTCTTACTCCTCTACCTTGTTTCCCACTGGGCTCCTGTAACCCCCTCTAGGGTACACTGAATGCTGTGACTGGGGGAGGAGCTATGAAGACCTCAGTGAGTCTGTGGGCTTCTTCTATACAATAGGCCAATGGCACTTACTCTGCAGAGCTGTTATGTCATGAGGATTAGGCTCATTGGAATTGTCCATGGGTGGGGATGCTCCAGCTTTACCTTGGATAAGACAGATATTGCATTAAGTGACATGGTTACCATTATTGTTACTACCCTCAGGTACATGCATGTTGACATGCATTCTCCTTGATTACTCAAACACAGAATAGCAAGATCAACTCTTGTTAATCTTACGTCATAAGTTCTAGGTTTCCATGCAATTGGACACCTCCTGACATTTTGGAATGACTCAAGGAGAAGAAAAAAACTTATCAAAAAGCATGCTACAGGTGACTTTGAGGATAGATAGTAGAATTTAAGCAAGGCAATAAGATTTATCATAACATATGAACCAGAGTTGTGGATGTGGGGACTAAAGTATCAAGAACGGAACAGGATGAATTAAGTTTGGTGCTTGAAAGTTCTGTTTATCAGAGGGCTTTGGTCTGAATCAGAATCTGCTTAATATGAAGCATTACATACATAGCTGTATTATTTTTAAGAAAATAATTTGAGCTAAAATATTAGAGTTTCTTGAGGGATTTTAAGAAGCATTCTGCATTATTTTCCCTGTACCAAAGACTCTTAAAAAATCAACATTGTAAGTTACTAAGAAAATTGCCGAGAAAATAAGTGTACACAATTAAGTTAGCTTCATATAATAAGGAATACTTTTCATTCACATAAATAATGCATATGAAAACTGTCAAAATAAGTAAATAGTTTGGTTTAATTAATATGGCTTTTTGGTGTTGCAATATATTAAGCTGAGTCATCTGTCTTAAGTCCTCAATTTTGCAAACCTTACATTGAATCTATAATTGTTCAACCTCCAAAATATATTTCAAATCTGTGTTACTTGTCTTTCTTCTGACTTCCCTAACCCTAACCCGGCTGCTGTAATCTGTCCCTTAGTACTCTCCTAAGTGATCATTCATTCACTCTTACTCTCCTGTAATCCGTTTTCACCCAGAATGATCTTGTGAGCAGATTATCAGAATATGAGATTCACCTTCCTAAAAATAAGCATTCCCAGAGAACTTCCATTTTTCATAGATGAAACTGAAATCCCCTTATCAAATCCTACAAACCACAATGGTATTGGGTATCTTCATCTTTTTAATTTTATCACCTCTACCTTTATACTCCAGGGTCTATCAGTATTGGCTCCTGCATTTTCTTTAAACACACTAAACAACATCCTGTCCTGAGACATTTGTTGGGGTAGCACTCTGTGTCTGGAATTCTCTTCCATGAGCTCTTCCCAGGCTGACTTCTCTTCCAGCTCAAGTGCTATGAGTTGTCTGCGTCTTTTCTAGCCAAATCGGCCTCTCCCAAGAGCTTTGTCCCGCCATACTGTTAGTTTGTCCTTTGTAGTACTCACTACCCCCGGTTATTATCTCTTTCCTCATCCAGTGTTGCTTTCTGTCTCCTCAGTGAACTGTGAACTCCACCAGGACAGAGTCCTTACCTCTTTTATTATTATATCCATTATATCCACAGAAACTAAAAAATAATCTCCTGAATTAATGACATATTGCCATCATCATCCATATTGATGTTCTTGTAATGCACATTTATTAGGAACCCGGGATGTACCAGGCAAAGTATCTTCCTTTCTCAGGTAATCATCTCAATAATCTATGCTGGTGATATTATTTCTATCTTCATTTATCCATTTTAAAGATGAGGAAATTGAGACTCATTGTCATTACCTGTATTATCCTCATTGTCATCCTCATTATCGTCATTTCAGGAAGGAGAACTGGAATGGGTATCATTTATTTTTCCTATATATAGTCAGAGGAACAGTTCAGTTAGATGTAGAAAAACCCAAGATAGGTGGGTAACCAAGGGAATATTCTGGTGGGTGGTGGAATGTATGTATATGTGTGTATGCATATATATATATATATATATATATATATATGTGTGTGTGTGTGTGTGTGTATGCATATACATATATGTATATATGTGTATAAAACATTATAGAATTTTGTGTAATTTTGTGTTTTTCCCAAAGCATGGTCTTCAGGCCTGTAGCTTTGGCCTTACACATGAGCCTTTTAGAAATGAAAATTAATTGGCTTTGCCCCAGCGTGCTGAAACTGAATCCCTGGGGTGAAGGCCCAGGGAACTGTGTCGTAATAGGAATATCAAACTAGTGAAATGCAAAGGAAATTGGATATTAACAGGACTAGGGAAAAATATTTATATTTCAAAATTAAACAAAGGGAACAAAAGTAGTTAGTAGGTCAGGTACAAAGGCATGGACCTGTCATTTAAATTCAAGTAAAGAGTGGGCCTTAATCATGAAGAAGAATAGTCAGGGTAGAGAACAGGGTAGGAGTATAAGAAGATGACTTAGAGTTAGCTAACATCTAGTCAGACTTAATGATCTCACCTTCAAGTTCTTGAGTATATCAGATTAGTATCACAGCATGAAGTTGGACTAAACCCAGCGTAGAGTGAAGGTAGCTCCAACATGGCTACGGTTATGTCGATTGAAATAACATGCACCCACTGAGAAAGACAGGCCATTATGACCACTCTGGGACAGCTTTAAGGTCATGGTCACTTAAGTTACCATGTGAGACACATGGATCCAACAAGAAGTTTTTGTAAAGCAAAATATTTACAAAACTTTTTGTGAATGGACAAAATCATAGCAGATAAAGTTCAGCTGTGGAAAGTATAAGGTAATGTATCTGGGGAAATACAGTCCAAACTGCTGATAAAATGAAGTACTCTCTGATTTTGCTTATTTCTAAAGAAAATCATACCTGAATTGATGGCTGCTTGATGCATTGTGCCAGTGTAGAATGGCAATTCAACAAGTCATCCAAATGCCAGAGGTCACCATGATAAAATTGAAAAATAGAAGTGCATGATTTTGTTAAATCTTGGAACAAAACTAACAATATTTTTTGTACTGGGAGAAGAATTCAAAGTAATATTCAGTACATTCTTGTCGGGCCACAAATAGAAAAGCCTGAAAGGTTAACAAACATTATCAAAGGAATGAAATAGTGAAACCAAATGAGAAGTAAAGAAAAAATGATGACTGAAAAGGGACACAATTAAATTCATGTCCATGATGGATACTGGAACATGGGCTTTATGAACAAATTCAAGAATATGATACCTAGGAGAATGCTCTAGAAGCTTGAAGGTAGTTTTAGAACAAAGAATAAAAAGTATAGCACTTTCTAGAGCCGGTAATAAATTTATTGCTGTTGCTCTCCACAAGAGGTCCACAAAGCTAGAAAGATAATTGTAAACAAAAAACTATTTATTTATGGAATATGAAATTTAAAATGGTTTATAAAATGAAGACTACAGATTATTCTGGATAATTCCTTTATGTTTAATAAAGATATCATTTAGACAATTATTTAAAATTATGTAACTTTGTGAAATATGAATCACTTATTAATGCAATATTACAGTCTTTAAGTGTCTTTTGACACATATTCCCATGTATGTATATGAACATAGACATTCATACACTCATGCATATGCATGTATAGATTTATGTTTGCTTTCTTTTTCAAATAATTTTTTTGTCATTATGAAAGTAATGTAAGCATGGATTATAGGTAAATTTAAAACTACAGAAAATTAAACAATTGTACATATATTCATTAACCAAAGACAACTACTAGTACTATTGTACTATGCTATTTTCTATATATGGTCATAATATTCCTTTTTTATGATTTTTGAAATTAGTTACAGCTTCCAGAATTTTGCTACTAAATATACAGGCTATTTGTTTAAGGTAGATATTTTTAAAATAAAAATTATAAGAAATTACTAATATTCTGTGCTATTTAGTTTATCAGTACACAAACACACAAGCACACAAACACACACACACACACACACACACTTATTTGTTTATTTTTGGTACTGTCAGTTGAATCCAGGGATGCTTTACCACTGAGCCACATCCCCAGCTTTCACTAAGTTGCTTAGGGTCTCCTTAAGTTGCTGAGGCTGGCTTTGAACTTGAGATCCTCCTGCCTCAGTCTCCTGAACCACTGGGATTACAGGTATGCATAACAACACCTGGATGGTTTTGCTATATATTAAAAATAAACATAGTCTCTAGAGATTTTTCTTTTTCAACCAGTTGAAGAATTTGAGATTATTATACTCATGAATTAAGCACTTTTCTATTTCTCTCTTCTTACTTTAAATATCCTACATTTTACTTAAAATATTTTTAATTTCTTTAATATTATTCTATTTATTGTGGAAATACTATTTCAGGTGTGTCCTTTATTAGCATACAGTGGCTCCTGTCTTTGTTCATAGCTAATCAACTTGAAATACATTGCTTCTTCCAAGGAAAGATGGCTTATTCCTGTTGTTGTAAATTATTTTATGGGATATTAGAAACAAACATGTTCTGCCTTTGGATACTGAGTCATAGTAGTATAGTCTTAGCTATATTACTAAGCTGCATGAAAATTTAAATTATATAGAAGATTTAAAGCATTTAATATAATAAACATCATGAGGTACCCATTCAAATTATTATTAGTTTATTTCCTCTGTCTTATTTTAAACCTGTGACTTTTATTTCATTATTATTTTGGTGGTGTTTTTGTTTATATCTTTTGATAAAGTTCATTTGTTTCTATTTTAACAGTAACTCAGAACATAGAAATACTACTAAAATTTTCTATTCATTTAAGATTGATACAAAGTTACTTAAATCTATAATTTCAAAATGTAAAAGTCTAATGGGGAATTTAGAATGTTATTTTTTTATTTAATAAAAAATTGTAATCATTTTATTTTTGCTTCAAAATAGTACTTATTTAAAAATGACATTTAGGAGTTTATTTCTGTTGTTGTTATTATTGTTGTTTTGGGAGGTTTATTTTTGGTCCTGGTGATTGAGCTCACTGAACTACATTCCCAATCCTTTAAAAATATTTTTTTAATTAAAAAAGACATAGTTGACATCCAAAATAGACTCTGAAACATATTATTTGAAAATTATGTGCTTAGCACTGAAGAGCTCCTAAATTTGTACCTTGTTTGTATTGGCAAGATCAGAGAGTTCATTAGAATGACATTACCCCTGCATCTCTTTCTCCTTTGGACTCCATTCATAATAATACTTTGAGGACAAGAGTATTTAAAATCATTCTTGGCATTTGCCTTTGATATTTCTTCCTATCACCTATAATAATTGTGTATATGTAAGATGTCAATATAAGTATTTTAATTGCTTGGAGAAAGAAGCAGAAGGTGACATATCAATGATGTTTAGTGAAATATTTTGGAACTAAAATAGATTTTGTGGGTATGAACAGTAAAAATGACTTATAATCTCCATATCTTTATCATTGCTCACTTTTAATTGATGCGTGAAATTATATTCTATATCAGTAACACAGGGGCCATATGTATTTTGAGGTAAAATGTAGATACTTTAAGACCAAGAATGAACATCTTACATAAAGTTTTTATTTTATATCAATCAGAAAGACTGAAGGGAGCTGTCTTGGTCTATTTGGTAAATGGTAATATTTAAAAGGTCTGGCAATATTTGGTTAATGAGAATGTCAGTGTTTGATAACAAGTTCTTTAAGTAGTTAAAAAAATATTACTTCAAAAAATATTACTTCTGATTAACAATATTTATCTATCTCCCTTTACACAAATAATTTTTAAAAAGATGGAGATGGGAAACAACTTTGGTAATGTGGATGATTAAAGAACAATATTTGCCTATGTAAGGAGAGGGTGATGTTTTAGAAGGCTGGGAAAAGAACTAAAGATGTTCGAAAGGTCTATTGGATTGTCTGTACTTCATAGGAATCCACACTTCAAAGTCCAGAGTTCTCTAAGTCTGAAAGTTAAAGGCAGGTTCACTAAGGACCAGGAACTTCAGTACCAGTTTTTATACCCAAAACTGCCTGGGTGGTTGCTACAAATAAAGTCTCAAGTTTAAAGGTCAGTCTTTGGCTAAAAAAGCCAGAGAGGAAGTCTTAGTTTTTGTACAAGAGTTTTACAAGCAAAAGCATATGGAAAGCATTGATAAAATGACGATTGAAGGAAAAGGAGGTTAGAAATCTATTGAAAAGAAATGGAAGTCCATTGCAATGGTGCATAATGTGGAGTGCTCAGACCAGCAGGAGCAACATATGGGGGTAAGTCAGAAACATGGAATCTTGGACCCCACCCAAGACCTACTGCAAAAGAAGCTTCAGGTGAAGAGAAAAAACTGTCCATATATGTTAGATGATTACGATACAGAAGAACCACCAGGTTATAAAATATGTCAAGGGCCATTAAGTGCATGGATCAATAACTCCATCTCCTACCATAGCCTCTTGGGCATTGTTGTGTTGTAATATAAACATGATGATAATCTTAAAAGAATCATAAGTTTTATTACAGTTGTCTGTATACATTAGTCCTATCAATTAAATAAGGCAGGTATCTTAGGTAGTACATATTAGATAGCATTTCATCACCTTCCTTGGGGGCATTTGAAGTGGTAAACCCCCTGAAGCTATCAAAAACACTAGGGTGTTCCTGAATATAAATGTTCTCATACTGCTAAATAAATATCATGTTATTGTGTTGTGACATATCATCTCTGAATGAGGATCACTCACAAATTCCTGCTAAATTTGACTATTACCCTCCTAGTCACACAACTCCCAAATCTTCCAGTGTAGGTGCTATTGTTTTCTTTAAAAGTATGAACTTACATTTTGGCAAGAAAATACACCTTTCCAAGATTTATATGAACAATGCTTGAGATAGATGATTTTTAAACAAGAGTAAATCTGTTACATTTTTAAAAATGCATTTTTCTCCACTATACAAATTTAATAGTGAAAAATATATGAACACAATCTGCTTTCCTAAATATTATGATTTATTTGTAGACTGAAATTTGCATAGTTGTTAGAAGAGATATTCTATCCAGCATATTACAAAAAGACTACACCTAAAATCGCAGTTACCTCATTTTCTATGACATTAGAAGTTCTCACTTTATGTATTATTACTTTCTTTTTTTTGCTCTGAAGATACAAAAATGAAGAAAAGTAATATGTCTCTAAGCACCTTTGAGCAAATTACAAAAGAGACACCCTTTGTTCTCAGTTGATGCCACCTTTCCCAGGGATATTGGGATTGGAAGGCTGAACTGAAGGCTGGATATCAGCCCCAACTGCCCGTAGGCAGGGACCTTCTGTCTTCCACAAGCTAACTTGGATTTTCTCCTAGTTCTTGTCCAAACTGGCAAGATGTAATATAGAGGTTTGGTTGTTTTTTGTTTGTTTGTTTTGACCTGAACAGTAGGTATAAACAGCTATGGTTAGTGGCCAGAATTTTCAGATTTCAAGATTTTTCAGAGTAATCTGAATTCATCTTAAAAACTAGAAACGGTGGCAATGTTGAGTGTCCATCCAAGTCTAATGACAATTGACCAGAGCTAAGGAGCAGCTCGCTCTCTGCAAGAATGTGTTGTCTGAGGAACAGGATCCCCATATATTGTTTTCCTATATTTACCGGGCATCTGTGAACATCCGGGCTTATAATTTGGTAGTGTTCAATTTATCAATTCCTCTTCTACTAAACCTTTTATCTCCAGATAGGTTTAGTAACTTGAACTCTGTGCCTGCTGAGTCAAGTATAGAGGTGCATATCAACATGTGTGACAGTTACTCACACCTCAGCATTTCTAGCTTTTCTTATACTAGATGATAAACTGATGAACTGAGATCTAACAGTTAATCATCTGTGGATTTCATTGCTTATCATCTTCAGTTACATAATAAATATTTGTTGATTAGGGAAATAGACTATGTTCATTGGAAGTATGATAGAGGTAGAGAACCATATTTCCTGCTTCCCCTCTACTGAACTACTGCCAACATAAAGCTGTATGACAAACTACCTTAGAACTCAGCAATTTTCAACAGCATTTATGTATTCTGATCATGGCTCTTTAAGTTCATGATGTCTCCTGTTGGCTAACAAGATTCATATTATAGTGTGGGTTCCAGCCTGCTCCATGTACTGCTTCTGTGGTACAACAGCCATAGACTGCAGCTCCATGAGGCATTGTGTTCTCATAATGATAGCAAAAATGCAAGAGGAAAAGCCCCATAAAGTGAACCCTGGGCTCATTCTCACTTTGAGACAACCTTCTGGCAACAGAAGCTTGTGTTTTCATTCAATCTTCTAACATCCTCATTGGCCAACTCTATAGTGCAGGGATAGAAAGTACCTTCCACCACCTTGAAAGCCTAGCAGAAATGTTGATGTAGGTACATGAAGAATTGCAACAAATAATCCAATTGAGAGCTGAAATTAGGGTCATGCAAGTGAGACACTTGCCTCTGGTGCAAAAATCTAAGAGGATACCAAAGGACAAGATATGGCCCTTGATCAACTCCCCTCACTCACTGGACTAAAGATAGGACTCTTATCTTTTCTGGGCATTATTTTTTCCCAGTATTGGTCCCATCTGAAACAACACCTTGGCAGCTGTTACCAAGTGCTCTTACTTCTATTTTGACTCTGTGTTGGAATGAATATTTGCATTGAAACATATTAGGAATTAGATATTCAAGTCTCCAAGAATTTGACTAATATATAATTTAAGATACCCCAGAAAAAGAGGGTTCAAGGCATACAGTTTTTAATATAAAGTATCTTCATTCATTAAAAAAATTGTAAAAGAAAAAAAATTAGTATACTATACCAGAAGACTTTCAGGAAAGCATGAATTACCCTTAACTAATACTAAATATCTCTGTGTTTATATTAGCCAACCCATTATCATGTCCAAATTCTGAATCTCATTGTCTAAGACCACTCTGGCAGCACACTGCACACTCACACAACTATGAAATTTTCCTACAATGGGAAGTGAGAAGGCCATAGGAGATCTAGTACAATGACAATTTTCCTCCTACTCTAGGTCTTTTTTTCTGAAGTTTTTCAGACTGTTACTGACCTCATTGGGTGGGGTTTAACCATAGGTATCTGAATATTTTTTTATTGTCAGAGAGGCAAATTTCTAGTAATCATCCTATCACTTCAGTCTTGAAAAAATGTTTTACTTTGAATGTGGAGTTTGGAAACTGGGTTCAGGCTGCTTGTGGAGTCCATCTGATAGAAAGGGCCATCTAATGCCACACTGTGTGAGATGAGAGTCATGCCATACCTGGGTACCTGGGCTCCATGAGTTCTGTTCCCACTTTGAGACAATCTTCTGGCAACAGAAGCTTGAATATGGAAGTCATATGTTCAAGAATTTATAAAAATTCTCATAGATTTTCAAGCTTTGCGTACACTGTGGTGGTATTTGTTAGGAGACATGTAAGAGTCAATAACGTCTGTTTCTTGAAGACAGAAAGGAATTTAACCATATAAAAATTATTAAGTAACAAACACAGAAAGAAGAGTATTCCTGTAAGAGTTCTAGCTAAATAAAGTAAAATAACATTGGCAGCATAAGAATCTTTAAAGGAGAGTAAAAGAGCCTGAAAAGTCTGAAAGAATATTATTCCTGATTCAGGATATTTGAATATCAGCAATGTGGTATGATTTTGCATGCTACAATGACTTTCATTTTACTGCACAGTAACATTATAAGTACTCCACAGAACTCATTCCCGGCCCCCTATCTTTTTCAAAAACTATTAAGTTTAATGAAGTCTTCAGTTAATTCTTCATCCTAATTCTGCCACTGTAATATCTTTGAGATTGCGTGTGTGTGCGTGCGACAGTTGGAAGATGTAATGGGAGTGGGAGCTTTTAGCATTATGCATATTACTAAGTAACAATAGCTGTCATTTATCCATCTCTTTCTGTATACCAGGCATCATGCAAGATATTTCACATGAATTTATGCTTCACTACAAAGCAGTAAAGTAAGCATCCATATCCCAATTTTACAAGTTAGAAAACTGAGATTGAAAAAGGGTTAAATGGCTTGCCTGGTAACTAACAGATGCCTGAGTCAGGATTCATGTGCAGGGTCATTCTTCCCGGACCCTGGATCCCTGCAGGGCTGGCTGTTTACTCACTACCTGTTTCTGCTAGTGTGCAGAAACAGTTTCTCTTCTTAGGATTGTCCTAACAAACGTTACATGCCTTAAGGGCCAACTCATAGCAAACCCTGTGCTTATCATTCACACATCTCCTTCATCCTCAAATGATAGGTATTATCGCTGTTCCCCATTTTATAGGTAAGAAAACTAAAGGGGGAGTTTAAATAAATTGCCTTGTTCATATATCTAGGAAATAGCTGAATCCAGACTCACACCCAGCCCAGCCCAGCTCTAGGAGTCCTGCTTTTGCCCATTATACAGAGCTGTCTCAGGGCTTGCTGTGCTTTAGCTCTGATCCAGACACCATTACTGGTTAATAATCACAGATGTCAGGCTTTGATCCCAGACATGGCAAACGCCAACTCCTGCGTCTTCACCTGTGGAGCTACCGTTAATAGCCTGCCCTGTGTGCGCCACGTCTCTGCTGTGAAACCTCCACCAGAAATGAGAGCGGAAACCTGCCCTGCCAGCCTCTGTGAACATGCTGTCGGCAACCTGAGAGCTGACGGTGCTGTGATGGTGTGTTTTGAATCTCATACAGCCTACAAGAGCTCTTGGCTCTGAAGTTTTATAAACGCACATGAACTGTATTGGAAAGAGAGGAGCAAAGGGAGTTTCTTGGAAGTGGGAAAAGCTCTTCTTTCTACCCATTAGGGTCAGCACCAGTCCAAAGGTCAGTCAGACGGAGGGTTCTGAAGAACAGGCAGAGAACCTTGGATATATTCTCACAATTGCTTTCCTATTACTTGTGTCAGTGTTGCTTTCTTACTCCAAGGTGCTGCTCCTTGGAGCGAACAGGGAGCACACAATGTCAATGGCTGGCAATTTCCAAATCATCCCTTAAGACTCGGCTCTGAGATACAGAAGACCTGAGAATATGTGATAATGAGATGACTGCTGTCCTCCAGCCCTCAGTGGTTTGCACTGGGGTCCTGGTCCCAGCTTTATGGAACCTGCAAGCCAGTTGGTGGCAATGCTCTTGACAAGGAAGCAGAGGTCATGGATTCTAACGTTTGGGGTACTGATAGATTTTGCTTTCCTTATTGTAAAATTCTTTGTTAAGATATTTGGAGCAAAATTATATAGGTATCCCTGGTACTTCTTTTCCAAACTCTCTCTCTCCAATCTCTGTAATCTAAATTAGGGTATATATCTGTCATAGAAAGAATAACTAAAAGGCAAAAAGCCCCAGCTATAATTTGCAGGGGCATTTCACCTGTTTGACAGGAAATATCTGAGCACCTCCTGACACGGGTAGTCTGCCAGACGTGAGGTGTGATTGGCTGGTTTCTATTCTTGAGAAACTTTTTATCTTACCCTGTACTGCTTGGAGATAATAATATCTCTATGCATTAATTCATATGATCTTTTTGTGTTTCGCTCTGTCAATTATTTTGTATTTCTCTCTTCTCCCATCCTATTCCACGAAGTTATACCCAAAGTGTAGTCTTTATGAAAAATTTCACAGAAACTTGAATTCTAACACTGTTTAAATTGGATAAATACACACACACACACACACACACGCATATATATATACATATTTGTCTTCACTGCTTCTCTTTGTATCAATACAAATTCATCAAAGGTCAGTTTCTTATCTGGCCCATTTCATGCAGCTGGCCTGACTGATCTTTCCTCTGAATAAATCAGCTCTTTTAAAACAGTCTCTGTGTTATGGCACCTGTATATAAGCTCTTTGACCACAGAATAATTTAGTGGCAGAAGGTTCTAAACAAGATCCTTTCAGACAAGAACTATGTGGGTTATATAATCCACACCCAAAAAGGTTTAAAGCAAGCCAATGTGACCATGTTACTCCTACAAAGGGAAAAGTGTTATATTGGGTTACAAAAGTTCTTATTCTGTTTCATTTGGTGTATATTAGCACATCAAGATTGAATTCTCCTCTTTACCTATGATTTCTTTGAAAGGGATAATCAGTTTTGTTTGGTTTTTTAAGTATATATTTTTAATCAGTTTTTTTATTGTTGTTATTTTTTTAAGTACATATGTTTATTCCCAATCATTTCCTTTCTGGCTCCTTATTCCTGTGTGGCAAGTGAGCCAGAAGTCACCATGCTACAACGTGACATTTGAGAGCTCACAGGCCTTCAAAGGCTAGTTTGCCCTCGCAGCAGTGTACGCACTGAGAACAGATTCTGTTTCCAGGGATCTAGTCTGAGGCTTTCTATTATACTAAGCTGCCTCCATAGGGCATGTTTATTTTACATGTCTTTGAGAATAAATGTATATTTGCAAAGTGATATTGCAGACTCTTAAGGGAAAATATAATTTCCAACTGAAGATAATTAAATAGCCTGAATATTTTAATTAAAGTTTTATTATTCTCCAGATAAGTCGTTATGTCTCTAATAGTATTGTGTTCAATGTTGTATCATTGTTACATTGAAAAATACCCTTACACTTCGGGTTATGAATACTAATAGGGTGGCAGGCAGGCATACATTGCTCTTCCCATGAAAACAATATCCCAGTATAGAAGTTTTTTATTTATTTTTAAGCAATAATCCTTTACTCCTATGATTAATAATAAGTGTGTATAATGAGTGGTGTGCATCTGAGGTTGAACAAAGAGTGGATGGGCAGATGTCCTTACAGTAGTCCGTTTTGCATAATGTGGTTGGACTTTGGAGTTTGGTAAAGTTTTTTGTGCTAGTTATCATCAGACAATCCCGTGAATAAGAATGCTTTCTTCATCACCCCCTGCTTCCTGTTTTTTTTTTTTTTTAAATTGGTTAAGGTCAATACTAGTAGTTCCATTTTGATTCTGACAGATTTCACATTTCTTTTACACTACCTTCTCTCCTTCATTTGTTACGCATCTCTCAGGCATTCTTATTTTTTTCCTACCATTTTTGTATTTGTTCTAATTAGTTACACATGACGATAGAATGCACTTTGACACCTCATACATAAATGGAGTATAACTTCTCATTCTTCTGGTTGTACATAATGTAGAATCACACTGGTTGTGTGGTCTTATATGCACAATAAGGTAATAATGTCTGATTCATTTTCCTACCCTTCCTATGCCCAAACCCCTCTCCTCCCTTCACTCCCCTCTGCCAAATCCAAAGTACCTCTGTTCTTCCCTACCCCCGCCCCATAATGAATTAGCATTCGAAGATCAGAGAAAACACTGGGCCTTTGGTTTATTGAGATTGGCTTATTTTGCTTAGCATGATATTCTCCAGCTTCATCTGTTTACAGGCAAATGCTATGATTTCATTCTTGAAATTGATCTGTTTAAATTGTGTATGTCTTCCTAAATCAGTTTGGGTGGGTAATATGTCTCTAGAATTTGTCAATGTCTTCAAGATTTTCCTTTTTATTGGAGTATAGATTTTCAAAATATTTTCTGATTATCTTCTGTATTTCAGTAGTGTCTGTCATGATATTTCCTTTCTCATCACGTAGTTTAGTAATTGGAGTTTTCTCTTTCTCTTCATTAGTTGGCTAGGGGTTTATCAGTTTTATTTATTTTCTCAAAGAGCCAGCATTTTGTTTGGTCAATATTTTGAATTGTTTCTTTAGTTTTATTTTCATTAATTTCAGCTCTGATTTTATTTCCTGTCCTCTACTGCTTTTGGTGTTGATTTGTTCCTCTTTTTCTAGGACTTTGAGATGTAATGTCAGGTCATTCATTCATTGACTTTTTATTCTTTTAATGAATTAGCTCAATGAAATAATTTTCTTCTTAGGACTGACTTCATAGGGTCCCAGAGATTTTGATATGTTGTATCAGTATTCTCATTTACCTCTAAGTAATTTTTTATTTCACCCTTGATTTCTTTTGCTATCTGTTTGTCATTCGATAGTGTATTATTTAGTCTACAAGTGTTAGAGTAGCTTCTATTTTTTATTTCATTATTGATTTCTAATTTCATTCCATTATGATCTGATAGAATGCAGGGTAGTTTCTCTATTTTTTGTATCTGGTAAGAGTTGCTTTGTGGCATAAGATATAGTCTATTTTAAGAGAAGGATTCGTGTGCTGCAGAGAAGAAAGTGTATTTGCCCATTTATAGATGAAATAGTTTATATATGTCCATTAAACCTAAATTATTGATTGTATTATTTAGTTATATAGTTTCTTTTTTGTTATGTTTGGAAGATCTGTCCAGTAGTAAGGGAGGTTATGTTAAAATCACCAGTATTATTGTGTTGTGGTCTATTTGATTCTTGAAATTGAGACGGGTTTGTTTGATGTACATAGGTGCTCTATTGTTTGGTGCATAAATATTTATGATTGTTGTTTTCAATGCAGTACAGCTCAAGTATGTACGGCTGGCTAGTGCATTCAATATGGAGCAGTATTCTATATGAGGATGTGCAAATTGACCAATGATGTAGATAAAGAGAATATTACTTGAGGGAATTGTATGGGATCATATACTGAGGCTGACCTAGACTTGAAGTGTATCAACTCTGCATGAACAAGGTGTACTGCTCATTTCTGCCTGTATCTGTTATACTTTTCATGTTCTCCTGTCTTTCATATTCCAGGTAGAACTGCCATTTTATTTTTATCTATTTCTTAAATTGTCTATGGCTTTATTTTTAAAATATTTTCTCTTGATTATTTACATCTAAAAATGGAGTACACAATCAATTACTAAAAAGCTCGAAACAATTCAACAATACTTAAGAAAAAATATAAATGCCCCCTCTAACTATGCACTACTCCTATTTGCTATGGACACATGTTTCTTTTTTCTCACATCTTTAGAAAAAGTTACTTGAACCTACATGATCCAGAAAAAGTCCATGTTTTGCCTAAAGGAAGATGACCCTCATTCAGAGCTTGATGTTTCCAGCCATGACCTTAACACAATTATAAGATATCTCAGGGAACTCATTTCTCAGTTGTAATATTTTTTAATGGTTTCTCCTCTGTGTGTATCTTAAGGTTATTGTGGTGATCACATAGAATGAGACATATAAAAGGGATGGGCAAATTAAAAGGGTCTGACCAATTTGAGTTACTGCATTTATTATATAAATTTGATCCTACTCAGCTCAAACACCCCCTCTGTCTGTGTAGCTTTAGACTTCATAGAGCTTAGTTTCATTCTCATAAACTGAACCAATTTACTTGTTTACACATTAACAATCATGTTTAATCAGCCAGAAGTAATTTCTCTCTTGAATATTATTTTGAATCCCATAATATTACATTTATATAACTCAAGTTTCTCACACCACGCTGATATGTTTATGAGTTTGAGTCCCAAACAGGTCTCTGTTTTGAGTTCCCCCAGAAGCACTCAATATTTCCCTTTTCAAAGAAAACCAGCTTATGAAATATGTGTTAAGTTTTAAATGAAAAAAAAAATAAGCCACATGGACAAGTTATGGAAATATTTCCAAGTCATGGTACACATTCTTTCTCTGCACTGAGATAGCACACCTTACAGTCCAGGGTGGAAGCATGGAACCATCCTCACCCTGTCCCTGCTGCCACACCACTGTGAGGCAGTGCCTGACCTGGGATGTGAATGCACAGTATTGACTGACTTCCTCCCCTGGGCTTTCTGCTCTGTGACCTGGCCCAAATTCTCACACATAATCTATCCAGTGATTCCTGCTGCTTTCAACCTGTATCTGCCACTTCCATTTGCCAGTGTAGTCCTTTAGACCTTCCAGACCAGTGGCCTTTCCCTACCCACTGTGCAATTCAAATACAGCATTGAGGCACGGACACGTTACCTATCCATTTGTGTCACTGACTTTCAAAGCTGCCTGAACAAATGGATCGGGCTGGATTTATTTCAAAGCATTGACAACAGCAGACAGAAAGCTTCCTGCCAGGCAGTTATATTTACCACACAAATTTGTCAGCTTAGCCAAACATTTCAGTGTGTTAGGAGCAGAAATTTGAGCTGATTGATCTAAAGGGCTCAAACACTATGAAAGAGCTAAAGGTGATCAGTCTACATAACCATGCCTGCACAGCTCCAAATGATCATTAAATAAATGTTGTTTTTCGGAAGAACTGTGCTGCAGTCACAACCCCCCCCACTCCCACCTGGATTCACAAAAGCAATCAGGAGCTTTTGTGAGTGTTGGCATGTTAAGCTAAAACACAATAGTGGTGTTAGCGATTTTGAGGTGCCCAGATAAACTGAAAGTACACAGCAGAAATGTCCTTGTAAACTCTGAGAAAAAATCATGAGATGCAGCGATGCTAGAGTTCTTGTTTCAGCTTTCCCTTCATCTTACATGTACCTGAGCTGTATCTTCCCTGCTAGTAAAATGGGAATTACTCATTGTCATTATATTTCTGCCATACCCTGTTCACAAGTCTACTGTAGGCTTGCTAAATAAATAAATAAATCTCCATGACCCAAATCCCATGGGAACACTTGTGGTGTAAATAATCCAGGAAATATGCTTGATCATTGGGATACTGGAAAATTTTCTGATAGTGACGTTTTAGCATTGAGCATCTTTTGGTGATGAGGAAATTCTACTGGTCTTGATTGTCATAATGGTTACCAGCTTTACATAATTTGTCATTTTCCCGTTTCCTACAGGAGTACTTTAATTATGTCTGAGTTCTTTTCTTCTGCCTGAAGTCTTTGGGGGTGTAATTGAAGAAATAAAACAGAATTTTTCAGATATTTGAAATCATTTTAGGCAATAATTGGCACATTTTATAGGTGGGTGTTAGAAGGGTCAGAGAAAGGTAGGGATATATTTGAGGAAGGTCTAAAGTATCTCTAAGAATCTTATAACCTATTAGGAATATGAGCAGTCCAATTCATTCCAAGAGACTGTTGCCAAAATTCATATAACTGGTCAATCAGGAAGCAATTTTTTAAAACTACATTATTTAAATTAATTTAATAACTGTTAATGATGGATCTGTGTCTTCTTTCCATAGTCTCCTTCAATTCTATTTTAGTTGATTTATTATGTACAGAGAAAAGTTGTATAAATATACTAATTTTAATTTCTCTAATTAATCAATAGCTGAAACCCAGTGTAACTCATAAGTTCATAGAAATGTTAAGCAGAAGGTGGAGGGCTCACACATACTCCCTGCCCCATATGTGCACATCCTCTTCCCACTCTAGATATCTAGGGCCACAGTGACGCATTTGTTACAATCAATGCATCTACATTAAAACACCATTATACCCCAAGTCCATAATTTACATTGTATACTCTTGAGTTTTGATAGAGATACAAGGACATGTGTCCATCATATAGATGTCATTCATTGTCCAAGGAATTCTCTTCGCTCTGCCTATGCATCTCTCCCTTTCCCCAACCCCCAGCAACTACTCATCTTTTACCATCTGCATAGTTTTACCTTTTACAGAATGTCTTACAGTTTAAATCATTCAGATTGGTTTCTTTCATTTAGTTATATGCAGTCAAGTTTCTTTCATGTTCTTGTATGGTTTGATAATTAATTTCTTTTTAGCACTGGATAGTATTTGTTTTAGTCGGCTTTTTCATCACTGTGACCAAAGGAGCTGATGAGAAAAATGTATTTGGTGCCCATGATTTCAGAGGTCTTAGTCCATAAATGGCCAGCTCCATTGCTCTGTGCCTGAGGGGAAGCTTCTGCGTGCTGGCTGGAGACTGTATAGGAGGAAAGCAACTCAGGATTTGGCAACCAGGAAGCAGAGAGTTCTTGCTCATCAGGTACAAAATATCAATCTCAAAGGTACCTCCAAGGTGACCCACCTCCTCCAGCAACATCCTACCTTCCTTAAGTCACCTTCCAGTTAATCCACTCAGGTGGATTAAAGCACTGATGAGGTTAATGCTTTCATTAACCCAAATCATTTCCTCTAAACTTTCTTGCATTGTCTCAGACATTGGGCGGGGTGGGGGGGGCACTCATAGCTAAACCTCAATAGTATCCTATCCAGTGGTCTGGATGTAGAACAGTCTGTCCATTCATCTACTGAAGGACATCTTGGATGCTTCCAAGCCTTGGTGATTGTGAAAGTGCTTCTTTAAATATCCCTGTGCAGGCTTTTAGGTAAACACGAGAATTCAGTTCATTTGAGTAAATATTAAGGGGCATATTTACTGAATTATATATGGTAACAGTATGTTTAATTTTGTTAAAACTGTCAAACTGTTTTCAAAATGGTGCACCATTTTGCATTCCCACAAACAATAGTGAGAGTTCCTGTTGTTCCACAACCTGACTGATACTGGGTAGTGTCAGTGTTTTGGATTTTGGCCTTTCTAATAGATGTATGCTGGTATCTCATTGTTTTTATTTTCAAGTACCCGGTGATTTACAATGTTGAACATCTTTCTATATGCTTACTTGCCACCTGTATATCCTCCCTCTATAATGAGGTACCTATTCAGGTCTTTTGGCCATTCTTAAAATCAGGTTGTTCTTTTTCTTTTTGTTGAGTCTTAGACTTCTGTGTACATCTTGGATAACAATCTTTTATTAGTTGGAACTTTTGTCATTAGCAGAAGTTTTCTCCTAATCAGTGGGTCATCTTATTATTCTCTTAACCTCAACCTTTACAGGGCAGAGGATTTTAATTTTAATGAGGTTCAGTTTTTTCACTTATCTTTTTGATGGAGTATGCCTTTGGTGTATTATCTAAAAAATCATTGTCATACCAAAGTTTATCTCAATATTCTTCTCTGTTCTCCTCCAGGAACTTTATAGTTCAGTGTTTTAAATTGAGGCATATGATGCATTTTAATTTTCTTCTGGGGGATGTTAAAATTTATGTCTAGATTCATTTTTTTTGGTATGAGTATGGTTTTCCAGTGTCATTTGTTGAAAAGACTCTTTGCTTCATCTTATTGCCTTTGTTCCTTTGTTAAAGATCAATTGACTGACTATATTTATGTGGTTGCCTATTTCTAGACACTCTGTTCTGTTTCATTGATCTATTTATGTAGCCTTTCATGGATGCTACACTGTCTTGATTACTGTAGCTTCATAGAAGGTCTTGAAGTTGGGTAGTGTCATCCTCTGACTTTGTTCTTCCCCTTCAATATTGAGTTTGCTATTCTGGGATTTCACTCTCTTCATATAAACTTTAGAATCATTTTCTTGATACTCAAAAATAACTTGATTAATTTTGGTTGGAATTGAATTGATCCTATCAATCAATTAGGGAATAACTCACATCTTGACAACATTGAGTATTTTATACATGACCATGACATATATATCTCCATTTACTTAGGAGTTTGTTTATATTTTACATCAGATTTTAATGGTATTTTCATGAATAAAAATCAATTTTCAATCTAATATTTTAATTAAAAGGAAGTAGTTCACTCTATAAAACCTGAATTTAATTTTAAAGTGATCAGAGATGTGAATTTCAAAAAGGAAGCAGGTACCAGTGGACTGTGGTATACATATTTTACCAGTTGAGTTCACTTATATTTATAAAAGCAGAAAATAGCAGGATACATTTGCAATTTCAGTGCCTGAGGATTGGGGGAAAAACCTAATAATCTCTGGGTGCAGATAAATTTGTACCCAGAGAGTAAACTATTTTCTGAGACTTTGAAAAGTTGTTGATATTAAAATAGAGATAAAGGGAGAAACAAGAATTATTAAATGGAAAATATAATAATAGGATATGCTGTTATGGCATTTGCTGATAAATAGATGGAACTGGAAAATATTATGCTAAGTGAAATAAGCCAGTCCCCCAAAACAAAAAGTTATGTGCTCTTTCTGATATGTGTGTGCTAACCCACAACAAAGGGAGGATAGGGAGGGGGAAGTAGAGAAGTTCATTGGATTAGACAAAGGGGAATGAAGGGAAGGGAGGAAGATGGGAATAGGAAAGACAGTAGAATGAGGCAGATATAACTTTCCTATATTCATATATGAATACATGACCGGTGCAACTCCACATTATGTTTAACCCACAGGAATGGGATCAAAATTGTAATGGGTTGCACCCCATGTATGTATAACATGTCACAATACATCCTACTGGCATGTATACCTAAAAAAAATTGTTTTAAGGAAAATAAATAAATAAATGGAGAGCTATACTTCAATTGTATTCATAGAAAAAAATCAGAAGGGTTTGGTATTACAGTAAAATTGAAAAAATGCTATTTTTCTGATGTTTTGTATTCTTTATGGATACCCTAGTGAGGAAGTAGTATTGATTGGTTGATTCTAACCATTAGTTCATATATTCCTTCATAAGATATTTATTGAGAACCCATCACCTATGACCCATACAGTAAATTACACTAATAAATAATTGTAATATGGAAACATTGGAGGTGCAACAATTGCTGTTTTCAAAAGAAGTGATAATCTGAGGTAGATTTTGCAATATTAATTGGATTTTTTTAATCAACAGGATATAGGAACTAAAGAACTATAAGAAAATAGATTAGTGTCTTCAACAAATATGTATGACACATTGCTAAATACCAGCCATATAATTAAATGAATTTTGTAGTGGTATTATTTAGAGATCAGAGATCTCACTACTAAATATTGAAAATATGAATGTAAGAGAAGAGCAAGGATGTATATGTGCATGGAGGAAGGCTAGCTTACTTCACTATGGACTTACAGTAAGGTTCTTCTACAAAACCAGTGTCCCAGTCCAAGATCTACTGGAAGGCAGGAGTTACAGAAAGAACCCTGTGTTCTGCAATTAAGGGCTAACAGAATGCATAGAAGATAAGTGACAGCAAATGAGAATGAAGAGGTAAGTGGGAATACATTATGCAGAGCCCTGCAATCTATAATGGGATGCTATGGGATAGTTGTCATCAAGGAAGTAATATATTCATTTAGCTTGAGTACACTCACTTCATTATAAAGCACAAGTTGGAAAGTGTTTTACTCTATGTTGTCGCTAAAACAAAGTGTCTGAGGCTAGGTAGTTCATGAGAGGTGCATAGGGATAGGAAAGATGGTGGAATGTGATTGTCATCATTACCCCAAGTACATGTAAGAAGACAAGAAGGATATGATTCTACCTTGTGTACAACCAGAGATATGAAAATTGTGCTCTATATGTGTAATATGAATTTTGTAATATTTGCAAATAGCAAATCAAAATTTAAAAAAAATTAAAAATGAAAAAAAAAAAACAGAAGACATTTATTTAGTTCACATTTATAGAGGTCTTAATGAGGACCAAGCCTCCAGCACTTGAACCTTTTGAGACAATCTGTATCTAAACTATTATAGGAAGGAAGACAAGATTGGAATCAAGAACACCAATAACACTATTGAGAATTGATTGAAGATATCGTGATTTCCTAAGTTGGAATAGTGGTGTGGAACATGGAATGCTACAGAAAAACAGGCAAAAAAAATGAAATGCACTAGAGACATGGGCTCTGGAGTCAGAAATTGGTTTAATTCTTTGTCATATCAGCCTGTTATGTTTTTTCACTTTGTCCTAACTTTTTATTATAGTTTTATTTCATTTATCCTTTCTTTACTTTGCACATATTTATATTCTAGGATATTTTATATTGTCTGTCATCCATAGTTACTGTGGTACTCCCCCCACTTTGCTGAGTTGGCTGATATTTCTTATGCCTGACGTGGCCTGTAGTATCCCTTAATATGAGATTATCTTATTAGGGATATTTCCTATGATGGGGCCACATGTCCTGAGTTGTAAAGTTCCCTATAGTTTGGAATCATCTTTTCTCCTTTTTAAGCCCTAGGGATTCAATGAATCATGACTAATTTTGTGTTAATTTTTCCTGGCTTCTGATATTTTTCCCTTTACAGTTATAATTTTTGATATCTTTGGCTGATTCAAAGTCAGAGGGACAAATTGCCTCCTCCTTTTTTTTTATCTGACTACCATGCTATCCATTTATATTATTACATTGATTGTTTTCCCCTTTTCTCTCTGATATTTAAAAGTTTCACTTCATGGAATATATACATTTCTGTATATAGTGTAGGTGTTTATTTTTAAAAACATATTTTATCTAGTATTACACATGTTCAGAAATGTGAGCAGTGAGCCTTTGACATGCCCTGTCTGCATATGTGGATTTTACCATGCAATCAGGAAGCTGTCTGCTGTGTTGGAATCCTTGTTTCAGTTTTAATTTATTACCTCTATGACTTCATGTGCTCAATACATGTAAGCTCTTTTTATCAATATTGTTTATCTGTGAACAGTGTAAATTGGAAATATGTATTTGGAAAGGCATTGTGAGAGGAAAGTCTAGAAAATAATATCCTTATCAAAATGAATCAACAGTAGCTTTTGGTAATTGAACACATATTTTCAAAATATAATTTTAAAGCAAAACTAAGACACAGGTTGATATTAGGAAGTAGAAGGCAGGAAGAAAATTTGTTGCAACATGACAAATATCAGCAGTTGATGACCTAGACCAGGGCATTGCCAGTGAAGATGTAGATACATAAGAATACCAGGAAAATAATTAACAGTACTAGGTGACTACAGTCATTTAGTATGAAGATATAAAGATGACTCACTTGAGTGGCAGATAAAGAGCTGATATTCTAAGCTTGAGCATAAAGAGTGTGGCGAGGTTTGGGCATGAGTGGATAGGAGTGAGTTCATTTGCAGATACACTCAGGTTGAAGGGTTCACAGTATTTATTTCAGAGGTGCAAAAAGTGGTTGAAGTTAGAAATAAGGGTTTAGAGGTTATCAATTTAGTTTAATTCACATGAATAAATAACATTTTACTGGGGCGGGGAGTAGGAAAACTACTGTTGTAAGACTGGAATAGTGAGAATTAAAGTGAGTAAATAGAGCTCTAAAGGATCCTGTGTGGCTGGGTGTGATCTTAGAAAATATGGGGAAGTAACTACATAGCCGGTAGTTTTCTTTCCTGAGTTCTCATGGTTGAACCATCCATAGTAAAATGCTTCAAGTTAATTGAAATTCCCGAGAGGGGCAGAGCTACAATTAGACCAATGAATACTTTGACCTGTGACTTTAGATGAGTTATTGAATCTTCTAACCTTAAGTATTTTCAACTTTTAAATGTGGAAAATAAAATTTTATTTATAATTTTTGCATGCACTACATTTTTTAAAAAAAAATCATTATACTGCCTAGCATGTGAGAGGCAAAACAATAACAAATATTTCTTAATAGTGCCAAGGATATCAAGATGTTTTTGTTGTCTTCACTGTGCATCTAGTTTACAGAAGGATATGAATATACTATCAGATGATATAAATCGGATATAGTGTCCTTTCAGAAGGCTGTTGGTGAATGTTGAGTTTCAGAAAATCAAGTTCTCCGGGGGCTCAGGCAGTGATTATGGACCATGTTGATAATTCTGAACCTTGTCTGAAACATTTGATTTTTATGTGTATAGCTGTTTAAGCTCTACTTAGTCTCCACCCACTTAATCCTGAATGCTAAGAAATTGCCAGAAAATAATAATGACAATGAAAAGCATACTCTCTCCTATGATATGAGCCTTAGGATGGATGAATGGATATACACACATACACCCCCCCCCACACACACACACACAGACATAAGCCTACATACATATACATATATACATTCACACACATGCATATGTAACATGTACATAAATACATATTGTATGCATTATATATATGAGCATATATATGGACACATATATTAGGGTTATATATTAGGAGACATGTGTGCTAGTATAATTTGATATTGGTGAGAGACATCAGTTGTTCTAGCGTGTATTCCCAAGGAGATTAAAAGATAGATGGTTCACATAGTGCATACTGTTAGACACTAACTAAATTCATCTGATCTTCCTTGACCCTTTTGTTCCCTGAATGCATCTTCATCTCATTCTCATCTTTGTGTCCTTAAATATATAACAGGTGTTCAAAATTTCCTGGAGTTCCACATTTTGAGTTCTTTGAATGTTTGTAGTTTTTGCATATCCTGCAATTCCATAGTATTCGAGAATAACAGATTAAAAAGAGACAATTTTTATCAAGTGACTATCCCTGAAGCCTTTTCCTGTAATTAAAAATTTTTATCATTTGTAATAAATTACATAAATGATTACACTTTATATTGCCCCAAGAAATAGGTTTAGAGCTCTACAGTTTCCAATTTCTGGGTTTGTCACTTATTTTTTTTTTAACTTCTACATCTTTAATGTTGCTTTAGGCATGCTATCTGTTCATTGCTAATTAGAATACTTTCTTTTTACTTTTTATTTTACCTGTTTGAGAAACAGATCGATTTTTGTTCACTCATGATGTTTAAAAAATTGAGTTTTGTCACAGTTAAGTTACTGGGTCAGTGACTTCAATATCAAAATGCCATATTTAATTAATATCACCATATTTCAGCCACACCCGGACAACAATCATGGAAAAATAAAATATATACAACTTTATAATGTTTTCTCATATTTTAAACTGAATTTATTAACAAGCTGAACTTTACTATCTAAATTTCTTTGCCCACTTTTATTTCTTCAACAGTTACTCTCACAAAACAAACAAATTCAATTTCTGCAAATTCCCAGAGATTGTTTGTAATCCAGAATTTATCATTAGGTCAGTGTTGAAAGTAAATGTATGATGAGCTGAAAAGTATTTCTGTCATGTTGTGATATTATTTCATAATATTCCTGTTTTTTGTGGTAAGACTAAAGTGGGTCACAAACTCAATTTTGGTTCCTCTTCAGGAAGAAACTTACAATTTCTTTGATTCCTACAGTCATGACCAAGTATCCTAAACATATGCTTGTGTTATTAGAACTTGAAAGATCTACCAAAATCAAACCTGTAATATTGTACTCCTGCATAAAATCATAATTTAATGTTGTGTACCAAGAAGTTATTTCTAAAGAAAATCCCAGTGTGAAAGATGGTTTCTAGGAGAATAAGAGTAAATTGATTCCTTGTGTGTTTGCAGATTTCTATAAGTCATCTTTGAAAAGGAATAAGCAAGACCATGAAGCAAAGGCTGGAAAATCAAGTAAGGTTTGATAAGCAAGAAACTTCTGCAACTAAAGGAAGCCAGGGGCACACTATATATATATAAGAAATAATGAAACAGGATGTTTTAGTCAGCTCTTTAGTTGCTGTGACTAAAAGACCTGACAAGAACAATTGTAGAGTAGGAAAAGTTTATTCGGGGACTCACAGCTCAAAGGTCTCAGTCCATAGACAGCCAGCTCCATTTCTTGGATCTCAAGGTGAGGCAGAGCATCATGGCAGAAGAGTGGGGCAGAGGGAAGCAGCTCACATGATGACAGGGAAGCAGAGAGAAAGACTAATTGCCAGATATAAAATTATATCCCAAAGCAGGCCCCAGTGACCCATCTCCTTCAGCCATACCCTACCTGCCTTCAGAAACCACTCAGTTTATCCCATCAGGGATTAATTTACTGAATGGGTTAAGGCTCTCATAACCCAATCATTTCTCCTCTGAAACTTCTTGCATTGACTCACACATGAGCTTCTGGGGGACACCTCACATCCAAACCAAAACACAGGGTAAGGGCAGAGGACACTCCTCAATTAGAGGGATGATTGTGATGGCCAGGTTGGTAGGAAAGTGCAGACATGCAAAGCGACAAGTACATTCAACTGTGAACCAGTTTGTAAGTACTTGTTGCAAAGAGAATTTTGACACTTCCAAAGCTATTTAAACTATTATATTTTTCTTTGGTGCAAGTATTTATATTATCCAATATTGACAGCTATTCCGAATTATTTTCATTGTTTTCCAGAAAACCTGAGCCTGATCACAGGTATCATAATCTTATCCTATATAAGATTATAATCAATTCCAAAACATTTATTTAGTGCTTACACTGCATAAGACTTGAGAGGTTAAAGACAAAGTGCATAATATGATACCTAACCTTTAAAAACTCAGTCTTATCATTAGACTCTAATGGACAGAGACAGCTTTGAAAATTAGTAATTATAATTACTGTAACTACAGTTAGAGAGAGGGGTATATTCATAGGCTACATAGAATCACAGGGATAAATAGCCACTTTCATCAATAGTAAATTCCACATTGCTCTTTTTAGGAGCTCAACGTAAGGAGATTGGAAAGGGCAAAGGTGCCTTCTACTCCTTCATGACTGTACTTTAATTCCAGAAGAATGCCCTAAGAAGTGGGGGGAGATTAAGAAATAGTTTGGCAACATTACAGCTAATGAAAAAGACTTTTAATGATATTGAATCTAAAAGTTGACTTTTGCCTAGTTCACTTATGTTTATTTATTATTGTTTTCATTGTTTTTCTAAATATAGATGACAGTAGAATGCATTTTGACACATTATACATAATGGAGTATAACTTCTCATTCTTCTGGTTATATATGCTATAGGATCACACTGATTGTGTAATCATACATGATTTTTAAATTAATTTTTATTTGTTTTAATTAGTTATACATGACAGTAGAATGCATTTATGCACTTCAATATATCATACATAAATGGGGTATATTTTCTCATTTTTCTGATTGCACATGTTGTAGAATCACATGGGTCATGTATTCATTTATGTACTTAAGGTAATAATGTCTGTTTCATTGTACTATCCTTCCTATCCCCAAAACCCTTCTTCTCCCTTCACTTTTCTCTACCTAACCAAAAGTATCTCTATTTTTCCCTATGGCCACCCCATTGTGAATTAGCATTTGCATATCAGAGAAAACATTACACCTTTGGATTTTTTAAATCATACACGATTTAAAAGATATAGAATGATAGAGAATTCAACAGTGCATGAAGTACCCTGCCAATGGTGATAGAAAAGCCTTTGGTATACTTTTGTCTGTATGTGTGATTGTAATGTTTTTAATCCCAGTCATGGTTCAGGGCTGCTAAGACACAAGTCTTAGCAGTGATTGTGCAACTAAGTGTATTCGTTTCTCACCAAAAACTTTTACAAAGCTGTTCTTGCAGGATATTAGATTATTAGAGATCTATTTTATCATTACTGTTTATTCCTTTGGTTAGGTGGAGATTTTTAGGTCTTTGCAGAGACCCTATTTAAAATAGTCTCAGAATGTCTACTAGCTTTCTATTACTGCTGTAAACAAATTATTATAAACTTGGTGGCTTAAAATAACATAAGTGTGTTCATTTAAAGTTCTGGAGGCCATGAATTGGAAATCAGTTTTAACTGGCTAAAATAAATGTGTTGGAAGGGCTACATTCTTCTGGGGACAATAGGGAAAAAATAACATTGCTTTCCTTTCCCAGCCCTAGAGGCTGCGTGAGCCTTGGCTACCTGCCCTTTCCTCCAACTTTAAAGCCAAAAGAATAGCATCTTTCCCCTTCTGGTCCCTGCTTCCATCCCTACATCCTCCCTCTCTCTGATCCTCCTGCTTTCCTCTTTTTTTTTTTTTTTTTAATTAATTAATTAATTTATTTATTTATTTTTTATTGTTGGCTGTTCAAAACATTACATAGTTCTTGATATATCATATTTCACACTTTGATTCAAGTGGGTTATGAGCTCCCATTTTTACCCCATATACAGATTGCAGAATCACATCAGTTACACATCCATTGATTTACATATTGCCATACTAGTGTCTGTTGTGTTCTGCTGCCTTTCCTATCCTCTACTATCCCCCCTCCC
>NW_025999990.1:15507410-15558742 GCF_001458135.2 Marmota marmota marmota | reverse complement strand
GGGCCACTGGGCCTTTTCTGCCGGTGGTCACCGTTCCGCCTACCTGGCAGGTGCGGGGGGTGGGGGGCGGCTCTGCCCCTCAGCAGGCCGCTGGGCCTGCTCTGTGGATGGTCCCAGTTCTCCTGCTTTCCTCTTTTGAGGAGCCTTGTGATTACAACAGAGCAGCTGGATCGTCTGATAATCGCCCCATCTCAAAATTTTTAGCTTAATCATATCTACAAAGTTCCTTTCATGGGCTACAGCAATATATGCACAGGTCCAGGGATTAGGACAGGAATAAGGAGGGGGTCATTTTCAGCTTATCTAAGATGCTATTTTAAACCATTCGTTGATCCATCAATATTATCTCAGAGAGAACATTATAAAGAAAGGTTCTTGATAAAGAGAACAAATATTAGAAATCTTTCCTAGACCAAGAAAAAATGCTAGAAAATACATGCTTGAATTAAAAAAAAAACAATAATGCACTACAAAAGGGTAAAAGGGAAATTTTCCTCTCAAAACCCAAACAAAGCAAAATAAAAAAAAAAAAACATGAAATAAATTCCATACTGCAGAATGTTGTCAAGTGCCAAGTCCCAAGCAATGCCAGGTTCAAAACTTCAGCCCCTTTTCTTTTGCAGATGCTGTCTCTATCCACCTTGTGTAGTTAATATTCATGACCATGTAACTCTGAATGCCAATGACTGGTTTTAAAGTACGGTCTGGAAAAAAGTAATAATTGCTTTTTCGTTTCTTCCTTGCTTATTCTTTAAAAGAGTATTTGACTGTTTCAATGAATGCCATTAGAATTTAGATCTTAGGTTTTACACTTTTTTCTATAAGAGATATAATAAAAGATATAATAAACTACCTTGAACTTTATATTACAGAGAAAGTGCAGTGTGCTGTAAATAATTTACATGTCTGATCCAAGATCCGATTATTAGATAAACCTGATAAGCAGGTTTTCTGTCTCTCAATTTAGTTCTCTTTCCACTAATTCATTAACTTAGTGATTTGCATGTGAGTTCAGGTCTCAATGCAATGTATAAACTACCCATGAGCCTCCTGCTTTCATAAACTAGTTAATCTGAGCCAGGAGCATTTTCCTAGTATATTCAATAAACTGCACTCATGTGTTTGGATCTGTGGGGAGTCATAAAGAATGATGATTCTTGTTGTCCAGAAGTACATCTTGAAAATATCTGAGGTGCGCTGCTAAGAATTCTTTACCCAAAATCCATAGATCATTTCTCATAGTAAACAAGCAATCTTATCTAACCTTTTTCCCTTGCTGTTTCAAAACCAAGATTTTGCCCTGAAGCTAAAAGTTGTTTGAGCAGGGGGGTTTATCCCATGGTCATGAATAAAGAGACATTACTTACACACTGACAACTTGAATGATTCACTTTCCAATAATGAGTAGCAGAAGGAGAGCACTCACTTATTTATGCTTTAAAACACCCAAGAGAACAAATATAGTTTTTGTGCTGTTTTTGAATTGCTTGAGCAATCCATATACTTTTGAGAACTGGCTAATATCGTGAACAATTTCAACTCATTCTGTTTATCCCCAACCCAAGGCCATATTTTTTCCTTCTTTGCCATGTAGTGTGGTCCAGGAGATGGGTCCCAGGCTTCTGCATCTCATGGACTCTTTTGGCAGCTGGAATCCATTGGATTTTTCCCAGTAAGGGGCACCAGAAGGTGAACTTAGATAAGAAGATAGAAGGAAAGTGTTATAGTGTTTTTTTTCTCCATTCCCCTGTTGAGCACCCCCTCCATTGGTATGTGTGGGGGGAGCTTCCTCCATGACTCCTGCACTTAGTGGTCTCAGGACCAGAGCACTCCCTTTGCCTCTTCACGCCTACCAGTGTTCTTGACAATCTTTGTGTGTGTCTCCTAATCCAGCTCTCACCTTTGTTGTTAACTACTCTCTTCAATAAGATTTTGTATTTGAACCACCTGAATTGAATTTTGTTTTCTAATAAGCCTCAGTTCTTGACAAACATATTTTCTACTGTGTAAGACGAAACCTCATAACCCATTAGCCAGTTAAGCCTCTTTATAACCTATCTGTGTTCTGTTATCTCCCCATTCTACTCCTCCCTCCAGTTGACTCTGTAGTAATAACTGGGGATAGCTGTTGATGATAGGCAGGGAGAGGGTCTCAGAAGCAGACTCCCAAATCCCTCTAAAATTAGTTGATTCATGCTTTTTCCCAGCTCAGGATCCCACATTTTTATGGTTTTAACCCCTGTGGAGGCTGTGGATAAAAAATAAAATAATAACAACAAAAAAAACCCCACATAATTTATACTTTAGTTGTTCAGACCACATATCTAAATAGATGGAGTGAAGTTTGGCAGTCCAAAGCTGTTTTAACCCTTTTTATATATCATTTCTATTGTGTCCCTCCATGATGTTGTTGTTGTTATTATTATTATTATTATTATTTTATATAGCAAACCCAACCCAGACTTCTCTGTAAACTTTTCCCTATTGTAAAGTTAACTGAGAGTGGATATCTCTGCATATCTTACTATTCATGATTTGAAGGTGATTTTCTTAATGTCACTATTCTGACCCAATATATCAGCAGCTGTTTGCCAAGACAACCAGAATGTGGTATGTATCATATAGTTGTGCCCAAGACCTTGAATCAAATTGGATCAAATTAATTCTGCATTCTGGGTAACCTTGTAGTTAAAGTAATTCTTTGTTTTCTCTCTCGCTTTTTAAGATTCTCTCCTGAAGTTCTTTTGAATCTATACTTTCTGCTAAGTTCACCACCCTCCTTTTCTGCTGATTCATCCTTTTTTTGATTCTTGGATATTTTCTGAACATTTTTTCATATTCAATACACTCACTCTCTGATAACTTTGAAAAATATAATTGGTATGTGTTATTTAGGGTAAATAGAGATAAGTAGAAGCATATATATTTATTTTACCAAATAAATACACCAAATGATATACAGAAGACTGGAATTTCAGCAATTTTATTGTGGCTTCTTTCTGTTTCATACCTTTTATGAAAGCAAAAGTTCCATAATGTTATATGGCCGACATATAATGCCTGTTTGCCTAGCTATATAATGCTTCTAAACTTGGGGTTTGAATAGTTCTTAAATCTTTTTTTTTTTTCAAAGAGAGAGTGAGAGAGATAGAGGTAGAGA
Source organism: Marmota marmota marmota (assembly GCF_001458135.2). Lineage (NCBI taxonomy): Eukaryota > Metazoa > Chordata > Mammalia > Rodentia > Sciuridae > Marmota > Marmota marmota. The sequence goes on along the minus strand of NW_025999990.1, from coordinate 15,555,582 downwards.
GAGAGAGAATTTTTTAATATTTATTTTTTAGTATTTAGCGGACACAACATCTTTGTTTGTATGTGGTGCTGAGGATCGAACCCGGGCCGCATGCATGCCAGGCGAGCGCGCTACCGCTTGAGCCACATCCCCAGCCCCGTTAAATCTTATCTTACCTAATAGTCTTTAGATATTTGAAATTCTTCTATTTGTAGTCATTGGTATCAATAGGAACAGTATAAATGGATCTTGGGAAGAGCTTTCTTCTATTAGTTATTCACCATCTACAGTAGCCTGAGAATTGGGCTAGGCTTTTTATCATAATGTTTAGCAGAGCAGACTTCTGTCCTTCATCTGTCCCTTGAGGAGTCAGAGATATCTATTGTTCCTGTGATAAAGAACTTGAAACATGGTGCAGGAGTTATTAGGGTGAAAGGGTTAATCACTCTGATGAGAATGGCCAGGCACATTTCATACAAATGGTGTGGGAGTTGAAGGATGAAGTACAGTACATCCAGTAATGCTAAGGAAGAGGATTACATAGAAGAGAGATCCATGCTTGAAAAGTCATGCAGACAGCAGAAAGATACAAGCAAAGAGACTTATCACAGGGCTTGGTGTGGGTGGGTGGAGATGGAGCAGCTCTGTCCTTGATCCGCATCGCTCCTTCCCTGCTCCTATTAGCTGTATCCATTTTTTTTTTTTTTTTTTTTTTTACTAGCTGAAGATGTCCTCCTTCCATTCTAGTTACCCTGTACTTCCCCCTTCCCATCACAGCAAAGATCTCCAAAGAATATTTTGTATTTACCGCTTTGTCCATTTGCTCATTTGGCATAGCAACTAGATTTAAAGGATTCCATGAAATTGTTTTGTAAACATGGTTAATGAGCGCTGCTGTTCTTGACAGAAACAATGAAATGGTTTGGGGCCTCATATTTTAGGGTTGATTGAAAAAAAAATAGAAGATAACTTGTAATCTCTACAGTTACTTTCATTTATTTAGGAAAATTTAAATATCAGATAAAAATGGGCACATTTTTAGTATAAGCCTGTTCCATGCAGCCTTTGTGATACAATATGATTATTTATGGTTTATTGGAAATTCCAATTGAACTGAGAGTCCTGTATTTTTGCTTGATAAATATAGCACCCTTAAATTTTCCCTCTTTCAGATGAGACTCTCTGAACCACTTAGATTCTTCCCTTAGCTTGTAAATTGCCCATTTTACTAGTTCTTCTGATCTCTCTGCTCTTCTCCCTCTCAATTTCTCTCCTTCCCCCACCTTATTATTCTCCAGTAATTTAATTTATGGAGTTCTTTTTTATGATTAGAAACCTGAAAACATTGTTAGAGTTTGGTGAAGATAAATTACTCTTTAAAATCTTGAGGACAACGCAAAGCATAGTTAACTACTAAGCAAGTGTGGCAAATTTAATTTAACCTTTCAGATGTGTATGAATGAAAAAAACAGCATGCATTGGGCATAGGTAGTAGGGAGTTACCTGCCATTAATAAACAAATCCCTTTCAGCATTCTGTATCCTATGCATTGGAAGAATTTGTGTTAGATAACAAAATTCTATTTGAAGCCTCTGTAGAATTATTTCTATTTAGTTAGTAACAAGTGGAGCTTGGGGTATTATTAGGCCAAATTACAACAACAGTGTACTGCTGTGTAGAGCAAGATCAGGGCATTTCTTCTATGCAGCATCTTTAAAAGTCTGGCTCCTAAAATTAATGTTGTGAAGCTTCAGTTCTTTTGAATTGAAACTCCAGGGAATAAGAAAGGGTCATAATTATTAGCTAGGAATTGATGCTAAATTTGTTTATTCACTGATTTTTCCACCACTTTCTATAGTATGTAAATGAGATTTTTACTTAGAAAATACATTCCCACTCTGAGACAGATGACAGCTGTTGAAGCCAGGGGGAAAAGAAACCACAGCTTTTTCCTGGGCCCTCCTGTTTAGTGCAGTTTCCAAAGCTTCATTGAATTTCCCCAGAATTCCCTGCGTAGGAGCTTTCAATTCTGATTGATTAGTCATCATATCAGAGCTTACTGCCTGTGGCTCCCTTGCTACCAATTGAACATTATGAACTGGGCCCAGGAAATTAGCTTGCTCAGCACCATCGGGATTGTGGCCTGTTTAGCAAAGGATGTCTAATTCCCTGTGACTCTAGTTAGTAGAACTGGCAATAGAGGGATACGAATAGAATGTCTTCAGAGAGGATTCAGAACTTGTTTTCAAAGTTTACAGTACTCCTGTGGGATACAGTGAGAAGCAGACACACCACACACACACCTGCCACTCACACCTTCCTAAAAGTCCTGCCAGAAGAGTTACCTCCTAGCAAAGGAGGTGAGGAAGCCTGGAAGAGGCGACTCATCCTGGTGGGAGATGGGGAGAGGTGTTTCTCCATTTTTATTTCTTTCAAATCTGCCTCCTTTGCCCTCTGATATTTTGCAGTATTCCCTTAGAGGCCACTCAGGTCATACCCTGGATCTGAATCTCATGCAAACCTCCTCAGACAGAAGCCAAGCTATGCAGACAGTTGGCCTGTGGCAGGGCTGGCTAATCCTAGGTGGCACCTGCTCCTCCGCTCTTGTCCTGGTGTCTCTTTCCAGGTGTGCAGTACTCACATACAACAAACTGCAGCACACCCCTGAGGCATGACTTCCTCAAGTACCCTTGCTCCAGAAACTGCTAGAATCTCCCCCCAAATATCAGAACCCCACTGCTTTCAGTACCCTGACAGAACATGAGCTCAGAAACAAATTCATATCAAGGTATAGATGGTACCTATATACTATGGTACCTATCTCAGAGTGATATGGATTCAAAGCAGAGCTATGAGGAGAAAATATATGGAAATAAAGAAAGCAAATCATGCCTATGAATCAAAACCAGTCTGGTAGATATCAGGAAGAGAAACTTTAGGGCAGGGAAATTTTCCCATTTTTCCTTCAAATTCTGAACTTTGGGTTGGTGTGACTAACAGGAATAAACAAAAGCAAAAACACTTTTCACATTCATAAATTGAAGTATTGTTTTTAATTGTGCCTTTCAAAACTAAGTTGCCTTGAGGTAGATTTGTGTAATATGGCACTAATTAAAACACCATTAAATAAAGATAAATAAGCTAAAGTGCTTATTAGCTTTCAATTATTGTTCTACTGTAGGATAAAACAGTCCTGCAGAGAAGCTGCACAGCTCTCAAATCAAGAAGTGGATGTGTTATCAGCTTTCTAAAAGATATTTCTCAATAGAAGGGAGATCAGTATAGTAGAACCAGCAGATAATTGGAGGGAGGAGAAAGGAACGGTACTAGAGAATGAGGTAGATCCAATTATGTGCATTCATGAATATGACATAATGAATCCCACTAATACGTGTATTATAATGCACAAGTAAAAATATTTCTTTATGAAAAAACATGCATATGTATGCACATGAAAATTTCTTTCATTTTTAAACGTACATATCAAAATAGATATGTTTAAAAAGCACATACCTTGGATAATAATGTCCATCACATGCCACCATCATTTCTAACCCCACACCCCCTCCCTTCTGCTCCCACCCCTCTGCCCTATCTAGAGTTCTTCTGTTTCTCCCATGTACATGTATAAAGACATGAATTGGTGTGAATGTACTTTGTATACAAACATAGACATGAAAAATTGTCCTCTATATGTGTAATAAGAACTATAAAGCATCCTGCTCTCATACATAATAAAAAATGATATAAATAAATAAAAAGTACATGCCTATGTTAACACTGATGCTCAACTGAACAATGGGATAATAGATGTGAAATTAACATTAAGGAAGTAAATTCTGCTTCATATTTTCCTCTTGCTTCAGTACCATCGGCACAAATGTCCTTCTCGTTTGAGGTGCACACAGTGGAGCAGTCAGCATCCCTCCTCAGTGGGACTTGATGATGTTGTGGAAGAGGAGACACACTGGGTATTTGGCACCCAGTGTTAAGCATGCTTGGTGTCCATGGCTGCCTTACATTTCCATCAGACATACCATGACATGTATTTTTCAATGGTTCTTTGCTAGAGGTCATTTTTATGCAGGTGCATTGCACTGTGTATTACTGCATTGCAAATGGAAATATGTAAGAATCCAGACACTGAGAAATGGATTCACTACCAAACCAGAACAGGGCAGATTCAACATGTATTTCTGGTTGGCAATTTAGAGTTTTTTTGCTATTGCAGTGCTGAAACCAAGTAGATGATTAATCAATATTGGTTGAATGGGTAAATAAGTGATGAATAAATGCATTATGTATCTTTAATTGGGTCCGTTTTTAACCTGAGTCTTCAATATAACACAGATTACAGAAGATGGGTTTATAGTCAAACATTTTTTAAAATTCAAAATTTTCGTTCAATAGATTTAAGTAAAGGCCTCATAAAATTTCCAAATTAGTATAAATTAAAAAGTTTATTTAAAAATTTTAGTATATTAATACAAATATTTAAATCATTACTGAAATTTACTGTTATTTATTAAGTTATATTATTTACAATTTATAGATTTTTTTTTAGGTTTTGGCATGCAGAAATAAAATTCAGAACATACTTATGAAATATAAACATGGTTAAATAGCTTCCTTACCCTATCCACGTGACATGGGAATGTAGGGCTTGTTCTTGTTTCGGAATCTTTCTACTTCATAGTCGCAGGCTGCATCCCATCCTCATGACTTTCATGGCCACGGTTCCAACCCTCTGCCTCTTCGTTTCTGATTACACAGTGTCCTACTTGCTTTCTTCCCGCACACTTTGTGGCCACACATTCTTAGAGAGAGATCCCAGCATCTGAAGAGACCCTTGTGATCTGTGCACTGGCTGCCTATTCAGTTGAGAAAGGTACATCTTTACTGTTTTGCAGAAGAATTCTCCTGGAGGCCAAGGGAGTAAATATGTGGGATTCAAAAGCTGATTTGAGTGAACTGGATGGAGAGAGAGAGTGGGGACTAGACTTTCCAGACATTCTTTTCCTGTGTTTTTATTTGTTTGTTCTTTTTTTTTTTTCTTTAACCAACACATTTTTACTTGAGGCTTGTTTTTCTTTCATTTATCTAAAAGTGATAAGACCAAAGGTTTTACAAAATTAATTCAGTGAATCAAAGAAGACTCCTTGAACATCTTCTCCAGAGTTTTGAGCCTTTCATGTGCTGGGGTATGAGTGTTTGAATAACAGATGGCCTTCTATGACAGATGCAAAAGATAGGTAAGAATTGAGTTTAGTGTACTAATAACTTTTATGACAATATTGGTTTTTCTAAATCAAAATATTCTACATATTGAAGAGCATAGTACACATGTATATAATAATGGCTTTATTCTTATTTTCATGATGGAATAAGACTTTGGGATTGCAATTTTGTGATTCCAATTCCTGATAGAAATTTCCCTGCAGGTTGAGGCTCTGGTCTGTGTATTCTTGGTAGAATTTGGCAGCATGCAAAGGTAGACATTAAGCATTCTCTAATATTGTTCATGTAGATAGCAGAATGACCTGAAAGTCAAGACACCTGGGTTTTTATGTGTTACAGATATTGCTGGAGGGAGATGGGAGGTGCAATAGGTCATCATTAAGGTCCATTCCAGCTTTAATAAGCTATTAATGTAATGTTGATTGTAAAACAGAAAATGTGCATTTTGTTGGTTGAAGGAGCCGTATTTGCATGAGGCTGCCCTGAACCATTCCGAATGTTAATAAGTGCCAGAGGACTTGCAACAAATCAAAACACAGTGCTGCTAAAATGAATTGATAAGGAAAAGAATGATTATTTTGCTTGAAAAGCCACAGGGTGGCCTGTAGAATCTAATGTAGTGAGCCTTTCAGAACGTATGAGAATAAACACTAACACTGTTATGGGAGTCTAGGTTGTAAGGAGAATCCAAATGAACCAATATGTTCCCTTGTCATTTTCCACTTGCAACATATACAGCTAATTTTTATTTTTCAGTTTTCATTTTGGAATAAAACCTAGAAGTGATGATGGCTGTGGTGAAAGAACCATGGCTGTTGGGAAGAAATTACAGTGTAGCATCTTGTCTTTAAACTTCAGAAAATATAATTGCCTTGTAGTAATTGTGTGTTAAATTCTATTTCGCTGTGATTTAAGTCACATACAAAATACTCCATCCATCCAACATAGATATGTGAAAAGTGGGCTTGTGGATGTATTTCCAGGGGGTAATTTCCATATTTCTTCCCCATCTCATACTCTATCCCTGAAAATCTCTACAGGAAGCATAAGAAAGGCGTTGTTACTTCTTTTGAATTGTCTGCTCTCTTCGAATCATCATTGCTGATGCTAAAAAAAAGAAATAAAGAAAAAAAAGTTCTTTTTATGGTCTTCTCCAGCTTTTTAAACAAAATATCACAGTCTAGGTGGCTGAAACAAAAGACATTTATTTTCTCACCTTTCTACAGACTGAAGGTTCAAGATCAAGTACCAGCAGGGCTAGTTTCTAGCTGCAGATTGCCTCCTGTTTGCTGTGTCCTTACATGATGAACTGAGATACTTTTAATATCTCTTTCTCTTCTTATAAGGAAACCAGTCCTACTGGATTGGGGCCTCATTCATATACCCTTATTTCACTTAAAATACTTCCTTAAAGGCTCTTATCTTCAAAAGAGTCACATAGGAGGTAAAGACTTCACTATATGGATTTTGCAGGATGTCACACTTCAGGCCACAAAGACTCTTTAAAATTATTTTCAAATGTGATCTCCTGTTCCACAAATATCTTAATTCAGCTACTGAAGATATTTTATCATTTTCATTTCCAAATGATGCCACTTGAAAAACAGAAAAAGCCCAGTGTAATTTTCTCCCCTAAGGAAATTTGTTCTGGTATACAACTTTTAATTGTTAAGTTCACTTCTCAAAGGAAAGGAGTAATAGACAACACATATTTCCACTGGTGTAGGAATGAAAATATACAGAGCTTATTTCTGAATCTGTATGTGAAAGGGACACAGTTCTGATGACAGCAACAAAAAAAAAACAACAATGTTTCCTATTATATTTGGTTTCCCAATGTATCTTACAATGTTCTTTTATTGTCTAGTAAACTTTCAATCATTAATTCTTTCTGATAAATTTTTAATAAACATCTACCATGAGTCAATTATTATTCTAGGCTTTGGTGTAAAAATGAAGAGTCAAGGTTCTCCCTTCAAGGATCTCAAAATATCCTAATCAGGATAATAAAATACATAGTCATGCTTCTCACACAGAATAAACTCTTCTTCTGTATTTGTCCTTTGGTTATAGTTTTATGCTATCATTTTTGCATAGCATGCATCACTGAGTTCCATCATTTTTCTTGGGACTTAAAAACAAAAAAGCAAAGTGAAATTGAGTGGTGAAATGTGTTCATCTAGAAAACTTTGGGGTAAACCACATCACTGCTTCTTAAACCTGGCTATCCAGTAGCATCTCTTGAGAAGGTTTAGAAATATTCCCTGTCTGCCCCCAGAGATTATGATCCATTTGGCTTGTGATGGTTCCTATCCATTGATAGATTTTAAGAGATCCCTGGGTGATTCAAATGTGGAGCTTGTATTGAAATTCCTGAAAAAGATGATGTCCTGATATGAAATGTTATATCTCCATGGATTCCTAGGTTTTCTTTCCAAATCTGAAAACTAAAATTTGGAATAATTTGGAAAACTTATTCAATCCTTTAACATGTGTTTGGGCTATTAATGCTGCCTCTAAGAATGGGTCTCTGCTTAGATATAATTTAGGATAATCCCCTTTGACATTTGATTTGAATAAAAATCATGGAGATTAAATAAAATTTGTATAAGTATTAACTAGTTTAAATGTAGCCTATGATGCAGGGCATGTAGAGAAAGTGTCATGCAATTAATGCTTACAGTGAAGGAGAGCCTTGTATATCATGCTAAGTGCTTCAGAGTTTCTGTAGACCAGAGGTGGAGATCCAGGTACTGGTTTGTCATTTCCTGAAAAATATTAAGAAGTGAAAAATGCCTAAAGAGAACTGTGTTTTAGAAAGATCAGATGGAAAAGAGAGTGGAGATTGGGTAAAAGAGGAGAAAACCAAATGCAGTTAGGAAATTGACAGATGATTGCAGCAATCCACATGAGGACCAGAATTCAGCAGGGGATGAGAAAGAGAGAGGCGCTTAACCACTGAGCCATATCACCAACCCTTTTTATATTTTATTTTGAGACAAGGTCTTGCTAAGTTGCTTAGGGCCTACTTAAATTGCTGAGGCTGGCTTTGAACTTATAATCCTCCTGCCTCAGTCTCCCAAGCTGCTGGGATTACAGGTGTACACCACCATGCTGGCTTCCAAGAGACATTTTGAATAAATGTATGGAATGTGTGGCAAATAAATCTCTAATTTGGACAAAGGAGTAGTCTGGTGAATCTATTAAGAACAGAAAGAGTGGGCTAGGGTTGTAGCTCAGTGGTAGAGTGCTTGCCTATCATGCATGAAGTACTGGGTTCGATCCTCAGAACCACATAAATATAAAATAAGGATATTGTGTCCACCTAAAACTAAAAAATAAATATTAAAAAAGGAAAGAAGATGGGAGGGGTATGATTAGGTAATGATTTTGAAACATGCTGAACTTGTAGGACATTCATGGAGTTGTTTTGTGTAGTCAGAACTTAAGGAGAAAAGTTTGATCTACAAAAAACATTGTGAGATATTATAATTGCATTGAATAAAAAGGATAATGGATGAAATTACTCCTAGAAAAATGTATTGTTTCATGAGGAAGACATGGATGAGACCTAAGTTTAAGGGAAGTAGAGGAGAATAAGAAATAGTAAATAGGCAATCTGATAAGCAGCCTCTTGGACAAAGTAATGTTCTTGAGGTTGAATGAGAAGAGAATTTCAAGAAGCAGACAGTCGGTATCAAGGATATGTTATGATCACCACATAATTTGAGTACCAAGCATTTTCTAATTGTAATTTCTAATTGCTTTATGTTTATTAAGACAATTAATTAACATACTAAACTCAGGAAAGTAGCTACTATTATAACTTCTTTTTGTAGATGAAAAAATAAAAGTGCAGAGAGAATCTTACCCAAGTCCACACAACCTTTAGATGGCACCATGAGGGTATGTATCCCAAGGATGTGATTCCAGAAGCCTTATCTTTAATGTCTGCTGAACTCCCAGGCAGATGAAGAATGGGTCTGTGAATTATTGGTTACACTTAGAAAGCAGGCAGTAACCTCAGGAAAACAGCTCTCAATGAATGCTGGATATCTCAAACTATGGAAGGCAAAGAGGGAATTGAGTAAGGAAATGTGCACTTGGAATGCTGTGTGGGTGAAGGACTCACAGGACAAGGTGGTAACCTGAGGATGACTTAGTACAGAAGTGTGGTTATATTTGAAGACAGAAGAGGTGGAACACCCTTCTGTTCTGGGAAGAAATAGCTAAGAGAAAGACCAGAGGTGGAGATCCAGAATGTGGGTCACTGAGGAAGTGTTCTATGAAGGTAAAGGGGAGCCAGGATGTAAAGGGGAGAATCAGTATCGTCTTCCTTTATGGGAGAAGGAAGGAAAAGAGATGTGGAAATTAAGAGCATTTTGGAGCCAGAACATTGAGGAGGAATATTTACCCATTATCATTCCTGCCTAAAATATAGGAGGTGCAGCATCAGTTGGAAAGGTTACACAGCCTTTTGATTGCACTCCTACTTTGTCAATAGGTGTTAATATTGCTAACACACCCACTCAGCATAGGGACATCTTTCTCCTTCGGCACAGTCTTCAAGATTTATGTATTGAATTTGTTAATATTTCGTCTTCCTAGTAAAGAGGAAAGCCAGTCCCTAGCAAAACACCTCTCAATCAAAGAATGGCAAAGGACAGGCGCTTGCCTAGCTTGTGTCTGGAGTTACCCATGAGGAATCTGACATTGATTTGCCATTCGCAGCTGCATCTCAGTGTACTGAATTAGAAGAGTACCAGTGGGTAACACATCCAGTCAGATTGGCAGTGATTGGCCTGCCTGTGGAAAGGATGTGAACCGAATTCATAACACTTTCAACTGAAGCTGAAAGAACCTCGGAGGAAAGATGCCTTCAAATGAAATCCCAAGTGCAGACTTTCTCCCCACTCTCACTTAACAGGCTCTGTGGTTGCAAAGGGCAACTTCAACAACTTTCCACAGGCAGCCCAGTCACTGTCAGTCTAAGTTGAAAAGGAAAGGGGATGTGAATTCTCCAGAAAGCACTCTTCCCCTGAGACAGAGGCATGGCTTTCGTGTTCAATCACTGTGTTTAATTCAATTATCTGCCCCCGCCACCCCCAACTGTCTGCCTTGCAAGGAAGGTTGGGAGGAGAGTGATGTTTGATGCTTCTGCAAGTCCCCAAAGATGTGCATTCTTTATTAGGGAATTCAATAAAGGATGAGCTCTTACTCACCCAGCTGCTTTCTCTGGGAAGTCGTCATGGGGCTCCAGCTGTGTGCAGCAGGAGGATGACAGGGTCTATCAAAGCATTTAATTTTTTTTATTTTTTATTTTTTAAGATTGGATTCAGCTGTTTTTTTTTTAAGGAGGGCTTTTAAAAATTCAAGTTAGATGCATATTTTTGGATGTGAAAACCATTGCAAAATCCTATTTGACTCTAAAATTTCTAGGGTCTAGTCCTCTAGAGAGAGTTATATTCAAGTATAAGGGTTTTACTCCCTTCCTTTGTCATATCTATCCTCTTGTTGATTCATTTCAACTCACCATTAAGATTAGCATCTCTAGTCTGGCACAGTGGCATATGCCTGTAATCCCAGCAGTTTGGGAGGCTGAGGCAGGAGGACTGCGAGTTCAAAGCCAGCCTCAGCAAAAAAGCCAGGTGCTAAACAACTCAGTGAGACCTTGTCTCTAAATAAAATACAAAATAGGACTGGGGATGTGGCTCAGTGCTGGAGTGCCCCTGAGTTCAATCCCTGTTACTCCCTCTCAAAAAAAAGATGAGCATCTCTACAACAAGTTGAAGAATTTTTAGTATTTTAGTTCAACTGACCACAGTAATTTTATTTTTAGCAATGATTCTACTTAAATAATGCAATCTAGATATTTGGTTGCAAAAGTCATTTTTAAAGTAAAGGAGTCTTAAGAATTAGGTATTGCAGTATTTTTTTTTCTTAAAATAGTAAATGCACACCCTTGTCAATAAATGAGTCAACTGGTTGAACTTTTCTAACTAAAAGAATCAAAACTGGTTGATTGGAGAAGAGAACTATCTCATTTATCTCATGAAACAAGTAACTCACAAAGTGAAGAAAAAAATGAATAGGCCTTATCAGGGAGCATCAATTGAAGAAGCTAAGCTAATGTGATTTTTGCATCAGTAAATTGCAAATCTTCTAGTTGTTTCAGAGTTCAAATGTATCATTATAATTTTTCAATAAATAGACAAGTGATGTTCATGAAGATATATTATCAGTTGTTAATTTTCAGACTTGAATCTACATAAAACTCTTTAAGAAATTCCCAGCTGAGTACATTAGTATATTCCTATAATCCCAGTGACTCAGGAGGCTGAGGCAGGAGGATTACAAGTCCAAGGCCACTCTCAGCAACTTAATGAGACCCTGAGCAACTTAGTGAGACTCTGTCCCAAAATTAAATATTTAAAACGGTCTTGGGATGTAGCTCTGCGGGTCTTATTCTCAATACCAAAAGAACAAAGGAATTCCCAAACCGTCATTATCATGTGCTTTCTCAGTTTTGAGAAAACTGGCTGGGAAACTGAAACCTTATTCCACGAAGATATGTTTTAATTACAAATGACCACTACACAATATAAAATTTATCTTAATATTATAGAACACCTTTTAGATTCCAATTAAGATTGAGGCTAAAAAAAATGAAGCAACCAAAAACTGCAAAACTAGTGGGGCTACAAGTTTATGCCTATAGACACAAATTGAAAAACACTACTCCAAGCACTAGTTAACCAACTCTGGAAACTTCTCAACAGTTCTTTCCTTTTTCATGTATGTGTTAAATTGCCAACTTTCTCTGAGCTTTGTATTTAATCTAGTCTCTGAATTCCGCTTCCAAGTTTTCCCTATTCTCGTGGGGTCTGAACAAAAATGAAAAGATTAACAAAAATGAATACCTTCAGTAGCTCCCCCAGGGGTTGGCAGGCTGATTGTGACTTTTTTTTTTCAATTCAGAACAGAAAAATATGCTTTCTTTGAAATCTGATTTCATTAGGAGCTTACTTAGTGTTAGATATGTCTCCATTAAGTGTTATCAACAGCTGATATTCATTGAATACCAGTTAAACATGAGGGGGAAGAACACAGTTATTGTTCTAATCAATCAATGAATAATAGTTCTTGTTCTTTTTTATGGAATTTAAGTTCACTGAAGTAGAGATTTTTAAAGAATATGAATTTATATTCCTCTGTCAATATTTATTATCTTGATGGGGAGAGTAGGATGATGCATATCAAAAGATAATGATCAACACGAGTAATTTCCAAAGAAATGGGTAAATCAAATGAAACAGATTCGGAGATATAATAGAGAGGATTTGATGGAAAGTGAAATTTACACAGGGTCTTGGAATGAAAGTAAGCTTGGATTAGATGAAATGAAGGCAGTAAGCTTTCCAGGAGGAAGCATCAAAGCATTAGAGGTGGGAAATATTATGTGGAGGACAAAGATTGGAAAAGTATGGCTGAGTCAGATGTTCAGAGAGAGAGCTTTCTAAGATAGCTTCTAAAAGACTTGGACCAAATGCTGGAAGTGGCTGAGCAGGCTGAAATGAAGAGAGCAGGGCACGGCAATTACTTGACAGCACTGAGAAGAAAGGCTTAAAAAGGGAAGGGATTTGAAGACTCGGTCCAGAGTAGTTGCTTATTTCTCTTTTCTACAGTGAAATGGGTAGAAGAGGGTGTAGGCATAGAGTTATCTTTCTTTTGCAGCTACATCCTCAATAGCAATGAGAACAGGTCAGGAGATGACAGATGGAAGATGATTGCAAAACTAAGTTGCTCCTTACCTGAGGCATCCCTCTCCCCCAGGGCTGCATGGACAGCCCAGTAAAACTAAAGGTAGTGTCTCCTCCACCGTCTTTGTTTTGCCTTCTTGTTTGCCTGCTCCCCATATTGATTGCCTAGAGCACTATTTTTCAGCTTTGTCTTTACCCACATTTGGTCGTAGAGAATTCTTTGTTCTGGAAGGCTATCCTGTGCATTATGCATGTTCAAAGGCATCCCTGGCCTCTACCAACTAGATGCTAATAAGACCCTCCTTACCCTCTGCAAATGTCCTTAGACATGACCAAATGCCCCCATAGGATAGAATCAACCCATGTAAAGAACCATTGGTTTTGAAAAAAAATGGATCATGCTGTTAAACGTAATGCACACATTTGTGATATGAGAAGAGATTCTTCCCCTTCTTAATGGTAGGATCATTGCTAGGCCATGAGTTTTGTGAGCACTGGAGGCATCAGAGAACCATAAATGTGAACGATATAGATTGATAGGACTTCTCCATTGGTACTGTCCAACATTTACTCTTTTTCTACATTACATTCTTTTACATTTTTCTTCTACATTATCCAGCAATAATCTGAAACTTCCTATTTAACTAGTGGATTGCCCATATGCCTGATTTTCCTGGGGGAGCCCTGGTTTATCATTCTCTAGTGTAGTACCCTCTTTTACCCTCTAAAGTGCCCCAGGTCGGGTGGCAAATTATATTATCATTCCAATATGGAAATTACTAGCATTGTGAGAGGGTAACCAGAGAATATTGGAAAAGAGAGGAGGGGCCATTGTCTGTCTAGTTTCTCCAGGTAAAATGCGGAAGACACTGGGGTAAAGATAGGAAAGAACATTTAAGAATTAACCAGGAAAAAGAGGCAGAGACATTGGGGAAAGGATATTTTATAGGGTGAGACACTGACATAGATGAATTGAGGAGTTAGACCAACAGGCTAAAATGAAAATCCAAAAGTCATTTTTGCAAACTTGACTTCAATTTTGATTCTACCTATCAAATCGTTATCCTGTCTGGCAAAATGAGCAGTGGCATTTTCAGGCTATAAATTCTAAATGTGACCAACATTTATCTTTTATAAAAGAAAATGGATTGATCACTATAAATTGTGCAAGAAGAATAGAAGGGTCAGTGCCCTAGCTATGGCTCTGCATGTGTGGTGATATTAAAATTCACTGATCACCTTCTTTCTGTTTTTCTTTCTGTTTATAGCCAAGACATAAGTACAGAAGACCCAGCATACCATTACACATATAGATTTCAAAGACTTGGGGAGAAATCTTATTTCAGCATCTGTAGTTGGTTTTATTAAAAGCATTTTAAATTCCCCTGCCTAGAGCAGTTTGGAATTATAGAGATGGGCTGCTGAAATTTACATTTTAATTGAGGCAGAAGACAAAATAGGGCATGATGCTGCATTCACACATTACAAGGCAGAATAAATAAGATATGTATCAGCTGGGAGAAAAGAAATGACTGGTCGTTTTTCACTGACTCCTACACTTAGTTTTTTCATATGGCAGTGAGCTGAGTTAGGCCAGCTAAGCAAAGACAATTTTTCCAGTCAAAATGTTTACCATTTCAGAAAGTTCTTACATTGAACTATTTTCACACCATAAAACAAATATGCTAATCCTCAAGCAGGCATGTATTTGTGTGTGTGAGTGTGCACTCTGGAGGCTGTAATATAAATAAGATATTTCAAAATATCTACAAATAACATGTTTGAATAAACACTTTAGGAAATGATTTAAACTATGGGAGATAAGTGAGAATCACAAACAAATGTAGTTTATCTGTTAAATGCAATTGTTTGAAGAGTTGCTTCGTAGTTTTACCATCACACAACATAAGTTTCATGGAAATGGAATTTTTTCTCTATGAACAATTTTTGTCTTTTGATTAGTGGGAAAGTCTCACTGAAGATGGAGAAGACCAAGTTTTCAAAGTTGAGAATTTACCTGTGTTTTAATCACCTTTAAAAATTGTACCTAAAAAAAAAAAATTGTACCTATTTGTTCTTGTTTTCCTTATTCACTGTACACTTGTTTCATTTGCAGAAAATCAAGTTGAGAATTCAGTTTTCATAAATAAAAAATAATATGCAAAAGATGTATTATAATAAAAGCTTTTTACAGTTCCAGTATTATTTTAGCATCAAATGATTTAAAAAAAAAAACCTGCAAGATTTAAGCATTCTTTACCCTTTTGCTTGAACCTTCATCATCAACTTTGTATCTTCTATCAACTATACATGTATTTTTAAATTCATAAGTTCTCTTTCTCAGCCATAGTTATAGATTAATTGTGAAATTTAAAACCAATAAGCCAATAAACATTACAGCAATGTGATTATCCATTTATTTCTGCAGAGGTTCGTACTATGATTGGACCAGGGGAAGGAAATATGTAATTTTTTGTCCCCAAATATGTGCCTTTTTCAAGCCATGGAGGTCAAATGGAATTTCCACTTTTAGTCAACAGCACTTAACCTTAATTTTCTTTATAGTTTGAAACAGTCTTTCTTTTTGCTTCAATTTTAAAATGATGCAGTCTTTTAAAAAATAACAACATGCTTTCACCTTATCACAAAGATTATATATTTGTTTTATATACTTGTTTCTGGTTTTCTTTTTTTGGTACCAGGGATTGAACCCGAGTGCACTTAACCACTAAGTTAAAGGCCGTGTCCCCAGGCCTTTTATTTTATTTATTTATTTTTTTTTTTTTGAGTAAAGGTCTTGCTACTTGCTAAGTTACTACTTAGAGCCCTGCTAAGTTGCTGAGTCTGGCTTTGAACCTGCAATCCTACTACCTCAACCTCCCAATCTGCTGGGATTACAGGCATGCACTACCCTGCCCAGTAAGGTCATGCATTCTTAATCATATTCAATTACCAAAATGAAAAGACTTTTTCTTAAAGATACCATTCCCTGCCCCCCTTGTTTCCCCCTGCATCACTGTTCTAACTTGTGGTGATGAATTTTCTGCTCTGTCCCATAACTGCCACCTCAGGGCTTTTTCTCCTTTGACTCCCAACTCATGCTCATTTCGTTATGCTTGTTATGTTTTTTTTTTTCTTTTAACAGAATTTTTTTATAACTTAATTTTATTTATTTTTTATGTGGTACTGAGCATCAAACCCAGTGCCTCACCTGTGCTAGGTAAGCGCTCTACCACTGAGCCCCAGCCCCAGCCTCAGCCCCTGCTTGTTATGTTGTTTTGACCTCTGTTTGCCTCCTCCAGGTGCCAGCTTTTTTTCTTTTTCTTTCTTTTTTTTTTTTTTTTTTTTTTTGGTTTTTGTCTTTCTTTTTCTAATAAGTAATGTTTCAGAAAGGTATTTGGAAAGCGAAACTTTTGAGTTGTCATATCAAATGTCATTATTTTATTATCATAATTAACACTGTAGCCAATATTAAAATTTGAAGGTAAAACATGTTTTTCCCTAAGAACAACGAACACATCACTTAATTGTCTGATGACATTCAGCAACACTGATGAGAGATATAATGCCAATTGGATCTTCACCCTTTATAGGTGACAGCCTTTTCTTTTGGGAAGCTTTAGGGTGTTCTTTGAATCTCTGGAGACCAGCTATTTCATTATGTGTAGTGAGGACCCTTCTGCTGCTGAACCACGGAACAACCACTTTATTTTTGAAGGGTGTCTGTAGACATTTTTCAGTTCTGGGTTATTATTTTTACCCAGTTTTTTTTTTCCTTTGATTTTTTTCTCAGCCCTTTCTTTTTCTGTGTATTCTCTTGTTTTAGTCAGTTTTTTTTTTTTTTTTCTACTGTGACCCAAAGACCAGACAAGAAAAATTTTAGAGAAAGAAAAGTTTGTCTCATCGTTTCTGAGATCTCAGTCCATAGAAGGCCCACTACATTGATGGCAGAGGAAACCAGCTCAGGATATGCAATAAGGAAGCAGAGGGAGAGAACTCTGATCTCAGGGAAAAAATATGCACCACAAAGGCACACTTCCAGTGACCCACCTCCTCCTGCCACACCTTACCTGCCTACAATTACTATCCACTTAATCCATTCATATGGATTAATGTACTGATTGGGTTAAGGCTCTCATAACCCAATCATTTCACTTCTAAACTTCCTTGTGTTGTGTCATACATGAGCTTCTAAGGGACACCTCTGATATAAACTGTAACATTTTAAAATTCTGATTGCATGGTGTTTGGCATCCTGAGTTAGTTCTCTATGTCTGTCAATCTATTTATCAGAGTGTCCATCCATGTGGACATGGAATTACACTTTTGTTTCCTATAGTCAATGACAGTATTTATCTCTCTAGGGGATAACTGGATAGTCAATGCAACCTTCCTGGATCAGCAGAGGGTCCTGGGAGAGGTAGCAGGCAGGTAGGGAGGAAGGCTTCAGAATGAGAGTGGCTTAAACTGCAGCCCTACACATGAAAATCATTAAGTTTATTTAAAGAACAGTTTTCTTCTTCCCCTTCTCACCCTCCCTTGTTATGGGATAGCATCTGCATATCAGAGAGAACATTAGGCCTTTGTTTTGAGTGGACTGACTTGTAAAGGTCACCTAGCCAATACCAGACAGTGGTGACTAGCAACTGGCAAAGGTATTCTTTAGACTTCCATCATTACCTGTTTGGTTTCTGTATTTAGGCTGAATATATGAGGTTTTACTATAAAGAACAGTCCCTACTTATTAGAGCCTTTGTTCTTTGAGTGTTTTTAGTCATGGTTTAGCCTACTTTGTGTAAAATCACAATATGATGCCACCAATTTTCACTCTTCCAGACAGACACCCATCCAGTGAAAGCTACTCCACTAAGGCTTAGTCATCCTCTCTTCCCAGTCTTCTGTTCAGAGTTCTTATAGGTTTATTTTATATATATATATTTTTCATATATATGTATTTTCCAAAAACATTCTTCAGCTTGCAAACAACAAAGTACTATATATTTTTAAAAATAGACAGCAGGAAAATCAAATTGTTTTACAATCTAATAATATTATATATTATTATTATATTATTACATGTGTGTGTGTACATGCACATACACACACACACACACATACATAAATTTGAAAAAGAGGCCAAAGAAAATTTTAAATCTGATATTTTACACAAGAAGCAAAATTTTCAAGGTACAAGTACTGTTCACTCCTCTGTCTATATATATGCTTCCTAAATAAAAAGCAGGAAAGGCAATCAAGCTTTCCTGAGGACAAGGATCTCAAGTGTTCTCAGCTCTTCTGCATCTGTCCCTACATAATGGATAACAGAAAGAATGGATAAGGCACAATGGCAAAATTCTGTATATTTTCCAAAAACATTCTTCAGCTTGCAAACAACAAAGTACTATATATTTTTAAAAATAGACACAGGAAAATCAAATTGTTTTACAATCTAAAACCATCACCACGTGACTTCTTACTTTGTTAACCACACAATTGCTGCCAAACTAGAACTGAAATATCCCCCACAAATTTAGGAAGATAATGGTTTTTGGTCCTTGATTAATCTTCATCCATTCACATGTAAGATTTTTTTATTATGAAATTATTAATGTAAATCAGAGTGGGGTACCCACCTGAGAAACTGGGCAGTGGAACTCAAATGAACCTTTCGTCATAGTTGGTTGATTCCATCTGTTTGTGTGTTTTCCCACATTCCTGGGATCACAAACACCTCAACACCAGCCCATCCTCAATTGTTATTTTCTTCTGTCCCAAATGCCTCTTTTTAATTCCCTGATTAACTGACCCACATTTTGCTTTGAATAACAACAGAAAAAAAAACATTCTAAACTGTCTAAACAATTGCATTTTACATACTGATTGCTTAACCTAATACATTCCTTCTACTGATATAATTTTTTTTTTTTATCAATACTTCCCAGCAAGAAGCCTTAGCTATTTAACCAGCAAAGCTGCCAATATTTACAACCTTTTATGTCAGTACAGAAATTTAGGTAATTTGTTTTTCAGTGTTTACTGAATAGTTAATGAATATTTTACTTGGAGTTTTACTTAATTATGTTCTACTTCATTCAAAAAATAATATGGAATGTCTTAGGCATTATAGAAGATCATATGTAAAGAATTAGGATATGAGCATTGCATAATGAAAGCAAATTTTGGCCCAAATTCTCTGACCAAATTGAAAAACTCCAAGTGTTTACAATTTTTTTTAATGTTTCAAAATTCTGGGTGTTTCTGTAAAAATAAGCAATATATTCTATCATGTCATATAATTATTATGGAAAGATTAAAACAAAAAGTTCACATACTGTAGGACTATTTTATACTGAAACACTCAGATGATTGACAGAATTTTTATTCTATTTATGAAAGGATTGCTTTTCTGTAGATATAACTAAAATCCTATCAGAGATATTCTATGAGAAAAATTCACACATATTTACAAAATGAAAATCTTCACAGTCATGTACTTTAATTTGTTTCTTATTCAGTACCCTGTTATTAAAAATTCAGTTGTAATAGCTATTATAAATTAAAAATCCATTGATTTGAAAAATATGGCAATATAAACATTGTGTGTGTGATAATTCATTTTGTACACATATGTTTATGTTTCTATTAGCTCAAAGTTCTATATTCCTGTTTTATATTGTGATTATATATTGTGCATATAAAAGTTTAATCTTTCTATTAGGAATGAGAAAGATGTGAATTGGTATGAGGAAATTTTTGAATACGTTTTTATATGTTCCAAAAGTAGCCTTGGTTGAAAAAATTACACTCTTATGAGCTCTGCTCCATCCTCAAAGTAATGTGACATTTACTATTAGTTTGAATTGACTCCTAAATGGGGAAACACTATAGGTTTCTTTTACATGATTATTGTAAACAATCCAAGCAGGCATCCTTTGTCATCTTTATCTTCCTGTATATTATAATGTTGTCTACCTAGAAAATAGATTTGCTAAGAGACACATAACATCTCTTCTATTTGAAATCTCTTACAACAATGTAATACTAAATCCTTATAAATATGCTCCTGTAATCACAGCTGGTTGGGGGATAAAGAGCAGAGTTGAATTCATACAATTTTCTCCTCTCAAAATAATTATACTTTTGGTCAAATATATATTGCTTGATTTTCAGTGTTTTGAACATAATTTTATTTATTATAAAATGCATCTGGAACATTTTTTTCTCTATGGTGATTTTGGAAAAGTAGTAATGAGATATTGTGAGACCATTATATCCTACCTCCTTCTCTTTTCTTAAAAATAGAATAAATAGGTCTGGAGGTGTAGCTTAGTGGTAGAGTGCTTGTTTAGCAGGGGTGAAGTTCTGAATTCGATCCCTCTGCTAAGAAAAACAATGATTAAATATAGATAAGACATGAACTTTGGGAATACAATGCATCTACTCCCACCGTCCCCACACCACCTCCTTTCCCTTGTGTAGTTAAGTCAAATTTATCAAAATTTTCTTCTAAATAACAGGAATGATAAAACTTATCATTATACGCTTTAAATTTTCTGTAAGTCAATACATTATAGAGCCACTTCTATGACTGCTGCTATGACTAGAGTGACAGAAAACAATTTCAGACTGTCAAAGTCACACAGGGACTGAAGATACCATAATACCCATTCACCCCGCAGGTAGAGAGAATGGCAGCTGCTTGTCCTTGATCAGACAGTACCTGAATGTGAGAATATACTGCCAGAACTTTTGGTTAATATTTACCAAATATTAAATTTGTAGAAGATTAAATCAAAATCAGTGGATATATATATATAACACTTTTATTTGAAGTAAAGAAGGAAAGATATTATAGTTTCTCAGAGTGAGAAAATTAATTGAAATGTGAATTTAATTGTTCAAGTTCTCACAGTAAGTTAGCAGTAGAGGCCAGGTCAGAAATGATAGACCCTGGTTCCCAGTATAGTGATTGTTTCTCAGTATTAGCTCATCCTCTCATGTGCTACATAAAATAAAGTAACAAAGCAATCTATTCCAATTTGAAAAAGTCCTTCTTGTACCACTGTTGCAAAAATGCTGAAAAAAGATTGTTAATAAATGTATGAATGTTTTGTATTCTCTCACCAACATCCAATTTTAATCTTATCTACCAATGTACATATTGATATTTTGAAGCTTATAATTGGAAAACTAGATTAGTTGTACGAGAAAGAGTTCCTATAGAAATAGATATTGAATAAACATGAAACCGATCACAATTTGCTTCATTAATAGCAAAAATAGTTATCTCATGCCGACAGGAGAATAAGTTAGACCATTACACATTTCAGTGCATTCGTCTAAGCATATGCTGCATACTAATTTATTAAATCTTTATAATTAGCCCTTGATAAATATTATTTTTCCTGGTTATTGATGAGGAAATTTATGCTCAGACAGGTTAAGTAACTTGAAAAATGTTATACAACTAGTAAGTAGAGGAGATTACTTTCTGGACCTCAAGCCCAATTATTTATATTTGTGAGAATGAAATTTGTGTGTCAAAATTTATCAAATACATGGCTCAAA
Source organism: Marmota marmota marmota (assembly GCF_001458135.2). Taxonomy (NCBI): domain Eukaryota; kingdom Metazoa; phylum Chordata; class Mammalia; order Rodentia; family Sciuridae; genus Marmota; species Marmota marmota. The sequence goes on along the minus strand of NW_025999990.1, from coordinate 15,534,037 downwards.
TACAGATCCACCTCATCCATTAAACTTTCTCCATTTCTTAGATCCACATACTATGGTGTTGCTTCTATTACAATTCCAAATCCTGTGGTTTGTAGAAGCACAATCTAAACACATAATAATGGTCATTGTCTATCTTCATCTTCTAATATTTTTTGTTGTTGTTGTTTTCAGTCGGTGCTATCTCTTCTTTGCTATTCAAACTCCTTACATAGCTTAAAACATCAAGTTATTTTGGAAATATGGTAGACATACCCTGAGTTATAGTTTGAAATGCATTGTAGGAGAGTAAATAAAGTGTGAGTAATAACAGATTAATTTGAGCAAGGTTGTCCCTTCTGGCTTTTTCTCTATGTGGTTTCTTTTGCCAATTCCAAACCCCTAGTACTATCCGAGATCTTAAATTGTGCTTCTGATCATTTTTCTCTGAAGAAATATGCCTGTTAAGTTTCTCTCTAGATATCATTCCATCCATTTTTTGTGTAAAATTCCCAAACTTTATATCTAGTCCTGTTCTCTCATTTACCCTCCAGCTCAGTACAGGATGGGCTTAATGCTTAAATCATCATGTGTAAAGCTAACTCCTCGTTTCATCTTTATAGTAAAATAGTTCTGCTTCTGTTTGCTAGTCAGTATTTCACCATTTGTGAGCACCCTCAATTAATAATCACTGAGATTATTAATTCAGTACACTTTTACAAAACACTTATTGTATTCCAGAATATATAGAAAGTGCTCCATATGAAAGGGACAGACAGTAAGCTACCATTCCTTCCATAGGTAGCAATTAAATCAATCAAATAATCTAGTCCAAAGTGGGATATTTTGTCATAGAAATCTGCATGAGATGCTGAGAAAATTCAGTGTTTGCATATATGTAGCTCTCATAATTTACTAAGCAAGGTAGTATGTTAGTTTAATCCTTCAAATAACTTTATAAGGTGTTACTGCAAGGTGTGTAGAATCTCAAAGCCAAGTGACTTGCCCAGTTCCTCCTTGCCTAGTCCTTATGAGTGATAGACTTGTGGCACGCTGTCGTTCTGCTTCCTGTGGTGTACTTTGATTTCCTACCCATGGAAGAATGAGAACACAGGCTTCCCATGTCCTTGAAGATTCCCACACTTCATAATCCAGGGTGGGATTTATTCAATAATCCCAAACAGCCCCCGAATTGTTCATTATTTGAAATACTGGATTAAGTGTGATGTGCTGACCCTGAAGGCAGAGTACAGCTCACAGTAAAAGAGAACTTCCCACTAACCCATCTAGAAATAGAACGGGTTGCCTTGTCATCTAGAAGTGCCCAAGGCAGGTTCTGGATGAACTCCTGCCTGGGAGGTAGACAGAATTTGTGCAGATGGCAGGATGATTGAATAAGTCAACTCAAAGTTTCCTTCCAACTCTTTTTTTCTATGGCTAACTTCTTTCTCTCATGCCTCTGAGTCTATAGACTGAGATCTATTTTATTGTGTCTTGAAAAGATGCTAGATACCACTTCCTTAAGCCACTATTCTGAAGAGAAAAAGAGTTGCTATTTAAGGCAGTTGTGCAAACTCATCATGAATACATACAATTCAGGACACACAACTCCCTTGAGCCCTTTCTCAGAGGCATAACATAGGACACCTTGTGTAGAATGAGTTTATTAACCAGTGTTTCTTACCATGGACATTTAAATGAGAGACTGTGGATCTACCATTGCCTCATGTATTTATGAATCTTGTCACAAGTGACTGAGTTGTCAAAGGATGTTTGGGATTGGAAATGGTAGAGAGGGGCTGAGGTTGTAACTTAGTGGTAGAGTGCTTGCAAAGCATGTGTGAGGCACTGGGTTCAAACCTCAGCACCACATATAAAAAATTTAAAAAAATAATAAGAAATAAAGGCATCATGTCCATCTACAACTAAGAAAATATTTACAAAAACATTTTTAAAAAGAAAATGGTACAGAATTATGATCTGGCATGGTTCAAATTTAGATCTAGACAGAGATAAAAAAGATGGTTTCTTAAGAAGCCCAGGAAATAATATGGACTGGAGGCATACAGTGCCATTATTCCTTAGTGCATATCTGTGCTGCTTCAATAACAGAGTTAAAACATCTACCTGGAAGAAATAAGTAACTAGTGGCTCCCATTTTTAGAACTTCTGTGAATTTCTTGTGATTTTTCTATGCCACCCATCCATTCTTTCCACTCTTTTATGGTCATGTTTGGATTAAGATAAATGAAGAGTTTCCCCTGAATCAGAATAAGCTTTTAAAGACCATAACTTATTTTGCCTTGAATGATCAAGCACTGCAACATGGAACATGTATTATCCTTAGCGACAGCTAAGTTGACTGTTATGCACACTGACAAAACTATTCAGCTCAATGTTCATAAAAAAAGAATCTCAACCTAGAATAAATATAGCTGGCATGTATCAGGAATAGTCCCTTATAAAATGCTAAAATTAACATCACCCATCAGATTTTCTCTAAAAATCAACCATCTAGATCCTTCCAGTTTCATTGCTTTCTGTTCTTACTGCCTGAATTTATTGACAAAATGTTCTTTTTAAAGACTATCTTTTGAGAGAAGTAAATAAAATAATAGGTTCTTGGCAAACGTTTCTCAAAATTTTCACTGATTTCAGAATGTGAGAGCAGTGGACGGGAGAAGACATAGTTTTGATTCCAATTACTTAGAACAGAATGCTCTCTTTACTTTTTTTTTAAATGAGGATGGAAAAAAATCCATACATCAAGAAAACAGAAGGATCCTGTGTGTCTAATAGTTGTTCGCACCTGGGATTTGCTTTCTAGGGAGCTGTGAAATTGTGATTCTCAAACTTGAGTGTGTCAATGTGGTGTGTGTGCTTGACCTCAGTTTATAAGATCATTAGTCCTATAAAATTGGTGGTAGCTGTAGCTTTTGCTTATAGAGTGGAAATTAAATTTAGTTGGAAAGATAATTCTAGTTAACCAATGAAGCCACAGGTTTTCAATTCTGTATAGTATCTTGGTTCATATTGTGTTAAATGTCTCAATACAAAACATTCTGGACCATTCTATTATTTCTGAAGCAGAATTCATATGGAAACCTCATTTACCAAATGTTTTAAGAAAATTAACAGTGGATAAAATTTCTCAGAGTAAATAAATCTGCCAAACCTGATTGTTGCTCAAGGTTTTATTATTTATTTATTTAATTTACATTTATAGGCATTCAGGTAATTTCTTTGAGAATGGGGGCATGGTTAAAAATGTGCTGAGATTTTTTTTTTTTTTTTTGACCAACATTTGTCATTTATTCAGTAATAGTCACACCAGCAAGGACTAAGAAAAATTCCCATTACAAATATATATTTTTCTACTAAGCATGGTTCCCAAATGTATTTTAAAGGGACTGATAACACTTTGATACATTTTACTTTTCTATACCCAAGAAAGGTGGGTATTAAGTAGTAACTAAATTAATATGATTTAATTAGTTTTCTATGCAAATATTATTTTAAGAAAATAAAATCTCTGTCATCAGCTGTTGTTTGCTCAGTATATAATGTACATCTAGAATGACATTAAAAGACTATGCAGTTGAAAATCCCTCCATGCTTCATGGCACATAATGAGACTCTTTATTCTTCCTTCTTTCTTGTATTTTTCTCTCTCCTCTCCTCCCTCTGAGGCAGGATCTCCCTATTATGGCCAAGCTGACCTTGAACTTGAGATCCACCTGCCTTAGCCTCCTGAGTTGCTGAGATACAGATGTGCACCATCGAATCCAGCTCTTATCAGGCTTTTTATTAAGCAAAACTCTAGATGGGAAATATCAAGTTAGCAGTAAGTGATAGTGAGCTTGGACCCAACTTTTATCCCAATTTAACTACCTACTAGCAGTGTAATCTTTTCACCTGGACCCAACCCCTCTTTGCCCTTTAGTGCCTTTCCTGCTGCACACTCCAGCCTTTTAAAAGTCTCCGGCTTTTGCTATGAGGAAGTTGCATTCAGCTCATGCTATTATAGTTATTACTGAGTAATAAGTGTTCACACTGCTTTAAGTAGTGTCCAGCTTTTTCTCTGACACAATCCCAGAGTGTTTCCATATCTGTCCTGAGGTCAAATGGAAGCTGATTGAAGGAAATTGTATGTAGGGACCTCTGCTTTCCTGCCAGACATTGCATAACATAAAATGACTTGGAGCATACACCATATAGCATCAGTCAGTCCTCAGCATGTTAAACTTGTACCTTGAGGCATTTTATTTTATTTAGTTGACTGTTCTTCCTAATTACATTCTAGTTGTATTTTTAAGAGAATGACTTAGAACTTATCCAAGGAAAAGCTACAGGATTCTTTAGGGGGTTTTAATTTTGTTTCAAGGATCTGTGGTTGTTTTGTACATTTTTTATGTTTTTATGTATTGGTTAAAAATAAATTTGCATTCCTTTAATCCCTGCAACTCAAAGAGGGTCAAGCAGGAGGATTACAAATTGAAGGACAGCCTGGGAAACTTAGTGAGACCCTGTCTCAAAGTAAAAAAAATAAAAAGGGCTGAGGATGTGACTCAGTGGTAAAGTATCCCTGTGTCCAATCCCTAGTACCAAAATAAATAAATAAATAAATAAATATAAATTTTAAAAAATAAAAATAAGAAACCCACAAAAAACCCTTAAAATAGTAAAATAAAAATAAATTCACTTTGGATTCAAAATATAAAAAAATCTTTAAACATGTATTTGTTGTACTGAAAACAACAAGTAAGACACACACCATGTCCACTGAGCAAAAAGGAAGGTGTACACCAAATCCTTACCTGGAGCAGCTTGGTCCCAATGACACCCTGAGCTTCACTTTAGGGGCCATCTCAGGCAAGTTCCTTACAGGAATCCATCCCTTCTCCCGATTAGATTTTGTTCTTCAATGCTGATGTGGGCAGATGTTTAGGCTTCCCTAATATGTAACATAAAGCTGGATAAGAGAGTTTGACCAAAAGACTTCCTCAACATTTGAAAAGTTTTTAGGAGGTTAAAATATGGTTTTAAATTGTCTTGATGAAGTATAATAAGCACATAAAGCCCTACATCTCAATTGAGAACCTCACGTTTGCCAATAGATGATAGGAGAACCTTGACTTATTAGCCGTTGCAGTAAGAATTGTAGGATTCTTTCAGTTTCCTGTGAACTTCAGTTGAGTAATCTGTCTATCATGAATGTGAATTTGAATTTATGTTGCGTTTTTGAAGTGTATTTCTCAGTGAAGGAAATATTCTCTCATTTTTGTACAAGTCAAAACAAAATAGGAGTCTGAGTGCCTTGAAAATTAGTTTTACAAAGGCCAAGAGAACACCTGAGTCCTACTTGGAGCCTCACAATTGGATTGTTTGCCAAAGCTGTGACTGTATTTGCAATGCTGTACTCTCGTGGGTTCTTTTGTAATTCTCTGTCTTTCTGATGTTCTTTCTGGACCTTTTTTTCCTCCCCTTTGCCACCTGGATAATTTCCATATTGTGACCCAGCCAAGGCAGCACCTCCTCAGAGCAACTCTATCCTGCAGCCATAATTTCAACTCTCCGTTCCACTCCTTTTGTGATGAAAACTATATATTTATGTGTTAGTCAGCTTTGACCAAAATACCTCACCAAGATAACTTGGAGAAGGGAAGTTTATTTTTAGCTCATGGTTTCAGAGTTTTAGTTCAAGGTTGGCCAATTCCATAATAGTAGGTCGGAGGTGAGACAGATCATCATAGCCAAATTGCAGAAGGAAGCAAACCTGTTCACTTTTATTTGTGTGTGTATGTGGGGAGGGGGGGTAGAGAAAGAGAAAGGGAGAGAAAAAGAAGCTAAGGGGGTCAAGATATAATCTCTAAGGGCACACCCCCAGAGACCTACTTGCTCCAGCTTCAGCCCGCCTGCCTACAGTTACCACTTAGTGCTTTCAAATTATTAATCCAAGTGGATTAATCTACTCATAATAATTAGATGATTACTCATAATTTAATCATTTTACCTCTTGCATTATCAGGTGCTTTTCAATGCTACCCCTTATCTAATCCATAAAAATTTAGTATACTATATTTGCCAGTATAAGAGCCTGTGTGTTCCAACAAACCTGCACTGTTCAATAAGTATAGTAGCCACTATCCACCTATGGTGATTTATATTTAAGTTGAATACAGTTAAAAACCGAGTTTCTCAGCCTATCACCATTCACATGCTCTGTGGCCATGCATGGCTAATGATTACCATATTGGACACTGCAGATAGAGAATATTTCCATCATTATAGAAAGTTCTGTTGGACAGAGGTGTGCTAGAATGAGTTCTTCTCCTTGATCTTCACATCCTCATGTTCTGAACTAGTTTGTGGCATTTGGGAAACAGTTGGTAAGTGACTGCTGGAAACAACTGAACTAAGAAAGTGTGGGTACACTTACAGGATACAGAATCAGACTTGCTTTATGTTGGCTAGACATGAGGACAGAATGTCTAACTCATACTAGCATGGAGGCAACTTTGAGGTAAAGGAAAAAGCAGCTTTCTCTAAATGACCTATTGGAGAATAAAATGGGCTTCTTTGTTAGATATTGAGCTCTGGCCCAAAAGTCATTCCACTAAAGCAGGTTGCTCACCTGTCAGGATGCCAATACAATAGATCTTTGCTTCACAGTAGGTGTTCTGACTAGAAGAAAAAAAAAGTTGAAGCTCAGTTATTCTCATGAGTAACTTTGGAGAAGGTTTTGTGAAACTCTAGAGAAACTTTGACGACCTGTCACATGTCATCCCTGACTGTCAGCAAGGATCCCTGCTTTGCTTGAGAATATAAAAAATGTATATAATTGTCTTTTCCTGGGATAGCTTTTATTGAAACTGATTTATCTCTAACATTTTGTGTTAGTTTTGTCTAAAGATAGAAAACTGAATTAAGGAATAAATACCTGTTAGAAAACAAGCACTAACCTTAATAAACAAAGCATAATTAAGAAAAGAATGTCACAACACATATCAGCAACATTGACAAAGAGATAGTAAGGAGCAAATCATACAGATTTTTCAGACATCTGTGAAGTCAAAATACTCAACTGTGTTTGGGGGCTTTGCACATAGTAGGTATTTAGTAACTATTGAATATAAAGAGACTGGATGCAAATAGGTCTGATTTTTTTCAAGCCTTTTTTGATTGGTGCAATGAAAGCTCCCTTCCCATTAATTAAACCATTCCAATAAGCTACTTTCAGTGTTTGGAGCAACAATAATTTTTTTGTTGTTGTGTTTTTATTACTGTTTTCAAAGACAGCATGATTCTAACTATCAAAGTATAATATAGGCTCCAAAAAACATTAAAATAGATTAGAAACAGTGAATAGTTTATAGATTGAAGCTATTGTGTTGCTGAAGGCAAGAGGCAAAATGTACTTCTTTCGAGCATGAGGTTAAATGACCTTTGGGGTAGAATATTTCATCTTATTTATCAGGAGACTTCTTCACTTTTTCATGTTTAGAAGGGCCTTCTCTGCTGATAGAACCTGCACTGGGTAAGCCAAAAGAAACCCAAGAAGAGGCTTCAGTGAGGGAGAAGTTCAACTCGGGCCTTCAAAAGAACTCTAACCTTAAATCTGACAAAATTCTAGAATGATTTTAGGGAGGTTTCTTTTTCCCATTGAGTTGGCCTGTATCTCTGGTAAACGTGAATATACATACCCTCTCTTTTAAGACAGTTATAGAAATAAGGAAATTGACCAAGTAGTTCTTCTTAGGAGAATGTTTTTAAATACTGGACTAATTTTTTTATCAAGCATAGTTATAAATAGGGTCCCTGTACATTAATTCAATGAGGTCATACTTGCAGAAGGTATTCTTTAGCCCAGTGCAACTAGTTTCTGTATAAGACACACAGGGAGAATACCCTGTGAGGAAAGAGACAGAGATTCGAGCAATGCAGCTACAGGATGCCAGGGATTAGTAGCCATCATCAGCAGTGAGGTAGAGGTGAGAAGAGATTCTACCCCTATTTGTACTCCAGACTCAAAGCCTCCAGAACTGTGGGATAATAATACATTTCCCTTGTTTCCCTTGTGGCATTTTATGATGGCAGCCCCAGGGAAAAAATAATGTAACACCTAAATTGGTTATCCAGTTCAGTTTTTTAAAAATTTCTAAATAAGATTTTTGAAAAGCAAATTGAATGTAAATGGATTTTGTAAGATCATGTAGCACATCATGCTCCAATGACTGTATCTAGCTGTTCCTTATTTCTTGCTTGGTAACTCAAAATTGGCTGCAGAAATGGGGAAGGAAGGAAGAAAATGGCCGGAAAATATAAGGAAAAAATGATGTTTTCAGATGTACAACATTCTGAAGTCAAAGACTCACAGATTTTAAAAGTCTGTCCAAAAAACAGTCTAAGACTTAGACTCTCTTTGAAGACCGAAGAGTTCAGAATAATCACCCTAGTAGGGAGAGCTGGCTGACTATATTTTAGCACTTAGAATCCAAAAGACCAACATCTCAGTGCCAAGAACTGAGTCAGTGCCAGAAATGTAGCCAGCTGATAACAGGTCATTGAAACCAGGTGGCTGATGATTAGGATTTTGCAACCAAGTAGTCAAATACAGCCATTATTAAAATTAGATTATTTAAATTTACATTTAAATGAATTATATTAAACATAAAGTAAAAAAAACCTTATCATTTCCTAGTATTTTACTACATTTTTCTACCACCTATGCTCTCGAGATGATTTATATTGATTGTATCTCTCTGATAGACATGTAAGGGTATGTTATTGTGTGTCTCTTCCTAATTCCAAGTTCAGTGACTTCAAGTTGGTAGGTTGGCATCAGTCAGATCCCAATGGAAATTGGCAAATATCACTAAAGAAGGCTTTTACTCCCCAGTACCCAGTCAGGATGGCTGATAGTATTTTCCAGGTTAGGACTAATTAATTGTCCACTTGACTAATTTTCTATTTTTACAGCCCTGGGATTTTCATGACTTTGGATATTATATAAGAATATTGAATGGTAGTACAAAGAGTGGCCTTGAATAAAGATAAGTAGGGCCTTTTCTTATAAGAAAGTTCACAGAAAACATGACATAAGGGTGCTTAAGTCCACTTCTGATCTTTATGATCATAAAGCACTTGTTAGTCCTCTAATCACAAATTTTTGGAGGACTATGATGCCACTATTTTTCTTATAAGTCAGCATGATCAATTGTCCTCTTAAAGCGGATCAGGATAAAAAAAAATGTTTATGGCCTCCTCAAGATTTTTTTCCTCTTTCTATCCCAGATTTTGCATGATTCAGTAGTAGTTTATGGGTAATAGTAAATAAAATTTTGTATTTGAAATACAATCCTTTCTCTGGTGTGACTTATCTGGAAAAAAAAAAAGTTGGTATTACCTTTGATTATGTTAAACTGATAAATTTCTCTGGGTTATTTAAAATAAATTATATACATTTTTTTAAAAAATTAATTCTTGTCTTTTAATTTTTGTCTTAGAAGCATTGAAATTGGAGATAAGGTATAGCTCTAACACAGATTAAGGGAATTGTATAGGATAAAGCCTGGGAAAAGTCCTCCTTCAAACTTAATTTTTCTTTAATTGTTTTTTCCTGGGATTTTCCATGTCAGTGTGACCACATGATGAGGAATTCATCCTAGTTACTTAGTGCTGGTGATTTAAATTTTTTTTTTCTGTAATTTTACTAGTCTCCAGTGTGTAACAACTGTATGTCGCAATCTGATCAAGTTATTAAAGTCAAAAGAAACATTGCTGATGTTTTCCCCATGAGAAACACATTTTAAAAAGAATTTGTCTTCATTTTCATGGTTCTGCAATTCAAATAGAAATATGAATGAGTAGATTTTTACAAGATGCAATTATTTTATTATTAACATTTACTGTATAGAGTTGAAAGAATTAACTAATAGTGCAGCTAATGCTGCTCTTCTCACCTTGCATAAATGTCAGTTAGAGTTTTGCAGCTCATGCAAATTTTGACCCGTTCTCATGCAGAAGACTCCTTCATTATAGGATGTGAAAAAGTGTTTTTAGGGCAACACAAATTAGGACTACCACATGGTACACTGGTCCCAGTGATATGATCTTGGGGAAACCAATGATCCTCTTCATCATCACATGTTGAACTGTAAAATAAAATACTCTTGATATACATTCATTTGACAACACAGGAATTGTGACCTTCTTCTTTAGATCATCCAACTTGTTTCCTGTGCAATGAAGAGCACAGCTGTACGAACCTCATTGTTCATACACAAAATGGCCAGGAATATCAGGAATGAGCAAACAGTTCACATCAGACCAATGATTACTATCTCACTTTTGGAGAGATTGAAAGGAAACTCATTTTTAAAATATTTATTTATTTTTTAATTGTAGTTGGGCACAATATTTTATTTGTTTATTTTTATGGGTGTTGAGGATCGAACCCAGAGCCTTGCACATGCTAGGCAAGTGCTCTACCGCTGAGCCCAGCCCAAGGAAACTCAATTCTGATAAAATATCACAAAATCTGCACATTACTTAATTATAACTGTTTTTTAGTCATTTGAGAACTCTGGTAATAAGTATGACTGATGTTTATAAAACATTTATTTTTGAAGATGCCTTATCCTTGAAATGAAAAATGGGAGGACAGCAAGATTGATTTGCACCTGATAAATCTGCAAGCAAGAGTGGATGGCTCTCCAGCGAGGAGTTGTACCTGCACAGTCTTTAGAAATGCTAGGAATGAGCATGGTCAAGTTTCCTTTCTTATCCTTTCTTTTTATACTGCCTACACAGAGAGAGCCTGCCTGTCAAGGCTTCTCAAGAGACAAAGGAAACTCTACTTATAGAAATGTGTTTTATAGAAGCCAAGGGTACATCGCTTTAGGGGAAACACAATTGGTAATATGCTGAAAACAAAAACAAACCTCCATAACCCACTCCTAGCTGGACTGAGTTAAAAGTATGCTGTCCAAGGTGCTACGTGGAAAGTGGGGTGGCAAGCTCTCTCCTGCATCCTCCATTCCTGTTTCCTCAGCAACTTGGCATCTCAAAGGCCAGACCTTGAATGAGTAATTAAAATGCTACAGAAATCACTATCCTTTAATTAAATAATGGATTATTGAAGGTAAACCATTTGATACGTGATTGAAAATGCTGTTAAACTAAGAGGTCCCTTCCTTTTGGATCTATAATACACACTGAACCCAATAACACAGCCCTGAGATCACTGACAGAGGCACTGTGGATATGAGGGGAGAGAGGTTTCAGTGCAACTACACAGACACACTAAAATAGGTCAAATGTTCCCAGCTCTCGTCAGCTGCTGCATTCTTTGTGATCTCTGGATGGTGTTCGTGCATTCTGGATATTATTAGTCATGAAAGCTACATGGTGTCTGGAGATAGCATGCACTTTCTTTTGTTTTTACAGAAAAGGAAAAGAGAGGGCTGGGGATATAGCTCAGTTGGTAAGTGCTTGCCTCACATGCACAAGGCCCTGGGTTCAATCCCTAGCACCACACACACACACACACACACACACACACACACACACACACAAACACACATACATAAAAAGTGAGGGGGGGAATAGAGTGCCATCCCTGAGGCTTCCTATCCCAATCTCAGTACATATCATAGAGATTGGACCTCAAGCTCCAATTTGTAGTAAGGGATCAAGACAGGATAGGAGGGAGATAAGTTTTTCTTTCATGCATGGCCTCAGAAAGCTGGAGAGAAGAATCACAAAACACCCAGAAGAACACTTCCATATGCACAGAGACATATTTCTTTATCATTCACCTTCGGCTTAGGCATTTGTGAGTGATTAGTTTTAATATTTAACCCATTTGGTATCTGGCTTCATACCAGCGGTTTGCATCCCTCCAAGTTCTACGAGGTGTATTTGGCTGAGTTTTAATCCATGATATGCCATCTACATATACTCTCGTTAGTATTCCAACCAGTTATTCTGTACCACTTAGAAAGGAGGGAATGTCCCTTAACCTCATGGAATCTCTGTTTCCTCAAATACACTGGGACTACTCCATCATGATGTTAAGAATGAAATTATTTGACACAAAGTAGTCATAAATGTATTAGATTCATTTTAAGTGTGGTTTAAGGGGCCTGTCCTATGGTTGAGAGAGTCATTGAAGTTCCTGAAAATCTATGCATGATTTTTCTGTGTATGACTTTCAAAGGTTTATTGACTCTAATTTCGTATATCAGTTACCATTGAAAAAGAACCCATTTTTATATTGGAAATATCTGCTTGCTCATAATTAATAATTTAATACTAAATTAATAATAATTAATAATTTTAATAATTTTTTTTGAACTTGAGATCCTCCTGCCTCAGCCTCTGGAGCCACTGGAATTATAGGCATATACCACCAACTACTGGCTTGGGTAGCATTTTTGAAGTAGCAAGGAATTATTTATTCCTTCTGTCACAAATAGTTCATAAAAGCTACTTCTTTGGTTAGCAGAATAATTTCTTTGAGGTATAATTCTTTTGTTATTATGAAAGACTTTTAAAAAATATAACAGTGGAAAATGGGTTTTATGGCAATCTCCAGTATACTGTCTGCCCAACAATACCACCTCCTAATTTGGAAAATTGTGAGGTAAGGTGGTCTGTACTGCTGATGAGCAATTAAAGCCTAGATTGTCAAAGTTAATACTCGATGTGTTGTTGTTGTTTTCCCTTCCTTCTATTAACTGTGCTGTATTAATTCCAACAAATGCCTGTGTGTGCAAAATCTGCTTATTCCTCTTGGTATCAAATTAAGAGAAAGGCATACTAAAGACGTTTCTGTTTTGTAATAAAACTAATTAAAGCAATTATCTATTTAGTTGAAGAATATAATCTTTGACACTGGACAATTTGGGAGGGTGAGTCACACCTCCTTCCCACTTTTTAACTTTAATTATATTATAGGAAAGAAAATCAATTATCTCCAAACTTTTCTATAGGGTATTATTTCAGTTAAGCTTATAATGAACACATCAATAAACACACAAGGCTGTGTTTGAAATCTGCCTACTCATAAAGAATGTGTATTATGTATTGTAATTATTGAGGTTATTTTTTCACCCCAATAATTTAGATGTGATATACCATATATGGGCATTATATACCATATTTTCAGTTCACTGGCTTTCTCTCATTAACAAAATCCATCATATCTTCAGTGCTAGAACCTGTATATGGATCAATGCAATTCCCATGGTATCTTTCTTCAAGTGGAATTTTATTAAAGGAGAATCAGTTATTATCAGGAAAAATTAGGCAAGAACACTCAGTTGTTATGGTGTCTTGGCAACTCAAACTTATGTGTCTTTAGTCATTAGGTAAAAGTGACAGCCATACTTTTTAATACCTGTGTGTGTGTGTGTGTGTGTGTGTGTGTGTGTGTGTTTCATTATATGAAAATCTAAAATCTAAACTGGCTCCATGTTTCATAATAAGTTCAGTTTGTCTCCTCAAATTCTAAAGTATGATTTATAAATGATATGAACCAAATTAAGGTCTCCAGTCAGGAGCCCTCTATTTGATTAGTTAGAGTAACTATTCCTAAGTATGGCAATGCTCATCACAAATCCATTCCTATCTGCTAGGATGATATTAAGTATAGGATACTAAGGTGTACATTATGAACCAGAGAAAAACCAAAATGATGGTCCAAATGGAACCAAAAGAATATTTCACAGGAAAATATAAATTTGGAGGTAAATATTCCTACCTGCCTCTAGCAGAGATGCCAAACTCAAGAAGCCCAGATGAAATACTTCTCTGTAGAGGTTGTTGATAATGGTTTTGATAAAATGAAACTAAATCATGTTGCACTGTTAGTTTTGACTTATTTTGAGGTTGGTCATTCATGTAGGCCAGACAGGAAGCAAAGACAAATGTCAAGCCACCATGTAGGCACAGCTGTTTAAATTAGTTTCCTTATTACCTATGAGTTGCTCTGACCTTGTCATTTCTTGTGAGCAGAACACTTAAGTCTTGAGTCCTTTCAATAAACACCTGACAGCTGATCTACCCCAAGAGGGCATGACAAGGTCATGGTGTTTTGCAGCCTGCCTTCTCCACAAATGATAACAGCCACTGGTTCCAAAAGAATGCTTTGTAACATATGACGTACCAATGCAAGTGGTGTATTTAACCAAACTCATTAATTGTTTGTTAGAGGCTAATTTGAGGTAGATGATGATCGTGGTCTGTAGGAATGGCAAGGAGTTTTAAAAAACAAAAACCAAATATCCTAACTGAAGTGAAACAACTCATTAAATTGTTTGTATATACGACAAACTTCATACACAGGGCAGAATTAGTTGCATCTGGTGTTATGGAACTTAAATATCTAAAAGCTTTGTTGGAAAAGCATTGAAATTGAATTATAACAGTTAGGATAATTTAGGGAGATGTGGTTACTTGTGGAGAAATCCAAGTTGACAGTGATAAATGTCATAATAAATTTACGGTAAGTTTGGATGTGGGTGTCAGCCAATTAAATAAGCAATCAAACCACAAATAGAATTAGTTTTCTTTGAAGTGCTAGCTCCATGGAGAGCTCCATTACTTGGAAAAAACAGACAACTTGTAGAGGAAATCCATCAAAATATATTGTCTGGAACTAAATAAGAGCTGAGGTAGCAACTGTGTTTATAAGGGAGAGGAACCTAATTTGGAATCAAAATCAACTATTAAGTTTTAAGTAAAATATACTGAGATTCAGAGTCAAGTTACAGACTTGAGAATGAAAATAAATCTCACATTATTTTTCTGAATATATGTTTATATATATGTCCATACATGTATAATAGTGTGTATGTGTATATGTGTGTGTGTGTGTAAGTATATATTTTTTTTTGTTCTTGTAATAGCAAAATTTCAGTCCAGAAACTGCAAATGACTTCCAAAGCAGACATTAGCATGAACATGTAATAGCTCATGGTATTGACCATGGCCAACTTGAAAACTCATGATTTATTTTCTAATTTGAAAACTTTCTTTTTACTAATTCATACATTGGCAATGTTGACCAGCAGTTTTCTTTTAACTCAGACGGAGAACATTAAATAATTACTTGGGCCTAATTTACCAAAAAAATACTTTATAAAGGCAAGAGATATTTTATTAATTCAAGATTGAAAATATGAAGTAGCTGCAGAATTTATGCACAATATTACTGAAGAATGATTCCAAATCACATATGTAGAAATCTTTTTGGTATTATAGCCAAGAATTCTGGCTATAATATATTAAATCTGTGCTTTGAATTCCATAAAGATGCTAACATGTTTAATTCTGTAGACTTGGATCACACCTTCATGCTTGTTGATGGCTAACAGTTTATTTTGCTGACTTGTACATTACTTTTACTATTGATCATTTGTATCTATTCTGCTTAATTACACTTCTGTTGATATCTTAGTAATTTCTACTTAATTTGCTTCCAAGGAAATTGTTGGAAACCGAAAGCTTTAACAACTTTCATTTGCTCCAGGATATATTTCTGTATGGTGGCATTTATCTGTTCTCAGAAGAGAATATGTTCTATACAGAAAATAGAACTCTTTCTAGCTCTACCAATCAGGTACTTGAAATGCAAAGCTTATTTTGTGGTAATTGAATTCTCACTATTTTAAATATATCCCTCTGAACTAAATTAGTAATCAATTCATTGCATAAATGTCAAATATTTTAAGCTACCAAATATTTTTCCAAATTAGTCATTTTACTAACATTGTCCATATTTCTAAAATATGTCATTATAACTCAATAAGCATTTGCAAATAAATGGATGAATGAATATATTATACTTATAGATACTCATAATAATTGATATATATATATATATATATATATATATATATATTATGAAATTTCTCAAACTAGATAAAACTACCAATTTTGATATAGGCAAAAATGAAATTCTAGTAAAAATTCTAGTATTTATTAATTGAACAGTTCAAAAATGAGTTTGCACTTGCATCAGTAATGCTGAGTACTAATGCCATCAACTAGTGTATATTAAAACTCAAAACCCATGTTCCTAACTACAGAAGTTTAACATATCTCAAAAGAACAGATGTGAATGCCTAGGTTAGGATAAAGTGTAGTCAACCTCCTTAATGGTTCCCTTGCCACTCTGTGGACT
Source organism: Marmota marmota marmota (assembly GCF_001458135.2). Lineage (NCBI taxonomy): Eukaryota > Metazoa > Chordata > Mammalia > Rodentia > Sciuridae > Marmota > Marmota marmota. Next base: position 15,517,872 of record NW_025999990.1, on the reverse strand, counting down.
TCTCATTTTATAGTATGTCTTCATAGTGTTTGTGGAGCTAGGAGGCACTATCTCTATGTGAATTGACCATCTTTTTGATCCCATGAATGAAGCATGATGTCTTTCTTATTTATTGAGAATTCACATGAAAAAAATAAAAGAAATCATAAGATACTGTATCAATTTATTTATAAGTTTTTACTTTTCTCTGATACTTGAAACATTATTTCAAATAAAGGATGGATATAAAATAATAAAAAACAGGGATGTTCTTCAAAATCCAGAATACTCAGTCACTATATTAAATTGCCCCTGGCATTACCAGTGGAGGCTTCAGATTGAAAATATATCTCTATCTGTCTGTCTGTGTATCTATCTATCTATTCCATAAGACACCAAGTCTACTCATTATATTGGTTATGCAGTAAGGAAATTGGTGATGATAATTACAGATTTAGGGTAAAAGTGAAAAAAGAGAGAAAGTGAAGATAAGAAATAATCTAAGTCAGGTTTGAAAATCATGGGAACGTTTTTAGACCCTATGTTAAAATTTCATGTCTATGAATATTTCTCTACCTGTGTAGGTCATGGATGTTAGAGTCAGTCAGTCAGGTTATTCTTTATACATAGCACCAAGATAAACGATCAATGACTGGATTAATAATCAAACTTTTTGGCATATAGCAGTCTTGTTTAGTCAATTTGGAATTTTTTAAACTCCCATTTTTAGATGCTTTGAACCATCTGAACCAAAAAAGAAGTTTCTAGTATGCTTCCTATATAAGCACATCTGCCCTGTTGGTTACAAAGACTATGGCACTGTCACTGGTCTAATCGTGCCTTGAACTTTATTGTTAAACCCCCAGAGTGATTTCTCTAGGTAGATGCAATGAAGCAGCAGGAATAACTCTGGGAAATACATGTGACAGATGTTTTTAAAATCAAATCCATCAAATATTACTACTTTAAATACATTCAAAATTGATTAGGCCCACTCATGTGATCTTGCCTCACACTGGTTTAGTTTAGTTCAGTTAATGTTGCAATTAATCTTTGCAAAAATCTAATTCATCCCCAAGCTTCTTTCATGTCATGATCTGTTTGTGTAAATCTTCTGAAACAAAATACCCTGTCTAATTTGATCTGTAGTCGTGATTGAAAATAGCAAGTTGATATCACTTTGTTGCTACAGTGATGTAATTAAGATGCCCACGCTTTTCTAATTAATCTAATCTAAAATTGCTTTGGATATTAGATATCCTAAAAGAATATAATGAATTGTTTTTCTTTCTTATCTCTGTCATTAGTCAAGAGAATTAATTTTGCTAAGTTTGAAGCACACCCAATGTTTATTTGCATATCTAGATTTCAATCTAAGCCAAACTTTTCAAATATTCTCTACTATTTTTAAAAAGAAATAATCTCATGAGCCATTTTAATAATATTTAAAGTATAAGGTGCAAAGATAAATAATGTATTATTGTTTGGAATTGCAGTGTATGATATGCCCACACCCTAATTAATATTGTTAAAGTTAGGCATAATGCAATATAATGACTATAATGTATTTCCTACATTATATTAAGTAATGATATTATAAATAAAATAAAGTATACAAATACATAATCCTTACATAATTATGTATAATATTTATTGTGTATATTCTATTATAGTCTACACAAGCAAATGTAAAGTGCCTTACTTACATTGCCCATTGTAAGCAAAATTTTTTAAAAATTTTAATCCAAAGAAGAAAAATTTGACAAGTGGCAAGTTCATTTAAAACACATTAATAGTCATCATATTTCATTTTTAGTTTTTGGAAATAAGGAATGTTATAATTTTATCAAAATTATTTTAGTGTTAAAGAATGAAAACAGAAAAGGAGATTGATAATAATTCTCCTTTCTAATGTTATATAATATAATGCTAATGTTCAAATAAGATATTAAACAGCACATCAAAATATAAAATATAAATGACTTATAGTAATATTAAATTGCTGTAAGTTTTAAATTTGCTGATAAAACTATTCCTTAAATTATGTCCCTAAAGTCATTTTACAAATACTCTTGACTGTGAAAGCATAATAAAAGAACATATAAATAATAGTGAAGTTGATATTGTCAGTTCTTGGCTTTAAGATATTTTGATATTTTTTTAATGCTTTGCAATATTTGAAAGAAACCATTCACTCTATAGTATTTGTATTTTATGAAAGCCTTTAAAAATATTCTATGTGCAAACAATTCTATTTTTATTTAATTGTTCATATATTCATCAATTCCATTACTTTAATTGTCATCTATTATCCATATTTGTAGCTTTGACTGCATTTATTTCCCTTGAGATTTAAATTCAGTATTCTAATTATATTTCTGCATGATGTATTTTTCTGATTTTTCAAAAAGGTTAAAACTTCAGTTCAAAAATTAGTTTTACATTACAACCATGGAAATGCAAAATAAACAAGGAAATATCCTTAAGCCACCAGGATGCTTAAATTAAAAAGAATACAAAGTGTTGGTATGGATATAGAATAACTGGTATGCACATACATTCATTACTGATACATTGCAGAAATGAAACTATGGATGTGGAAAATCATTTGACAGTCTTTAATAAACATGTGGGCCTTCCTGGTAGAGTGAAAATTCCACTTAGAGGTATATTTCCAAGAGAGATGAGTGCATATATGTATAAAATGGCTCATAGAAAAACACTCATGGGAGTTTTATTCAAAAAAGTGCCAAATTAGAAACAACCCAAGTGTACATCAATAGGAAAATAAGCAGTATTGATAGTTAAACAGTAGAGTGTAGACTAATGATAAAAAAGAACACATGAATTGAGATGCACAACAAAGAAGATTAATTCTAAAATATTGTTTTGACAAAAAATCTTATAAGTTTTATAATGTAAGAATCTGGTTTTATGAAGTTTGAAAAAAAGGCAACCCTTTTGATGATGATAACAGTCATTGTAGTTGTTTTATCTAGGGGCAGATTTTAACTAAAAACAGAAATGGAGCAAGAGGGATGAGGATGTCTATCTTTTCAATTTGGCAGTGTATTTGTACACAGGAGATATGCATGCACACATAAATATTAATCAGGCTATTAATTAATACATTGTGCCAAATGTAAATTTTACCTTAGCAAATAAAAAGAGTACTGTTGCCACATAAAAAATATTAGGATGCTTTCATGAGTATTATTATATTAAAAACTTCAAATCTATAAAGGCTGTACAATCTCAGTCCGTTTCCTCTTCAACCTACCATTGCTTTCTACTTAATTCTTATCTGCAGTTTGATTATGAATTGTTTTTGCAAAACAGTGCACTTTCCATCAAAGGTCAAACACTCTGGTAATTCTACAGGGAAAAAAGAAAACAGATTAAAAATCAGAAGTTATTGCATATACTGTCTACCTCTCAAACTGAGTTTCTGTATTTGAAAATTGATAAATATTTAAATGATCTCCACAACAGTAATGGATACTTATACATGCCAAGACTGTGCCATTTGAATGAAATATCACTGTCCTATGATAATATTAATGAAATGAATACTATTTTTTAACTTCAATGACCCATGGAGCTCTAACACAAACCTAGCCTCACTAACTTCAGAGAAATTGTCCTTAATACATATTCTTGTTACTTTGGGCATTCTGAGTGTAATAACCCTCTGAACAAAAGAGTTGGCTGTTGTCAATCTACCTTTAAGTCATTGAAGTGAATGAGAAAAATCACTTGCTTATTAGCAGGTTAACCACTGTACTTTCTTAAGAATATATTTTTAAATGGAAATTCTTTGGAAAATATAGGTAATTATTAGGGAGTTAAAGCAGAATGTTTCTCTACCTTTAAATGAAGAAAATTTGCAATGCGGAATGTAAAGTGAAGATGTACGGAAGCATGTTTGAGGAGACCGAGTCTGTAAATTTTGAAGAAAAATCCCTGGATGTGAATGTGTCATCCCCAAGGATTATTTTTAAAAAGAATGCCTGGGATATTGCATAAACATTTGAGGTTAGACAGAGGAAATACTTGGAGCACCAAAATAAGAGTCGTTCAGAACCTACTTTATGGTGAAATCTGTGGAGAAATTTAGTTATCCACCTAATGAAAATCCTGAGAGAACAAAAAAATATTAATCCATACTTCTTATTTAAAATGACTTTACTTCCAAATAATTAAAATTATAATGCAACCAATACTCTACAAAGAGAAGAAGGAAAACTCAATTGTAAAACTTAACACTCTATCAATTATGTCAGTTTTAACAACAAAATGAAATGATTGCCTTTGCTTTGCCTATAACTTTAGAAGTGACATATATATGACTTTAAGAATTATAGTAAAATCTTAAAATGAGAACAGAAATGACAAGAATCTGTTATGTAAGTTTCCACTGAATTATCCACTCAAATAATGAAAGTAAAATATATTACATAACACATTTAAAAGTCATGACCTGCCAAAATGAGACTAAATATATAGTAAAACTTCTGTTTATTGGATTTTGTTTGTTTTATTTTATGATAGAAGTACTTTTCTTTTGAGATTAGAGAAGTACTACAAGGAAAAATGCTGTGAAATAAAACATTTTTGCAAATGTGTTAAATTATAGAGGAAATGAATAAAGAAAATTTAATTACATTTGTTTTCAAAATATTTTTCATGTTTGCCCTGTAATATTTGTACCTAAAAATTGAATTAAACATTTATGATTAAATGGATTTTACTGAGGTCTGTTTGCTCTTTGATAAGGACTTCCCCTTTGAGAAGCTAAGGAGTAGCTAGTCACCTTCAACTAGAGGTACATTTCATGACAATGTGCAATGGAATGCATTGAAAAATGGTTTGTAGATGTTCTTGCCCACTTCAATTTTATGAAATGAAATGTATAGTATTTGATTTTAATAGTATGATTTATCTTAAGTTGGGTGAAGAATTCACATATTTTCAGTTTATTATTACACATTTCCATATATATATGTGTGTATATATATATATATATATATATATATATATATATATATATAATTGCATGTATCAATAACTTCTAATAAAAAATAAAATTAATAATATGCCATCAGTTATTCAAAGGGGTACATAATTTAAGAAGGAAACCTTATTCTATTTCAATATTTATTAAAGGGTGTTATATCTAATTGTTATTTTATGTAAGATAGTTTAGAAGGAGATTTTATAAATATCCAACCTTAGAAGCTTGTTAATTTTTTAATATCCATGCTAAATCCTAAATCCATGGTTACTGGATACAGTAAACAATATTAAAATGGCATTTACCATGATCCATAAGCACATAGAGGCTGATAAAATTAGGTATAATCCCCCCATGAAGATGTACATATGTTCATTCATATCATTATTAAAATATAAATTTTATTTTTTTTGTTCTTTCTACAATATATGTATTATTTATTATTTTCTTCTAACCTTAGCCAGTGCAAACCCCTTATTTTCCAAAGAATTGCTCTTTGCAAATAGATAGCTATATATACTATTTTTTAGCTTTATGAACTTTTTTATTTGTTACTTTTAGCTATACACGACTGTAGAGTGAATTTTGGCAAATAATACATACATAGAGTCTAACTTACTCTATTTAGGATCCCAATCGTGTGGTTGTACATGGTGTGAAGTTACACTGGTCGTGTATTCAAATATAAGGCTAGGAAAGTTATGATTGATTAATTCTCCTGTCTTTCCTATTTCCCTCCCTTTTCCTTTGTTTTCATTTGTCTAATTCAATGGATTTCTATTATTCCCCTCTCCAACCTCCCTTGTAGTGGGTTAGCAACCACAAATCAAAGAGAGCCTTCGACCTGTGTTTTTATGGAATTGGCTTATCTCACTTAGCATAATATTCTCCAGTTCCATCCATTTACCAGCAAATGCCATTATTTAATTCTTATATATGGCTGAGTAATATTCCATTATTTATGTATACCACATTATCTTTATCCAATCATATGTTGAAGCACGGGGTCTATATTCTAATGCCTAGGTCCTTGATCCATGTAGATTTGAGTTTTGTGCAGGTTAAGAGATAGGGTATCAATTTCATTCTATTACACATGGATTTTCAGTTTTCCCAGCACCTTTTGTTGAAGAGGTTATCTTTTCTTCAATGTATGTTTATGGCATCTTTGTTTGGGATGAGATAATATCCCTGATGAACATTGATGAAAAAATTCTCAATAAAATATTGGCAAATCATATAGAAAAATATACTTAAAAGATAATGCACCATGATCAAGAAGGTTCATTCCAGGGATGCAAGGTTGATTCAACATACAGAATCACTAAATGTAATTCACCACATCAATAGACTTACAGACAAGAATCATAGTTACTTTTGGGGGAGGGTATGGACCAGGGACTAAACCCAGGGATGCTTAACCACTGAGTCAAATCCCCAGCCTTTTTTTAAAAATTTATTTTGAGGCAGGGCCTTACTAAGTTGTTGAGGTTGGCTTTGAACTTGCAATCCTCTTGCCTCAGCCTCTCCAGCTACTGGTATTATAAGTGTGCACTACCATGCTTGGATCCTAGAATTATTTCTAATGTAGGCTGTCTCTTTGTCTTGGGATTATGTGCTGCACCAGGCTCTTTGAGGACTCTACCACCTCTCTTAGACCTAAGCCTTCTTCCTTCCTGTTTATGAAGCACTACAACTATAAATAAAATCCCAGGATATATTTTGATATCTTGTACAGAAATATATTCCCGATTGTCTGCTTTCTTAAACCCAAATTTGGCAAACTAGGGTCTATGGAAGAAATGCAGACAGAGTGCATATATTTCCTATCCAGTCCTTCATAGAAAAAAGTTTTCTTTGGTTCATATCTCAAACATATAGAATTATTAATTGTGTTTAAAAATAATATTCTTGGATACCAGGTGTCACAAACTAAATGATACAAACTTAAAATGATTGTGTCCACATATAGGTATGCTAAAAATGAATCAGACTTGATGTAAGAAATGGGGAACTTGGAAGATAGCTACTTTGCTTAAAAGTTCATGCGTACCTGGCCTCAGCTCACCTTGCTTTACTTGGCTGTGGAACATATACTGATACCCTTTCCACTTTTTCAAGTGAAGCTAGAAATGTACATTTTTATGTGAAAACTTCCAAATAAAAATATGAATGATGTTTTAGGACATTCTGTGCTTAAAATTCATCTGAATTTGACCATGAGTCATTTATCTATAATCCTACGACTTTAAATATTTGATTCTCTCTCTAGGAAGCTAAGATTAAACTGTATTGTAGAGCCAAGAAAAAAATTTAACAAATTAAAAATGATTCTGCAAATTTCACATGAATTAAAATATGGATAATAGGTTCCCTAATACATATATTAGTATTTTCATCAAAAGAATGGAAATGTCATTGATCAGGTATGTGGATATTTTCTTTAGAATTGATTCTGCACCAAAATTTATTTGGAAGCAGCAATAGTCCAAGAGAAATAGGTCATATACTATCTATAATCAATATGGCATGTTCCACACCTCTTATTAGTTCCTAACCCTCAATGTAAACATTAAAGCAATCTAACACCTGTCAGTACCTGTGGAGGCCAAGAGTAAACTGTAACAAAGATTTTAATTCCATCTACTTGCATTTTTGTTTTAAAATATTTCCCAGGTCGACAAATTTTCTATTTAGAAGGACATGATATCTATAATGTATAGTGAATACATCAGAGTTCTTGTTTCTTTAGCTGGAGAATTCAGTAAAATTTAATAACATGCCTGTGTGTGTCTGTGTGTGTGTGTGTGTGTGTGTGTGTGTGTGTGAAGGGAAGGACGGGCGAATTTTAGGGAAGAGGGGAGTGCAGAGCCCTTGGGCTACTAATAGTTCTGACTGTTCTATACCAGAGGGGAAACAGGGAGAAACAGGTTATGGAGCCTGGAGTGAGCCTTCTATGGCCTGTTGAGCTTCTAGAAGAAATGCATAACCTACAAACTGAAGTGTGTCTTAGAAGCCAGGGAGAAGGAAGAAAAATATCCTGACCATTCTCTCCTTTCTGCTGAACCCTCCCATTGTGGAAGCCATTGGCAGTCTGGGGGAAAGGTTGCCTATTGAGAGGGTCCATAAATGTCAGCCTCCTAGATAGAGCAGGGTGTGAACAAGCTGGAGATTAGCTCTGAAGATGCAAAGAAAGAATACTCAGGCCAGTGGCCTTTCTCTCATGAGGCATGAATGAAGTGTTCTGTCTAACCTTTGAAAATTGTATGGTCTTCCAAAGCTGAAAACACAGTAATGTAGAACATGAGTTGGGAGGTTTTTCTATAAAGCAATCGAAGTGAATGAGCTGTGAATGAATACTTGTGCACAGAGCATCAGATGTGCCTGCTAATGACTATTATTATATCTTGTTCTGTTATGTGTCTGGCAAGCCAAGAAGTCAAGTGAGGGTGACAGACACAGTAGAAACTGAAATACCATCCCCTTTCTATCCTCCTCTGGGAGCAAGTATTAAACAATTACTGTTCTAAATCAACTTGCATATATATGCTTTGAAGGAAGGATTTCCATGGAGAAAAGAATAAAAATGTTGTGCAGTTATTTATTTGCATATTCCCTGGTCGTGAACATAACTATTTAATTTTGAAGTTCAATTGATTGCTTTAATCAGACCATACTCTTGCAGGTGTTTCTATACTAGAGTAAAATAAAGCACTTCACTGTTAATTCTAGTTGTAGGCTGGCCTGATAAGGAAAATAAACTTGGATGACTTGATGGATGTTGCACAATTCTGGAAAACCTTAATTAGTGTTTTGGGAAAAGCAAGCAGTTGGATTCTAGCTGCATTGGGTTTTATCTGGACTTTACTCAAAAGCCCTGTTTTTGTTTTCACTTAAAAATAATTGTATGGAATATTACTGTCTGTCCTAAAATTTGCAAAATATGTTTGGATAACTTAGTTGCAATTAAAATATTGGGAAAGATTTTTTTCAGGTGCTTTCAGATTGTATCAATAAGAATAACATTCTGTTTTTATGTGTACATTAATTAATTTTAGCACTAAACTTTATCTTAATGTTTTTTGGTTCAAAATCTCTTTGTTTATTATGGTACAGAATTTTGAAAATAACTTTCAGGAAAATAAGTGCAGTTAAATAAAAGGATTCAGCAAGAATGCAAATTTACAATTGGAGTTAAACTAAAATATATGTTCTTATTATTCAATGGGTTAATAACATGAGCCCTAGAGCCACAATATCTGGTCTTGATCCCAGATGTGCCACTTACTAGGTTTTCATAGTTGAGCAGGTTGCCATAATTCTGTTTCACTTTCCTTATCAATAAAATAAGGATGTAATACCATCTCTCTCATGAGATTATTGGAAGCACTAAGTGTTAATAGTATCTAAGTGCTTAGGACAGTGCCAGGAATACAGTGAGTGAGTCCTTGTTAAATCTCAGTAATTCTTAGGTTTTCACTAATAAGGGAAGTATATCAATATTGAACTCTGAAGCAAAATCATGACAACCACTGGGAGAACGAGGAACTGTAAATTTATTTGAAAATCATTGTTATAATATTTTTTGGTGAGTAAAAATATCAGAATCTGTCACTGTCCTTTTCTAGATTCATGGTATGAGTACTCATCTCTACAATCTGTAGGTTTGTCAAAATCATTAGTAAGGTGAATACTGAAATACCTTTCTTTTTCTGATCAGTTTAATTTATGATATTTAAATGTGATGACTGTAGAAAATCCTGACATTGAGAAACAATTTACAATTAAAAACTTTAGTAAAGTATTATGTTATCCACCTGTTCTAGCTCATGAGAGCTGATTATGCACATATCTTCCCAAGTTCATGCTCACTGATCACCTCGAAGGGTCAACACAAACAATGAAGGAAGTACTTAAACTACACAAATTCACTAACACTGTGACATCAGTCATTTTTGGAGAGCCAGTTGTTAAACAGCTTTCAACCCATCACTACACAGTGCCTACACCAGAAGAGTCCAGTGAAAGTCTACTGAGCTTTAATATATTTTTGCAGTTTTCCTAATGGGTAATGTAGCATATTAATTACTACAGTATAGTGTGGACATATTTACTGGTCTGTAAATGAATATGTCTTTCTTTGGGGATACAATTTTGTGCAAGCCAATTCATAACATATCATTGGGAAAATATTAATTTCAAGATTTTTCTAAGAATGCAGCTATCTCTCGATATTCATAGGGGATCAATTCCAGAACATCCCTGCCCCACATGGATACTTTATGCTAAATGCCCTTGTGTGAAACAGTATAGTATGTGCATGAAACCTACTACATAATCCTCCTATATACTTTAAATGATCTCTAAATTACTTGTAATACTAATACAATGTAAATGCCATACAAATAGCCATTGCACTATATTATTTATGGAATAATAATGAAAACTGTATATATATATATATATATA
>NW_025999990.1:15395783-15506271 GCF_001458135.2 Marmota marmota marmota | reverse complement strand
ATCAGGCATGATGCTGAAAGCACGGTGCCCTTTGTCTTTCACATTTCACTTGCCTTTTTTTTTTTTTTTTTAACCTGAACAGGCTAGATGATCATGTCATCCTCCATGATGGCTAGGTGCTTTCCCTTTCTAAGCAGAGAAAGAAAAAAACAGTCAAGTTTGATTAAGCAGTGCTGTGACTTCCCTTGGAGGAATGGAGACATCTGTTTTCTCTTTCTTGGGGACACTGGCTTGAGAGAGAGCCCCTGCTTGTAATGAATGTGGAAAAGGCAGCTCAGCAGTGAACAGGCCTCAGAGAATCCTCACTGTTGAGAAATATTGTAAAGGCCAACCTAGTCCAATAACAACAATAACATTAGCATGAACAAACATTAATAAAGTCCATTATAGTCTATAAAGATTTCTAAGTGCATTAAGCACTGATATTATGTATATAGATATACAAACAGTGTCTGGATGGGAAGCAGGTGTTCAGAGAATGTCAATGTTCTGCATCCATCACACAGCTGCAGACCTGGGGCAGAAAGGCACATTGCTTGATACCAGATCATATCTCCTTTTATATTTGGAGCCAACTTCCCCATTCGATACTGACTTTTCCCGTGGTTGAATTCCCAGACCATACTTGAATCATCCAATGAGGAGGAACTTTATCACATCCTCAGGCATGCCTGCCATATTTTTAAATGGCTTCAACTTTCATTTTTATATTCTTCATGATTTTTATGGCAGTAAGATACAAGTGCATATTTTTTCCTCCCAGATTTACAGAGTAATTCCATCTTTGATAAATTAGGGCCTATCTCAAAAGAAAAATTAAGGTCAGTTATAGGGGAAAGGGTCACATTTTGGTAAACCTGGGATAATAGGTAATACTCTGAGTAATGACTGAAGTTAATAATTCATGTATTTTTGTGCCAGGCATAATGTGAAGTAGAAACTATTATTATTTTATTATTATTATATGACTGGGAAAATTGGAAATTTTAAAGCGGCAACATTTCTAAATTTGTGGAGAAAATGGTAATCATCTTCATGAACAAGAGAAGAAGAAGAAGGGACATCTTTTGGAAATTCTGAGAGCTCAGTCCATTGGGCCACAAAGCAATGCTGTGACTGAGGTGTAATTGAGACTATATAGGCAGACTCTACGTGAGTGCAATCCTTACATTGCAAACTACGTCCAAATTAATGATAAAATGTACTTTTACTTATTTCAGAAAGGATTATACCCTGAACATATTAAATGGGATGATAGTTAGTGAATATAAATAATTCAATATTTTGAAAATGATTATCCAACATAGAACTTTTTAGGATCAAATTTTGATGTAAAGTTTTCTATTCTTGTATTCAATGCTAAAAAGTAAGAATTATTAAATAATTCTGATGAATGATCTAGCAGTGAAATATTTATCATTAATACAATTTAATGAAGTGAAAAGCCTACAGAAATTGTCATAAATTCTTATAGAAAAACCACTAACAAACTCTTGACTTTGGATCAATCAGGAATATCATTTTGGCAAATTGAGAAAGTATTTAAGATTTCTATTAGATTACTAATATGTACTATAACATCTCCCTGGAAGAATAAATAGCAATTAAGTGTCTCAATTACAGAGATTCCAAATGTTTGTTAATTATGCTAATAATAATGATGATTATACATATAGTTTATATTTAACTTAGCATCCTATAACTAAAAGCTACCTAATAATTTATAATTAATCAAATATATCATTGATACCAATTATCTCTTCTACCTCTTCTAATGTATCTTCTATTTGATGGAAAATATTGAATCTAAAGGTCACCTCAGCCTCCTGCTGCTTGCCAAGAAGACAACATGTTAGCTGTACCCATGTTTTCCTGCTATAATTGCTGCAGAAAAGACAGGATGAATTCAAATAATCATAATATTTTGGAAGCTACAGAGGTGGTTTTATACTGGAACATTGCTGTCCTACCTCACAAGTTGTTAAAATGGAAATTGAAAGCATTTTTCCAGAGGGAAGTTCAACAGAAATGGTATAAAGCAATGAGGTATATGTGAAGCCAGAGATCAAAAACTTCTTTCCCAGCTTGGAAGATCTTATCTTATGATAGGTTATTACACCTCTAAAAATATTTTCCCCATGGATAAGCTGAATCAGTCTTCCCTGTACTGAACAATGGGTTCACCATTGCTTCTTCAGGAAGCTTGGATTCAAAACCTGGGTGAATCATTGCTGCCCTCCTCACTCACTATCCATTTCCTTCAGTGCGTAAATTGTGGATGAGTCCTCACTGAACTTCAGTTGTTAAAAGGTTAAAAACTCAATGATTAACTTACAAGTACTTTAGAAATAGTGTTTTTTTTTCAACCAGAATGTTACCATGTTGTAATTATAGATGTATTTTGTTAGACAATATTTAATTATCCAGGCTATATAATTTGCTTACCTTGGGCATAAAGAGTCTTCAGATTAGGGATTGTTGTCTTCTCTTTGTTAGAAGAACAGATTCATCAACAGTCTCATTATTTTTATTGGCACTTATCCCTGTGATCTGGAAGATTGGTGAGGGTTATTGGATACATGGCAATGACAGACTGCCAGTAACAGAGCACAGAAGAAGTGTCAATTCACGGACAGCATTTGCTAAGTTGGTGGGAATAACTTGGTATAGAATCATTCTCCAGCTGAATGTTCTATAGCAAAGAAATTTGTGGGTCATGGTATTTTTTTCTAAGCACCCAAGGAAACACTCGCTTAAAAAAATGCTGAATCAATTTCCTTTGGGGAATCATAGTTATCAAATTTTATTTACCTTTTGATAACTGGTTTAAAAGTAGCCAAAACATATCAAAGTCATTCAGAAAGTTTAACATATCAATTTAGGTATTGTACAAATAAACATCAGCTATGAACCAAAAATGAGAGAACTACCACAATACTCTATAGTTATGGTGAAGAACCTATTATGTGCTGAGCATCCTGATATGTATTTCTGATGTTTTTTTCTACACGTTCTGATATCCACCCATGAAAGAGATGCCACCAATTTTGTCCTTTTATAAATACAGAAGCTGAGCTGGTGTAACTTGTCAAAGGTCATATAGTTGGCAGTCATGGCAGTCTAACCCAGTGAGCAGGATCTGAATGAATTTTCAAAGGTGCTCTGCCATCCTGCTTAATATCCAGAATTTGAGGAACTCATATTACAGAGATTCTGTAAGCTAATGAATATACCCTTAGGGAAAAAATGACAAAGGATGCTAAGATAGCACTAATTATATAGTCCAAAATTCAACAAACCATAATTCTATTAAGGCACAAGGTTAAGTATCAGGGAATTTAATTTAATGTATGCTTTGTGTGGCATACAGAATGCTAATTGATCTTAAGAAATAATTTTTAATTTAAAAAATGAAAGAAGGGAAAACCAATAAGAAAGAATAAATACTACCTTTGTCTCAACTATTTCTCTTTCTTACCACAATTTTCTCATTTGCAATAAGGTTAGAACCATCAGTAAAGGCTATTCCATATCATTGCCATATTTAAAGTCCCTCAGAGTATGGACTATATAATGCAAGTTTATAATCCCTTTTGTATTGTGGCTTGGAGAAAGAGGACACACCAAATAATCATCTAACGGGAAGATTATAAGAAACACCAATATTAACTTCAGTGAGAGAAAGCACAATGAGGAAATGATGACACATCTAAATATTGGAACTGGGCAGACTTTCCTGTGTGACCATGGAGAACAGAGTTAGTGCATGGAAGACACAGGAAATCACCTTTCAGTGATCAACATAATGAACTTCCTAAACTTAGTACCATTTCACAAAATCCAACAGCAAAAAATATACAGGATACATTTCAGTGATACAATTGAACTCAATCATAAACAAATAAAAATCTAATTGCTCTGAGATTTAAAAGCCCTCTCTGAAATAAACATTATCTTCAAGAAGATAGCCATGCTGTAACTATGCATATTAGAACTTAAATACCGTAAGAATGTCACAGATCTATCAAAGCTATGCTTAAGGAAATGTATTTATCTTATTAAAAAATCCATAAAGATCAATGGATTATCTTATATAACATCCTCCTAAGGCCAGGGGTAGGAAGCTGGGGCAGCCATTTCTCTATTCTCACATGCATGGACACCTGGTGGTCTCTGTTGGTTCTCTGACTGTGGTGCTTAGAGGCAGCTACTGTGTTTCTCATCTTTGATCTCCTAATAGGCTCTTTAGCCCCAATGACTATCCAGTCTTGAGCAGTCTGCTCAGGATAGGAGGACAAGGATCTAAGATAGCCTCATTTGCCCTCCATCTCTCTGTTCCCTGCACTCCAGTGGAGAATCATTAACCACGACTCAGTGTGAAAGAATGCCTGGATTCATCATGTTTTATTTCACTTTGTCCAGAGTCCCTTGAGTTTCCATCTCATTGGGTTTCAAAAGACTTGTCTTTTCTTTTAGCAGAAACATCCTTTTTGGAGGCAATAAATATTTCACTGTCTAGCTAGACAAACTCAGAAAGGATCAAGGGGTAACCAGAAAAAAAATCAGTTAATATTTCAGAGTATTAGCCTTTTGTACTTCAATTAAAACTCCCGGGACTTCATGATTGCTTCACCGTGACTGTTGTGAATAACTTCTATTGGGATATTGTAGTTAGCTGCTTGTATTTTAGAATTTTCCATGGTATGTTCTTTGAGAAACTATTCTATGAATATGGTTTTAAAGCGGTAGACATTTAAAATATATGATTCAATCTTCTTAATCTGTGACAGTTTGCATGTCATATCTGTTCCTCTCTCCACATACTTATAGTCCATGCCACATATTCAAAAACTCACCCAAAGTTTCACTATAAATTCCAGAGCAATAAGAAAACTTAAACATGATGATATCTAAAAACAAATTTAAAAATTCTAACAGAGGCTGTATAGATACTTGACTACACTTCGAAGTGAGGAGTATGAATGATTTGTCTGAGGAGCATGCTCTGTACACGGATGGCAATGTTCCTTCAAAGTTAGTTTGCATTCGGGAAGGAGCAATGTCCAGGAAATGGAAGGCCAGTGCTGAGCAGGTCAAGCAATGTTCTGCCTGTCCACATGAAAGGCTGGGCATCAAGAATCGTAGATACAGTAGTGCTAAATCCCCTGGAAACTCAATGTTTTGTAATATACTTGGGTATGTTTGTATTGCAGCCATCTGAAAAGTTACCCAGAGCACCGGGCATTTTCATATTCTCTTTTCTCTTTGTATCACTTTTTCTTTCCTTCTCTGTGTTCTTCTACCTTCTCTCAATTGTGATCACCAAATTCTGTAACTGGTATTGGCAATAACTTGCACATAACTGTAACTTACAACACCAGACAGTATTGTTTCCACATCCTCATCTTCTATGAGAATTTGCCAAGGGACAGGAGTCTTATGTAGTGGGGAAACCTTGGCCTCATGAGAGTCAGGTGGTAGTAGAGTGGAGGTGAATTCAGATTAGCATTAGCAAGGTAACCATGGAGACCTGAACAGTGTTACTTAGGATTACTGATAAAGAAATATTAAGGAACATTTAAAGACAATTCCATAATAATGGTAAGAGGAATGAATGTTTGTATGAAAGCCCAGGGTGTCCAATTTGAAATACACTGTGTGTCCAAGTTAATAACATCATAGGGAACACATTGCCCATGTTACCTACACAGGCCAGTTCAGCTCAGACAAATAATGCTATGAAGGGTAATTGGAAGTGCTGTTATCCAGATCAGAATGTGCCTTAGGTAACCATTAACAGAGCACTCCTTTGCCTTTCTTTCTTCCTTTATTTTGCTTGCTCTACTTTAGAATTTACATTATTTTTATTAAAATTCATCTTGCATTAAAAATATATTTAATAATCATATTACCCTTAGTCAATTAATAATGCCCCTGCCTCTCAACTAAATGAATGTCCTGATTCTTTTTTCTGCTTAATTACTCAAAGTGGAAAAATCATATAAATAATTTTATAACTGCACTAAAATTATGTATGAATAATATTCAAAGGGCTTTGCCAAAAACAAATTCTATTCACAGTGATATTAGGAATAAGTTTCAAAGTCCTAAATGATCATTTAAAATTAAGCTAGCTTAAATCTTCCCCAACCTATTAGCATAATAGTTCTTTTATTAATTATTTGCAAAGTTGATCTTTAAAAATGTCTCATTATTTAATATGAAATTTCCTAGTAAAACAATAGTCTCCATTTTAAATGGCATTCTTAAGAATCCTTCTACTGGTCTTCTTATGACATCCAAATATACTGACCATCTCATACAACTTGTACTAGTACTATTTTGATTACAAGGTGTTATAATGATGAAAGTAATTAGTATACTGCGAATAAATTGAAAAATTATTCTCATTATGCCACCTTACATTGTGATTATTATGTAACAAAAGAATTTTAGGAATGGGAAAAAGTTACTTATCTCAAAGTTTTCATGATTTTTCTTCTCCTTTTTAGTTATAATATTATGATAAGAAAGTGCATATGAGTCACACTTTGCCTTTTACAATTAATTCATAAACAAATGAACTAAAATACCCAAAGGTGGTGTTTTGGCTAGTTGTAAGGAATTTTAAAATATCAGTACTTAGATGACAAATGAAATACAGATATATAGGGGATAACATTTTTTTGCTTGGTGTGGTACGAATAACATAAGCTTGTATTGGTGTTATGTAATAGAGTCAATGTTCACAAAATGCCAACTTCCTTGAGTGTAATACAACAAATACTTACTGTTTGTCTAGTAAATATAAGTCATTCTGCTGGGAATTTTTCTAAGTGCAGTTAGAGTGGAATGCACTTAAAGTAGAAATAATCATTGGACAGGTTCATTCATACCTGCTCCATAAGGCCTCTGCAACTTGGAGATGCTTGATTTGTATCCTTTAATATTTTCCATTGACATGATCTATTTCTATGGTTCTGTCAGTGGATTATGAAGAACACGAGGGCAGTTTCTGTGTCTGTCTTCTTCATCTTCTTCAACTATACAAACACAGAAGTACACAAATACCATATACTTTTACTATTTTTTTTAAATCAAATGAGCCTCCAAACTCTCTCCTATTGTCATCATTGGATTTCCTCCCTTCATTCAGGATCACTCCAGGGTCCCAAAGGGCCTGGTGAGGCAGAATGCATGGAGCAAGCCCATTTGTCTTTGATCATTCTGGATCAATACTGGTCTCTTAAAAGGAGTGTGGCACCTTTGCTTTTGTGCTGTTGGTAGTATTTGCTAAAACTAGGCGCCTTGGGCTCTAGAGTCCAGCATACCTAAAAATGTCATGCAGCCAATCACTCTTCACATTCTGCCATCTTCCCAGGATAGGAGCAACCACTTTTAGTATAGAGGAGTCTTATATTTTTCCTGTGGTTCAACCATATCACCTTCTAAGAACTTCATTTTCTTCCTCACCACCTTGTAATATGTAGCGCAATTCACTCAGTTTTAGTTTTTAAAATAAAAGACAAGAAAGGAGTTCTTTGGAATTCTTGAGCTTTCAACCAGTTATTATCCCTCCATTCCATCCCTTGAAGCAGGTCCACAAAGTTCTGAATACTTTGCTAGTATAAGAGAGCTAAAAGAACAGGAGGTAAATGCAGACATGGATATCTCAAAGTAATTTCTAACCATATTATGTACCTGGTACAAAGAAGACAATTGCACATAACAGATGCTTAATAATGAGTGTAGAATGACAGAATAAATGAATGAACCTCTTTTTGATGTAAATAAAGAGGGCTATTCTGTTTTCACTTCCATTTAATATTCTGTCTGATAGTCAAGATTAGCAGTATACATCCTAGGAAGCACTCTTCTTTGAGCTTGAAATATTATCTCTATGATTATATAAAAAGCTCTTATTTGAATCGCTGTGAATCTTTACAGCACATTGGGTAATAATTAGAGACTTTATTTTATAACCATTGTCTTCAAATTAGTATGTGATATTGTTTTCAAGATGAGGATTATTGAGTAACATGTTCTAACTCAAAGGAAACATATTCCTGATGGAAATTTTAGGCACCATGCTCGTAGACGGGATACTTTGCCACAGCATAGTTACATGGCAAAGTTAGTTGTAGCTATCTTTCACTGGGACCTAGCAATCGCATCTCTGCTGAAATGAACTCTTAGCAAAGACTATGAGGGGCAATGTGTATCTGCTCATTAGAAGGCAGGGGCCTGAATTTTTATGTCACTGTTTTGAGCAGCAGTCTCTAGAACCACACAGGGTGCCACATGATCTATGTTGTAAACCAGGGAACTCTTCTGAAATCTTTTCCAACACATACAGTATGGTCCTGCTGTTGTGCTAAATATTAAATTAGGGTTTATCATCTTTTCCTCAGATTAAGAGACATTTTTGTTTTCACTTTGAAATATTAATAGGGGGGCAGTTTCTGAAAGTGCAGGTCTCTAGAGTATGAGAGATGAAGATTCGATTCTCTTATGGTATTAAAGTGATAACTGGTTTGGATCAGACAGAAAAGACCTTGAGTATTAATAGCATAGCCCAATCACTTGGTTTATTCAGATGTTAATAGATAGCAAAGTTTGAGATGAAAAATTTAAAAAATAATAATTTTAACAAAATAAATGAGAAAGAAAGATTTTCAGGAAAAAATAACACAACAATGCATATAATGTTAGGATTTGCCAAATTTGTATATTCTAAATATCTAACTAAAGTTACATTTAATGAATTTACATTTTTCAGAAGGTTTAAGTTATCTGAAGATATTTTCCTGGAAGTGACTTTTATCAATTTTGCAACATACACTTAACAGCATGTGTTTTTACATATTTTGAAAATTGAAGATCAATATATTTGGAATATGTATGTGTAAATGGGCTTATGTGTGTGTATTTATTCAAGTTTAATACTTTGTTAATCCATTGTCAAGGCAATTTTATGTTATGATTTGAATGAGTCTGGAGACCCAAGAATGTGATATTGTAATAAATAAGCCGACTGACTAGCCGACAGTCTTATTTTGTGAAATAGGTAAATATGTGAAAATATCACACTCTTGAGGTCAACCACAGGCTGTCCTGTTACTTGGATACAAAAAGAAAATGTCATCACAGACAAATGATACAAAGCATATTTTCATCTTCTTTGAATCAAATTATTTTTTAATTTTTTGGGGGCTGCTAAAATTTAGAATTTCCCCAAAAGGAAAAAAGAAATGTCCAGTAGAATGAGAGAGAGAGAGAGAAAGAAAAGGGGAAAGATAGAATCGTGTTTCCGCTTTTCTCTATAAATTCTTTTTTAGGAGGAATGTAAAGAAAAGAGAACATTAAAATCCCTTTCACTTGAAAGAAAGATAATTTTCTGGCAAATAGTTATATAGTTATATAGTATATTTTTTCCCATTTGATTTCCCCATTGTCAGTTCTTTGGATGTTATACAGGAACATATTGATCTAACCTTTCTTTCATTATATGTGATTATTTGTGATTTGACTACATGTTACATGCATGGCATGGATTTTGAGAAAATTCTCTTCTATAGCTGCATTGTCTTTGACATGAAAATATTTCTAGGAGTTAGGAATCTTTTGTCTTATCTGTTGTGTGTGTGAAATCAACACCTGATGTCATATTTTGAACTGGTAGAAATAGGGAAATCTCAGTTCCTCTCGTTTAATATTTTTTGCATTGACATGGAATGATGACTCAGGAAAATGCACTCATGTAGAGGTACCCCTAGAGATGAGGCTCTAGTGTCCCTTAGGGTACTCTGAGAGCTTCCAGGTACAGAGTTGCACAGAGCAGACAAGAACTGTTTTCTGGGTTGAATTTTGAACACGGAAGCTGACTGCTGGGGAAATAAGTTAATAAAAAGAAAAACTTGCAGTTCAAGTCAGACTAGCAGTTGAGGTGAAAATGGTGACTCTTCCAGAAAACTCCCTCTGGCTCTACATCTGACTGTTCTCTGCAGCCCACATGAAATCTTAAAAAATACAATGACATGTCTGGTTGTTCATACCAGCCTCTTAATGAGTCGAGAACTCTCTGCTTTAGGATGTATTACATACTGGAGTCAAAAAGAGGTAGCACCTCAGAAGTTAGGACGCATTGTGTGGCAAGTGACTGCAGACTCCCAAGCTGACTTGAGAGGGAATGTACTAACCTGTAGAATAAAATGTCTGTGTGGGGCAGGCTTCAGGCAGAGTATAATCAAGGAGCTCAATAGGCAAGACCCCAACCCCAGACAACTCCCAGTTACACTCTGCACCTCAACTCCCAAACATACCCTGAATAGAAAGCAAGCCAGACCTTGTTAATTGGTCTGTCTATGATGACTTCCAGCCTCCGGGGAGCCTGGCGGTGTTTAGCCTTTAACCCTGTGGCTGTTCCTCTGCTGTATCTGGTCTCTGTCACACAGGTGTGACTGTTTCAGTGTCCTTTCTACTTTGCCCTCCAACACATCTTCCCTCCCTCCCTCTTAGATATTGACTTTGCTTTACATTTCACTGAGAAATGTAATTCTAAACTTACGAACTTGGAGTTTGTGCCCATGTGCTCTTCTGCTCCTTATAAGTGAACTGCCCAAGGCCAGCCCTCCCTATGTTCCTTCTTAGGCACCTAACGCCACAGCTGCGGTACTTGTCCTCAGTCTCTTCTCAATCATCTACAGTTTCCATCTCATCCAGACCATTCTCAATCCACATGCAAATATGCTATAATTGTCTTCTGTTTTATTATTTTTTTAAATGTACTTTATGGACCTCGTTGTCTCCAGACACCACCTTGCATCTTACCAATGGTCATGTCTCCAAAGCCAAAGACTCATTTACTGCATCTTCTTTTGCCCTTTACAGCTCAAAATTGCATCGATTTTCAGTTCAAAATATAGTCAAATCCGGAACCTCACTGTCCTTAACTGTCACTCTCTTCCCCCTGGTTTGTTGCATACCTCAGAACTGGTCTTATTTTTACCCCTGATGTTCTGCATTCTATTAAGAATTCAGCAACTCAGGTGATCCTGATCAATCTGTCACTCTAGGTTGCTTCTTTGCTCAAACCTCTGCAGTGTTTTTCTCTGTTAGAACAGAGGCCAGAGCTCTTCCGACAGTCAGTGACCCTGGGGAGTCTGGCCTCCGTGAGCTCCTCTGTGGCTCTTCTTCCTCTCGTCCATGCTGCTCCAGCCATGCCAGCCCCCTGAGCTACTCAGTGGACCTGTCACACACATTCCTGCCTCAGGCTTTGCTCTTCCCTCTGCCTCATTGTTCTCATCTACTCCAACTTAGACCCTCCCACTCAGTTCTTCAAACTCCTTCTCCTTTTCTTTTTCATGATTTGTTATCCTCACTGCTTTTGTTTTCCAGCTCAGTATAGTAGAATGTAAGTTCCCTGGGGATGGGAATTTATTTGTTCTCTATAAAATCCCCATTGGCTTGTTCACTGCCAAGACCAAAGTATTAAGATCAAAGTTTTAGGCCTGGTCTGAAGATTCTGGATTTCACTATGTGCGGCATTACTTCATATGATTGGATTCTCCAAGGCTGTGTTCAAAATGGAGAAAAGATAATTTTGTAAATATTCGGTATAATTGCAATTTGAGGAGAAGATCTCAAATATTGTATTTCTCAAAGTCTCTTGCTTGCAGAGGAACATAATAGAACTATGGGAAAACTGAAATGAATGTACAAGAACATCAGTCAAGGCTGGCTCTATTTTTTGGTACCTTTGTACAATGGAGTAGTAGGCAACCATTACTGAGAGTGCTATGATTTTATTTTTAATAATTTAATGATATAATATTTATATTTTAATAATTTAATGATATAATATTCATCCTAATTGATTTAAATAATCCATTTTTTAAAAAATATTTTTGGTTGCATATTTTATTTTTTTCACTTTTAAATTTTAATTTGTTATATGTGACAGCAGAATGCATTACAATTCATATTACACATATAGAGTAAATTTTTCATATCTCTGGATGTACACAAAGTAGTCACATCATTTGTGTCTTTATACATGTTCTTAGGTTAATGATGTCCATCTTATTTCACCATCTTTCCTACCCCTGTGCCCCCTCCCTTTCTTTCCCTCCCCTTTTCCCCTTTGTCATATATAGAGTTCATCTAATCCTCCAATGCCCCCCACCATCACATTATAAATAAGCATCCTTAAATCAGAGAAAACATTTGGCATTTGGATTTTTGGGATTGGCTAACTTCACTTAGCATTATTTTCTCCAGCTCTATCCATTTACCTGCAAATGCCATGATTTTATTCTCTTTTAATGCTGAATAATATTCTATTGTGTATATATACCACATTTTCTTTATCCATTCCTCTATTGAAGGGCATCTAGGTTGGTTCCACAGTTTAGCTATTATAAATTGTGCCGCTATAAACACTGATGTGGCTGTTTCAACTGTGGTATGCTATTTTTAAGTCCTTTGGATATAGACTGAGGTAGGAGTGGGATAGCTGGGTCAAATGTTGGTTCCATTCCCAGCTTTCCCAGGAATCTCCATACTGCTTTCCACATTGGCTGCACCACATAATTACAGTTATCTTATATTAGACAAAGGCACCAAAAATAATTGGAGGAAAGATAGCCTCTTCAACAAATGATGCTGGAAAAACTGGAAATCCATGTGCAACAAAATGGAATTAAAACCCTCTCTCTCACCATGCACAAAACTCAACTCAAAGTGGATCAAGGACCTAGGAATTAAACCAGAGAGACTGAGCCTATTAGAAGAAAAAGTAGGCCCTAATCTCCATCATGTCAGATTCAGCCCCAACTTCTCTTAATAAGACTTCTATTGCTCTAGAATAAATATCACAAATCAGTAAATAGGAAATAGGACGGATTCACACTAAAATCTTCTCAGCAAAAGAAACAATCAGTGAGGTGAATAGAGAAAATTCTCCATTTCCTTTCATTACAAATTGGGAACAAATTTTTACCACACACATGTCAGATAGAATAATAATCTCTAGGATATATAAAGAACTCAAAAATCTTAACACCATAAAATACAAATAACTCAATCAATAAATGGGCCCAGGAACTGAAGAGACACTTCTCAGAAGAAGATATACAATCAATCAACAAATATATTAAAAAAATATTCAAAATCTCTAGCAATTAGAGAAATGCAAATCAAAACTACTCTAAGATATCATCTCACTCCAGTCAGAATGGCAGCTGTTAAGAATATAAACAACAATAAGTGTTGGTGAGGATGTGGGGGAAAAGGCACACACATACATTGCTGGTGGGACTGCAAAATATATTTGATCCATGTTTTCTCCATTGTAAGCAATAATGGTCATTCTTACACACAATTCTTTTTTTATTATTATTTGTTGGTTTTAGATACACATGGCGGTAGGGTGTATTTTGGTATATTATTCATACATAGAGTGCAACCCATTCCAATTTTGATCCCATTCTTGTAGTTATACATGATATGGTGTTATACTGGTCATGTATTCATATATGAGTATAGGAAAGTTATGTCCAATTCATTCTACTCTCTTTACTACTGCCAACCTCCCTTTCTTCCCTTCATTTCCCTTTGTGTAATCCAATGAACTTCTATACTTCCTCTCCCTACCCTCCCTTGTTAAGGGTTAGCATCTACATATCAGAGAGAACATTTGGCCTTTGGTGTTTTGGGATTGGCTTATTTCACTTAGCATGATATTATCTATTTCCTTGCATTTACTGGCAAATTCCATAATTTCATTCCTCTTTATGGCTGAGTAATATTCTATTGTGTATATAGACCACATTTTCTTTATCTGTTCATCTGTTGAAGGGCATCTAGGTTGGTTCCATAGGTTGGCTATTGTGAATTGAGCAGCTATAAACATTGACTGTGTCACTATAACATGCCATTTTTAAGTCCTTTGGGTTTAAGCCTAGAAGTTGGATAAGTGGATCAAATGGTGGGTTCTATTCCAAGTTTTCTAAGGAATCTTCATACTGCTTTTCCCATATTCAGTCTGACCAGCAATGTATCAGTGAATCTTTTTCCACACATTCTTACCAACATTTTTTGTTACTTGTATTCTTGATAATTGCCATTCTGACTGGAGTAAGAAAGAATCTCAGTGTAGTTTTAATTTGCATTTCTCCAACTGCTGCAGATTTTGAATATTTTTTCATGTATTTATTGGCCATTCATATTTCTTCTTCTATGAAGTGCCTGTTTAGTTACTTCATTATGGACAATTCTTTAGGCATTTGCATAATTGTTTTCGAAGTATTAATTCCTAGAATTTTTGAGATAACTGAATCTGTACCTTATAAAACATATATCATCAGCCTGACTCTTACCTATGAAATTTTGTGGGGATATTTATCCATTTTTAGAGCATCTAGTGTTTCACTATTAAAACCAGTACTTCAATGAATACTTCCATATTTATTATCATTGTATCTAGCTCTGCTTATTTCCATTGGCTGCATTCCTAAATTGGGGATATTGGATAAAAATGGAGTTATGCTTTTAAGCCTCTTCATACAAAAATATTTTATATGAAAGAATATAAACTTATATTTCAAAATTATGTAACAGTGCCTCTTTCATTTCATTCTTATAAACACTTGGCATTAACTTTAAACAAAGAGAAACCTATAAAATATTGAAGGTTCCATTTTCCCAAATAGAATAGGCTGTGTATTTAATCATTTATG
This sequence comes from Marmota marmota marmota, assembly GCF_001458135.2. Classification (NCBI taxonomy): domain Eukaryota; kingdom Metazoa; phylum Chordata; class Mammalia; order Rodentia; family Sciuridae; genus Marmota; species Marmota marmota. The sequence goes on along the minus strand of NW_025999990.1, from coordinate 15,491,533 downwards.
GTATTATCAGTTCGGCTATAATGCTTGTTTTGAAAACTTGAACTTGTTTCCAAGTGATTGATATATTACAGAACAATTTGAGTGACATGCAAAATTTGCATGTTTTTTTAATGTGCTTTTCTCTGCAAGAAATGCTAAGTGAATAGAGAAAACTTCACCTAGCTGAACTGAGCCTTGAAATCTCAAATCTCCTATCTACTTTAATTCATCATTGGTTATGAGCCATACATATCCCTATATCTGTTTTGTGATTTTCTAACTTATTTCAGAAGAAACATCCTTTTGCCACTTTGCTCTAGCATGTGATTTTTAGAAACACATATCCATTATAGGAAAACTGTATGTCATTTCAACATATATTTTAGGTTATTTGTGCTTGTCAAAAGTCTAGATAAGGGAGCATTGTATTTGAGAAACTTTCTGAGTCACTGGGGAATGCATTATGGAACCTGATATACTACATATGTTCACAGCCCCTTTCTGATCCTTAACTGTATGCAGTGCAGGCAAACTTGAGATGGCCATAGTTGCAATGGAAAGGAAGCATTCAGAGAAGTTGATATGAGCAATATTGGTACTAAATATCTCAGTTTGAAAATAAAAATATGCTTCAGAGTCTTGGGGATGAGTTCTTTTAAGCATGGCTTCCCATCTCGATTACAATTGAATCCTTCATTTCCTCAGAAAGATAAAGATGAGTCCAAACTTGATATGCATTTTTAAGGTAGCAGGGACATGAGTATTTTTCAAGCAGGTAGTAGAGCAGTATCCATATCAATCCTCCAAAACTGCAAACACAGAATTATTTTCATTGATTTCAAGCAAGAGAGCTGACATTCTGTTTAGAAAGTAAATAATTTCAGGGCATCAGGAAAGGCCCTTTGCTCAAAATAGCATTGCAGTCTCAATCAATGAGGCTTAAATATTTCCAGGCTACAGTGACAGATTAAACTGCAAGCACAGCTTTCTCTGGATTGGGTTTCTTTGTGTTCCAATTTACATTCAGGTGGAAATGGCATAAAGTTCATAAAAAGTAATAAGTGAACTAACCATAAGTAGTTGAAGACAAACCTGAGAGGCACTCAATTCGAAGTAAACATGAGCACAGTAACAACACATAATACCTCCTGAACAGGCAGACCATGGTCTGCCTTTACAATGTGACACCTTGTCTGTTGGTGAAAGTACCAGGAAAATACAAAACCTGTGGTGATTATTGTTTATGGCCGTGAAAAATATTTTCACAGCCTTGCTCTGTTTTCACTTTGCATCTTTGCTTTTCTCAAAAGCCTTGAGTAGAAAAATATTTTTAAAGTGACACTTAGAAAAAAGAAGACATAAAATTTATCAGCCATGAAGAAATGAGCCAAGCTTATATCGAAAGTGCAATGGATTGGTAGCATGCATAAATAAATAAACAAATAAATAAAGAATCTTTGATCACATGAGAAGGCTAATAGGGCTACCTGAAGGCATGGCCTTTGCCATCAGGTGGAGCTGGGCATCATCTTGACACTCCACTGTGGGTTCACAATATGGGAGAAATCACCAAATTAGCTGTCAGAGGCTGAGTAGTTAAATCTGTAAATTTGCAGCCAATAAAAACACTAAACAGGACTTTTTTTTTTAAAGATTAAATGAAATAAAATTCTACAAAAAAGTTTCATCACATCTGACACTTGGAAAAAGTGAGAAATAGAGGTTAATACAGGAATCAAATGGAAAAAGAAAAAATATAAAAATATAGCTCCCCCTTTGAAAATAGTTCTAAGGTCCAGAGACATCCAAAACATGCACTCCTAAGGCAATAAATAAATAAATAAATAACATTTTTGTCACTTAGTAGTGATATCTTTTGATTCATGCATGCACTCATTTAACCTTCAACAAATACTGAGTGACTATTTATTTATAAGATACAAATCTACATTCCAGGGATAGAACAAACTGGCAAATCAGCCCCTGCTCTCCATTTTTTTTTATAAAGTTAGGAAATTGGAACTAGTAATTAGTTCTTTTAGGTTTGGTGTTTTAGAATTCTGATTATTTGGAGTAATAGTAATTCATATGTAAGCATGAGTATTTTGTTAGGTTGGGTTGCTATTACAAAATACCCTAGACTGTGTGGCTTACATAATAGACATTTATTTTTCAGAATTCTGGAGGCTAGAAAGTCCAAGATTGAAGTCTGAGCAGATTTGTTCCTTGATAAGGACCCTCTCTCTTCCTGGCTAGTGGAAAGTCATGCTCTCATTGTGTGCTCACATGACCTCATGTGCACTCTGTGCTGGGAGAAAGTGCAATAAATTGATAAATAGAGAGATTTTCTTTCTCATTTTACAAAGACACTAATCCCAATATCATGGTCCCATTCTCATGATCTAATCAAAGTCTGATTATCTCCTTACTTCTAAATGCCATCACATTGGGAATTAGTTCATCAACATATGAATTTTAGGGGGACACAAATATGAAGCCAATAACACCTACCCACTATCATTCCAGCACAAGCTCTTTTATCCTCAAAATAATCTCCATTAAGAAGTTATCCATGTACTCACCTTAGAGATGAAAGCCGAGGCTTGAGCAAGTGAATGAATTGTCCCAACCTTCCATGGCCACTAACAGCAGGGGCAAATTCGGACTCTGTATTGCCAGCTGATTACCTATTCTTGCTTCTTTTGATCATGCAAAACTGTGCCTTTGAATATCATTAAACTAAAAGACCCAGAGCATGGTTTAGAAGGGATGTTGACAAAGGTTGGGCAATTAGTGAAGACAGGATTGTTATTTGATTCAGTAGAAATATTTTTAAAAACCTCAGGCATGTAAACAAAGAGCATTTTGTAATAGAAAAGATGACATTCCTAGGGACACAATTGTTTGTTACCCAATCAATTGTCACTCCAGCGAAAAAAATATCTCCAAGAAATTTTGAGGTCACAAAAACAGAGAGCCTTTCAACAGATCCATTCCATCTTGCATGCAGCCCATTAGTCTTAGAAGATTCTAGATATATTTATTACAAAATGCCTTACAGCAATATGGTGTGTGTGTGTGTGTGTGTGTGTGTATTTTTTTTTTTTTTTCATTTTCCACATCCATTGGTCAAACCCTTCATTTACAGTTTTCTGGTTTGCTGTATTTTAACACTCAGGGTTCTGGACAATGCCAAGACTATGCAAGTCTAAGGAAATCTTCACACAAGTAAACTCCAGTTGTTAATTTTTCTTTCAAATGGAAACATAAAATGTGCGTCAATTTAATGGTATCAGTAAAGCTCCATCTTTAAATTTTCTGTGCTGCTCAACTTTCATTCTCCATGAGAAGGAGGAAAGTCCCCAGTGCTTTCTTTGCCAAGGACATTTTAGAGGGATTGAGGGTATTCACTGCATATTTGTTATTCTTGTTTGTTAAGGGACAAGGTAGCTGGGTCCTAGACTACCTAGACCAAGTCCACTTTATAGTGGAGATTGGAAGGAAGCTTTCTGTCTTCCCTTGTGCCCTGGCCAGGAAATAAGCATTCCCTGTCATGTCCCCTCAGGTTTGTCTCCACATCTCTTCTCTGTGGCATAGGTCATCAGTCATTCTGTCTTCTCTTACTTGATGGAATCTCAGATAATTTTATATCTTAATCTCTAGGGACATCAAAATGTAAAGTACTGTGGATATTTTGCATTTCTCCTTTGTGTCCCAATGCACCTGCTACTCCTCTGTTACAGTGATCACGCCACATGGGTATTAAAACATGCTCTTCCTCTTCCCCCTTGACGTGTCCATTCATTCAGATCATATTGATTGTCCATGCATCCTCAGTGCCTAATACGGTGCCTGGGCATATGCTCAGTGATGTTTATTAATTTAAATGATGTTGACCTTAGTATTGCCAGCGAGAGCAGAGGTAGCCAAAGACAGCAGATATTACAGAGATAGAAGGGTGAAGCCTGACAGTGAGTAAATGCAGGATATGAGAGAAAGAAAAATCCAAAAGTGAAAAACATTTAAAACAAGCCTGGTGACAGAGATAAAATACAATAGTACAATAAAATACAATAGTATAATTTCAGCAAAATAAAAATAATGACCAATATGACCAGGAACTATGCTCAATATTTTACATAGATTATCTTCCTGAAACCCAACAAAATAACTATTTTACTATGAGAAAATTAATCAGAATGCATAGTAATTGATAAGAGCAGAATTTGCATCTATCCCTATTTCTTTGCATTCTATAAAATCATATTTTCCTAAAGTGTGATCCAGCAATTCCTCAGATTGAAATTCATATGAAAATGGTGATTTAAAACGAGTACTGATGGGTTCCACCAAAAACCTGCCACTGAATCAGAACCTGGTGGGGAGCCAAGAATTCTGCATGTTTAAAAATGCACTAATCAATTCTGATGGCATCTCAAGCTTTAGGACATTGTATTTAATTCAGTTTAATAAACCTTTATGAAGCTGTTGTAGAGTTTGGCTGAGGTTCTGAAGATATTGAAATCAACATAAATTTCTTCTTCCAGGGATAACTGGACTAATGAGAGAAAAAAGAAGAATAAATAAACCATGACAATTCACTGTACTAAATGCTTGGGTGGCAATAGGAGTATCTAGTACTTAGGAGGGCTAGTCATTCTGGCCAGAGATAAATTTGAAGTGACAGAGAGACACAATTTAAAATAGCCACCAATTGCAAATGTGAAGTCTCAAAATTAGGTCAGGATTAAAATGGTGTCCATCCATGTAGAGATGCAATTGAAGGTATGTGAGCAGAGAATACCAAAGAGACTTAAAAGAGCAGATCACTGGAGAATGATACTGACCAAATTATATTGTTATTTCATGTAGCAAAAATTCTCACCATTATGCATAATCACAATGGACCAATAAATATATGGAAGCAAAAATTAACCAGAAGATGAGTAACTTGGAGATTACTTCCCATCAGATGTTATCTTCTTCAAAGAATAGTTCTCTAAATAAGTGAATCAGTTATTATATAACCAGATTAATTAATTACCCTTTTGAATAGCCTAGAACTTCATCTCACTGTGAGTTTTCTTTGTAAAAAGAGAGTTTTGAAAGTGATGGGCCAAACTTGTCAAGTTTTAGGTTAACTTTTCATAGATGAATATATGATATGACTGAAGAGCAAAGTGGCTCTTTGGATAGTTTATTTCAAAGCATGCGTTTTAATGATTTTATTCTTCTAATTTAACTTTAAATTGGGTGCTTTTGCTCTACCAAACTCTAGTGATCCATTCTATAAACAAATAAGAACCCACCCTTGCTATCCTGCACCACACCCCCATCTCCTCCTATTCTGCAGTGCCATTTAGCCCTTCTTTCAAAATGATGCCTGTGGACATAAACACGAAAGCAAGATAGAGCTAAACTGCTTATTAATACTAAACTTTCCCAGAACAGAATGGCTAACAGCTCTGACAGCTTAAAACACATCTTATGAAGAGCTTGTGTTACTTTTCTTGTCAACTAACATCAGGATATGTTGAAAAATAGAGATGAATTAATTGTCTCTAAAAACAAGAAAACACAACATAAAGTCTTTCAAAGATAAGATGTAAGTAAGACTGCTGAGAAGCATCTTTAAAGCATAAAGAGGAATATTTCTGAGTTGATGCCATTTTGCCTTCTGTGTATGCTTGTTGTGCAGGGCTAAAAATAAGATAATAGTCTCTTTTGTAGTGGAGAAGGGAAAATAGACAGGTTCCCTATTCATAGGGCATAAAGTGATTATATGGACCATTAAAATACTTACTAAGTATTTTTATATGTTGCTTGGTAAGAGAGAAAGTCCATGGGTTGGAATTAGAAAGAATTCACATTATCATCTATTCCTAACTTGCTCATCCATAAAATACAAGGAACGGGCAAGATCTCTTAAGATATTATAGCCCCCAGATTACCCATCAAATCGTGTACTCAGCACATACCAATTTAGGATATAAAGCAAGAACTAAATTAAAGTTCTCTCCTCAAGGTAGTTGCAGCCTACTCATGAATTTTTTTCAAACTTCATCTGAAGTTTATGTTTACCTAGAAAGTGAAAACAAATAGAACATAGCTCCTTCTTATGTAACTTTAAACTTCTTATATAACTCTTAAAAGAACATAGCTCCTTCTTATGTTTTAAACCTCTTATGTAACTTTTAGCTTGACTTGTAACTTGTATTTATTTTTCTTTTCATGTTGGGGACATTTTTGGATCAACTTTTAAAAGTAAGCTTACTAAAAATGGAAAGAACTTTCATATTTCAGGTTGCATTTTTGTTAAAGTCATATCAATGAGTACAAACCCATTCAAGGGCTATAGAATATAGAATAAAGATGCTTATAGCTATACACACAGATATTCACAAAGTGATTTATGTGACTGCTTACATTTGTCATATGGATAGGAATTAAATGTATATACAGGAACAAATATGAGGTAAATATGAATGACAAGTGTGAAAATATACCGGGGATATTTTAGAAGCTTCTGAGAAACACATATGTTTTTTTTTTTTTAATCAGAGTCAACAGATGGATTATAAACTTTCTAACCAGCTTGCTTTTAATTGATGAATCATATGCTAAGTGCAATTATATGGATACTTCTGGGAATGAGAAGGCATAGGACAGATTCTGTAAAATTTGAAGAATTAGATGAAACATTTCCTCGAACTTTTCTTTCCAACCAATTCCCAAGGAGACTGAGTGGTAGAGGATTTCACTCTGAAATGCAAGAACAAAAAGTAAGCCTACTATTACTCTTAGTTAGCCTTACTTTGGGCTCTTGTATTTCATGGTGTAGAGAGATTATAATGAAGCATTTCTATGAGGCTTGAAGAGTATTAGTTATAGGATGATTATGGTCACACTCACACACCACATGCACAAACACATGTATTTGTATGCTTATAATATACAAGGTCCTCTAAAATATAAGACCTAAAGTGCTCAATAAAAATCCTTTGATCTTTTTGATATGAACCACTATTTAACATGCAATATATTTTATTTTTAAAAGCTAATGCATTCCTTTATCACTTATCCTTAATACTTTGAATTTTAAGATTTGATGCCTATTCTTCCCAAGCAAAAGGAATTTTATAATATCTACATGATTTAATCTGATTTACCATTATGGATCTCTCTCTCTCTCTCTCTCTCTCTCACACACACACACACACACACACACACACACACACACAAACATTCCCCCACCCTCCCCACACACATATACATACACATTTTATAAGCATTCCTCCTTGGCTTTTAAATAATGGGCAAAATTGTTAATAGACAATTTTCATTTACTACATAGAAGCATTCAAGTTTATTCAAGTTTATAGATTGGTTATCTATGTGATGAGATCTTATAAATCTACTTCCCACCCTACACAAGTTTTTTTTTTTTTTTTAAAGCTTCTGAAATCCCCACTTGAAAAGCAGTGAAATTATCATGGAATCTGGTTTTATCAGCAGGGAGATAGCTAAGATTTGTTGAGGTCAAAATGTAGGAAAGAAAAAGGTGAATGGAGTCTCAAAATTGGAATGTAATCAATGCTGGGAGAACCCTTTCACCAAACAATCTCAGAAGTAAGTCATTTGTGAGTGCTACTTTGAAAGAAGCACTGTCATTTTCCAAGAAGATGTTGCACTAATTAGCCTTGACCTGCCCTTGAGTTACTCTCTGATCTTTATGAAATGCTTAGGTTGGTACTTATTGTGTTAAGCATGCATTAAGTCTAGTCAAATATTATTTTAGTGCATTATAAAAAGCAAACTGGCAGCTTTATTTTCCCTGCTTTTTTTTCCTAAATCAATGCTATATAAACTGCTCAGGCTGAACAGCATTGGAACTCCATATAAGTTTGCATTTTAGACTGACAGAATTTTAAAGATTGAAACAAAACTTGAGGATAATTTACTCAGTTTTAGCAGCAGAGAATGTTCTGATGCAACTTTAAGTTCAGATGGGAGCTCAGTACATATGAGAGATGAAGAGGAAGTTATTTTTCTTCAAGGCATTTAAGGATCCAGAGAGAGAGAACTTAAGAGATTCCTAAAAATTTGAAAACCTAGATTCCAATTCAACCTTCTATATTTTCCAAGTAAGAAACCAAAGGCTCGGGTAGTTCCACAATTCCGTTACTTGCTCTGTGTGCATAACCTGCTCAACAGTGGAGCCAGAACCAGGAGTGGGTCCTGATGCAGTGGCTTTTCCCTGGGTGGTCGTGTATCTATTCACCTTTCGCTATGCTGGATGGAGGTAGAAAACCCTTTTGTTGCTCTTGAGGCTACACAAGTTCCCATCAATGTTCATGTGCTTGGCACCAGGAGCAAGAGTTTCTCCCAGGCTTTTCCAAGTCTCAGTAGGAAAGTATAATGAAAGAAAAAGAAAAGAAGATAAAAAGAGTTACCTGCTATTCATAGTTTATGAGCTATGTATAGACAACCTTACAGTTTCCAGTGGGTTCTCCAACTATTCAAAGCTACAGTGGTGGGCCCTTCTTGCAGGCAGGTGTTTATTTTATTTTAAAAAAAAATCATTAGGAATTTTTAAAATATAAAAAAGGAGATACATCAATACTTTTTAAACCACTGTAATACTTGGGAATATTTACTTCATAAGTCTTTTACACACACACGAAAACTTTTAGGAAAATCACTATTATTTAAGATAATCCATGAATTTAAAATCTTCTCAAATTTCAGGATTTTATGCATCTTTCCAGGTAATAATAAACATTTGGACGAACTGGTAGAAATACATTTGTAACAATGTAACATTTTGCAGATGCTGGCTTTAGTCTTTTTAATGATCATATTTTTAAGAGCATAATTGATGAAATCCATGGTATAAAAGATAACTAGTTCTCTTATACCAGAGATTAACATTCTCATTCATCATCTCTTTCCCCCATTTTCAGATGTTTGGTTAATGGTTGGTTTGACCTGTTCAAGTCTATAGCTGTGCCATTCTTTTCAATAATCTTCTGCTCATGGTTTACTCATTCTTCTATATACAAATGTATCTAATGCTCATCACCAGTCCACTTACCATCTGTCTAACTTTTTAGTTTGATGGTATTCTTAACTGCCTGAATTCTGATACATATTTATAAGTGCAGTCTATATCTGAGGGTGTGACTCTGTGTACACCATATGAGGCATGAAGTTCTAGGGTAACATTGCAACTTGGTCCTCTGATGCTGGATATTACCATGGGGGATCTGACTCCCACTCACTTCCTATGGATAAGATTTAATTTTTACTTTCCTATCTGGATGTTCAAGTAATTCTTTACCCTTCAGAGTAAATAGTTTAAATAAGACATATCTCACTATTCAGAATCATGTATTCAATTTTTCCCCAAACATGGGAGGATCTTTTAATCTGAAAATAAAGATTTGTCTTTCAGGGGAAATTTCCCATTCATTTTCCTTTGACTGTTAGTGGGTGAGCTTGTGAACTCAGGGCGACTTATCTTAACTGGCATCACATCCGTTGTCTTTTTTCTATGAAAGTTCAGCCCTGAGTACTTCCTTTCCTTTGCCTTTTTATCCATATCGTCTGTCCTTGCCTCATATCTCCTCTGTGTTGGTCACTCGATTTCCTGTGGTGTCTCTTCTGACTTGTACATTCTAATTTTTGTATTAGATTCCTAATGGTACCATTTTGGTCTTTGATTTTGTTTCCTTAGTCTACACTTTCCCTTTTCTTTTCATTCTGTCATTTTTATCCTTGAGTCTTTGATCTCTATTTTTATTGAATTTATTTTCATATAAAGTGAATCCATGGTGCAAATCCATTTTTTGAGGAATTTCCCTCTGTACCTAAACTTATATGCACTTCTTGGTTGTGTACTTTGTTTCTTAGGCTAAATTTCTCACCTTTCCTGCTTCTTCTCCCTGCTTATTTTCTTTCAGTATTGTTAGCTGTATTATGTTTCCACATTTACCAGGATGTCCTGTATCTTATTTAAGCAGCTCTCTCCAGATGTTCCATTTGCTCTAATATCCTACTGGTTCCTTCTAGACTTTTTTTTTTTTTTTTTTTTTTTTTTTTACCATACTTCTTAGCTCCCTACAGCTCCGGTTTGAAGGCTGCATATTTTATAGTTTAGGCATTTGTAAGTAACCAGCAAGGATGGTAGGGATGTAAGTTCAGATGAAGCAGCATTTAAATCTTCTAGAATACCCAGCTTTGGTGAATGGTGCTAGCCCCTGTTTTCCACTATGAGAGAGGGATTTGTCCTCAGGTTTCCAATCTACTCTTAATTTAATGGCATCCCAGGAGCCTTCACCTTAGTCAAAGTCAGCCCCATCTCTCCATTCAATCAACAAAGGAAAAGCACACACTGCCTAGAGATTTTGCACTGATTCACAATAAGAAGAGTTGATGAGAATGCTTAGACTTTCCCCCAAACTACAGGGGCAGTTCCTGAGTTTTAATGGCAGATAAAGAACTAAATCCTATTCTAATTCTCTGTATTGCTCCGGAAATGTCTATTTGAAAACATTACTTATGTATGTAATATGTGCGTATGTATAATTCACTATGCTTTCTTTCCTTTCTTTGGTTGCCGAGGTTTATTTTATGGTATATGTATGAGCTGGAACTTATTACTTCATTAGGCATTAGGGGAAGAAAACTCAGTAATATGTTAGAATCCATCATCTCCTCAATTCAATGTGCTGAAAGATTTCCTCCTGCAGTGTCTACTACTAATAAGAAATTCAGAAGAAAAAAATATCAGTAATTTACTGTAACTCTTCAATGTGCAGTTAAAAATATACAGGAGTAGTTCTCAGGCAAGAAACATATTTTCTAGATATTTAGAGTTTCTACATCTTTCATTCTCAAAGGTCAACATGGCTTCCAAGCATACATTTGATTGAGGGTAGCATACATTTGATTGAGGGAAATTAAGAATTCTCAAATTTCTGTCAATATATAGTATAGCCAAGCCAATAATTTCTTATGACTGTTTATTGTTTTTGCCATCATACAACACATGTGTTAATATTTATGTCTTGTATTCCTTAACAAGTTTTCATTTATGTTTCAGAATGAAAATTCAACAGAGAGATGTTTATAACTTGTATAGGAGTGCATATATATTTGTGTGTATCTATTTGTATACATGGTATTTTAAAATAAGTGTTTGATGAGATCATATACTTTATATAAAAGAATATCTATGAATATGCAGAATTACATGAATAAATGCACATGGAAGTGTGGTTTTGCACATGCACTCTCACACACATTTTCAAACTTAGTTGTTGGTGAGTTGACAGTATCTCCTGAAGGCTGCTGAAAACACATGAATCAAGTTCCCAGCCCCTTTGTTAACAAAGACATGGTGATAATGTCAGTCCCTATATAGCATTAGGATCTTGAGATAATCTTCCTATTATTCTAGTCACAGATTTGAGCTTCACAGAATCATTTGATCCTGGGCTCTGTAATTGGAAAGAAAAATGGAAAGCTCAGCCTGGGTTTAGAGAGAAGCAACCCTGATTAGAGGAAGAGCGGACACTGAGGAAGGGCAGTGGGATCATTTTCTGGATAAAGAAAATCATGTGGAGAGATCTGAAATCAGTTTCTACCATACATGAAGGACTCTAAAGTCAAGGTTGAGGATCAGATGCTCTTTATCTCCACAGCAGAATTTTTGGACAAGGGGAAGAATTTCTCAGTGTATTGCACTCACAATAAATAATAATAATGGTGTGTGCAAAATAGAATTACAAAGGCCTAAATTTCATTTCTCTAAGAAGATTAAAGCATTATCATTACCAATGATATACCAGCTTATCTTTTGGTACTTCTAGTATTTTCTTAAGATAATTGGTATCACGTTACAAGAAAAGTGCACTCATTTCTTAAATGCTGTTCCTCTCCTAGCTTGTTTATAGTTATTACTCATCTATAGTAGAGTTGGTCTATGAGACTGGAACCTCATTTATACCTGTTCATCTATGAATATCTGTCAAGGTCTAATCCTTTGCTTGGTCTTGAGGATGCAAAGATAGCTAAGACAATTCTGGGGCTTAAAGATGTGATAGCTAAGTGAATTTGCATCCATACTGATGCCACAATGGGATGAATTGCTATCAAGTAATCTGCTCTTCAGTTATGTAAATTATAGAAATGATATATTGACTTCATTTTGTGAAAACATATGCATAATTGAATATCCCACTTAGACATCTATCAAGAATAAAATGTAGTGAACACTCCAGCAGTTATATTAAGAGCATCCAACATTTCTTTCTTCTCTCTCTCTCTCTCTCTCTCTCTCTCTCTCTCTCCTTCTCTCAGACAACTGTGAAACATCTCTTTGAATAACAAATATAAAGAATAAAATGCATAGCTACAAAACAGTCTTTCAAGAACTATAGAAGCACCAAGTAATATTTATCAGACCAAAACTCAAGTGTGCTTTTATTTCCAATGTAAAATCCATTCTAAACATTAAAAGGTAGAACCCAGTTTAACCCAATCTAAAATCTTTAAAAGAATACCAATAGGTGTGTGTAAGAGTCACTTAAACAGAGTAATAAGTAAATCTCAACAACCAGTCCTATGGCAGAGGAGAGGTGTGCAGACAGAAAAGGAGCAAATGAAAGAAATGTTAAGGAGATTTCAAGAACCTTGTCTTAAGAGTCCTGCAGAGAAAAGCTGAAGTGGGCAGACAATGTACCAGAAAATTCCTTGCAAAAAAAAAAAAAAAAAAAGAGAAAGGGGAGAACTGTGCCTTTAAAGATCAAGTCAGCTGAACAAAAGTTACTTTGGCAACGAAAGTTGGTGATGACTGACATGGGGTGAAAGAGTCATTTCACATCACTAAATGGAATTGTCCCTTAGAGACACTAATGACCCAGAATTAGGATTTTGTTGGAATATTCAACATGGGAATCTGAATACCTCCCAAGGTGTGTATCAATAACCTTATATTCACTACAGGACAGCTTCCTTTGTAGTCATCTGAATGTGATGACATTTGAAACTATGGCTCCTTAAGGAGAAATGTCTCTGAACAAAGTTGTGATACTGCACTTGAAATAGCTCACTTGTTCAGATGTGGCAGCAGATATGTTCTAGATGCCTCTTTAGATATCTTCATCCCGGAGAAGAATAATTGGTTTGTAGTCATCATTTCAACAGCAAATGAACAAACTAAGGGACCTGTGCACAGGTCCTGGAGAGGTAGCAGAAGGCATGTGGCTCTGGGGAAGGAAGCTGACTGTCACTTCTCATGATGGAATAGCAGCCACTTAAAGATCACGTTAATTTTTGCTTTTCTTCCAATAAAATCTGTCCTTTGTCATGATTCTTGTTGATTCCTATCCAGACTGATTTGTATTACTGTTGTTAATTTAACTCACTCTGCCTGATTTTAAAAATGCATTCTTTGTCATTTCCAAGAGCTGGGGTGACTCTTGAGAATCTATGAAATCTTATAGAAGCCCAGATAATACAGAAAATATTTATCTTGTGCTTTAAAATTGACCCACATTTCTTATATACCTAAATAAATGAAGAAAGAATAAATAATTTAAATAAAAGTAGTAAAAGCTAGAAGTAAAATCCAAACAATAGAGAGCAGTATGGGGTATTACCAAGGAATAAGATTGATCAAATTATGTTATATGCATGTACGAATATGGCATAGTGAATCCAACTATTATGTATGATTGTAATGAATCCATAAAAATACATCTGAGGGGTCTATTGTATTTATTAGAACCAATGATGCTATTTAAGTTGTTGGTAAGGATTCTGGAGCTCAAATCATAGAAGGTATCTTATTTTATAAAATTTAATGATTAATCATAGCATAGAAACATTTTAAAAGAAAATCAAATGCATTCAGACAAACTTTTACCTGAATTTAAGGTTTACTTATTCAGCTCCAATGACTGCCATCTAGAGGAACATCATATCTGTTATTATTTCTAAGTATGATAAACCTTGTCAAGATAGAATTGCATTTTTCCATATTGCTGTTGCTTTTTAGAGTGGTCATTTTTGGTCATTATTCCTTCTTTTCTCAGACCCCAAATAAAAGTAACTCTCCCTTTATGTACTAAAAGTACTTATAGAGGTTCTGGAAAGCCAGGATCTGAGACAAATGTGAATAATGTGCTTTCAGTCATGAATTTTAACTATCTAAAGAAGTATAAATACAAGCAACATCTCCCCTGAAGTTGTTACCACATTGTACTTGGATTTCAAGTGGTTCTCTGGATGCAGAGAATGCAAATGGAACAATTTGATAAACTCAAAAATTCTTGGCACTTCCTTTTTATTTTTCATGAAGAAATTTGCTGCCAACAAGAGTTAAAGAAGTGAAATAGTTTCTTCCATAGCAGTGTGAGAGAAATGGGGCATCGTGTAATGTACAAAGGGATTTAAAAGAAAAATAAAATCATGACTCAGGCCTTGTCTTCAAGAATGTTAATTGTGCTGGTATATAATTACATGGATTATAATTATAATTTATAATGTATAATATAATTTATAATTTGTTATAATAAATAATTATATAATTGAAAGATCCCATCCATAGTGAAAACCAAGAAAAAGATAATGTAAACTTCTTGAAACACAAAGTTCCATACAAAGGGATTCTGAGTTGCCTCTTGGAGAATAAATAGAATTTATATTATCTGGGAACGTAATTGAGGGAGGGACCCATGATCAGAAACATGCTAATGAAATATTACAGTCCATAGCTATACATGAGTTCATTTTGCTTGTAAGTCTCTCTATCTATAAAATAAAACAATTATAGCACATCATCCTAAATCTCCATTTTAACCATTGAATATTTTACTGGTACCAGGTAGGATTAGTTTGAATGGAGAAGATAACTTCTATTGAAAAGATTTAAGAAATAAAATCTGAGTTGGTAAGTTTTTAATATGTCATGTAAATTATTCAATACAATTTAATAAGTTTGATCTTTATTCTATGGAATGAAAGCTTATGGCGATATTATGAAAACAAAGAATGTGATGAAAATTTTGTCATAATATGAAAATAGCTTTTCTCATTTCCCCTTAACTAGAGTTGCCTTAATCAATTTGTGTTGAGAATCTAGGACTCTAGGACTATGAAAGGTATAACAAAATTATATCCAGATTCTAGAGTCTAAGAAGCAATCCTTAAGTGGATGAATAGATCCTAGATGTTTGTCAATGAAAAGGCAAAGAGATCAAATAAAAAGAGAAAAATCAGATGAACTATATTTGTTTACTTCCTTGCAGAAGAGTGTAATCATCCAAAATATATTAAGCAATGTATTAAGCTCATGTGAACATGGTAAAGCTTCTTTCCCCGAGGACATACATACGCATGCTAAGGTGAAGTAGATGTATGAAAACATACTGTCCAGAGAAAACCATGTCAAATTCTATAAAACAGTAAAAATAAATACCAAAATCTTCCCCCCTCAAGAGAGGAAAATGTCAAAAAGAGAAAAGCCAACATGTCTTTTTTGGAGAAGTGTCTCTAGCCTAGAATAAGATAGAAAGTATCAGGATGATAAAACAGAATGTATGACGACTTGGAATCAGACTAGGGCCATGAACTTTTGTTTATTTGAGCATTGTGTACATAAGGGGTTTGTGGATGATAAGTCTAGGGAAGTGGGCAGTGATTTGGTCATGCATTATTTAAAAGTGAGGCTGAAGAGCTTTTACCTGACTCTTAATCCGACTCAGGCTTATATTTTTAGACCTTTTCAAACCCTCCCAAGTCATGTATTTTAATTCCTCTTTCTCAAAGGAGAATTTTAAGCTCTAAGACTATTTCTGAAAGGTATCCTAAAATAATAAATACTCAGACATTTCTCCAAATAGCTACATCAATTTTTGCTATTTTATTTTATTTTGCTAGCATTTATTGGAATTTTATTTTTCATGATAAGAAAGTAATATGATTTGTGGATGTTTTCCATGACATTGTTCAAACTTCATCTTGGATCAATATTTTGGTAGCAAAGGATAAAAAGGTACATTTTGTTGAGTTATTAGTGTCAACAGCAAATCTGGGTTGAACATATGCTGAGGATGAAACACTGTATTAAGCATTGAGATATGAGTAGGAATCATTAGCCCTTGTCTTACCATGTAATTTACTGATGACTGATAAGATTGCCCAACGTAGTGTATTTCAGAAAAGTGGGACATTCATCCATTGAGGATGCACTATAGTGCTTTTTGATGCTTTATCATCCCTTTGTAAATCAGAGAACCTTTTTTTTTTATTCTCACTTGCTACATGATGTAGTGTGAAAGCTGGAAAACCTGATATAGAAATAAATATATTAAGACATCCAGGGAAGAAAAGGTGTCCATCATAAATGCTAAGAATCTAAAAAACATGTGAAAGTTACAGAACATAGATCAGGACTCATCTCTATTTTTTAAGCAAAGACTAATTGTACTTATAGTATTAGCACTAAAATTACATGCATAAATCAAATCATGTCCATAATTAATCAGAAGTCATTATATTTTATTAATCAATAAAAATATTTTGGGGGGAATTCACTATGTGGTCAACTATACATTATTTTTTCTATTGAGAGTTAATAAGTAGAAAGATGATTCCTAACCCCTTCAATTTGGGAAACAGTGTGAGTTTCTATGAAACTTTTGAAAATAAAAACCACTTAAACTCAATAATTTCTTTTTAAGGAATCCCATTATGTGATGCGTACTGTCCTGATTTAGATACATGGTGTCCCCCAAAAGCGCACATGTGAGGCATTACAGGAATATTTAGAGGTGAAACTATTAGATTATGAGAGAATAAAGTTAATCAGTGTATTAATCCCTTTAATAGATTAATAATATGAATGGATTGATGGGTGGTAACTTTAGGAAGGCAGAGCATGGATGGAGGAAGGAGGTCACCAGGCAGGGATTATTTTATCCCTGGATCCTTGCACTCAAGTTCTCTCGACTTCCTGGCTGTCATAAACTGAGGCACTTTCCATCAGGATATTATGCCTCACCATGGTTCAGAGTTATGGAGACCTTCTACCCTGGACTGAACCTCTGAAACTGTGAGCCAAAGTAACCTGTTCCTCCTCTAAGTTGCTCTTGTCAGGTCTTTTTGTCAGAGTGACACAAAGTTGACTGACACGCTATTTTTGACATTAGGAGTGCAAAGAGGCAACTCTAACTGGAAAATCAGCAAATAACATTATTGAAAAAAGCAGCAAAAGGCTACACACATACACACAAAAGATACACTCACATACTTATGTGTTTATTTATTTAAATGTTTATATACAATAAAATAACTATGGTATGGGTAATGCACTCTGATATGCTTTTCTATTGTTGTATTAACTTACAATTTTGTTGATCTTTACGAGCATTAACTGTCCTTACCCTCAAGTCTCATCTCTAGGTAATAGATGGGGGCAGTATGGGAGACCCTCGTGTTGAATAGAGAGTCTGGGATTTAAAAACAGTCTAATCTGACTCTTAAACCTTCTGTTCTCTTTACTTTCTTCAGTATAAATTTGGTATTCTCCCTCTTTTTTATTATACTACTAAAATTTTCTATTCTACCTATTTTCATCTATTTCATTTCATTTGAATCTGTGTCTCTCTGTCTCTCATGCTCGAGTAGTGTGGTGTGTGTGTGTGTGTGTGTGTGTGTGTCCAGATACGTACTTAAGTGTATATATTTAAATTTTGGTCTCAACCTAGTAAATTACTCTCTAGATATAATGTATATGACAAAAATTTGGAAACACTCTGATGTAAACATAATGAACTCAAAACTTTTGATAAAACTGCAAGTTCAAGATGGGCAGACTCTGGGAGTCTCCATGACCCCAGGAAGGAAGGAGTTAAGAGAGAGTAGAGATTGACAACATGGTGCTATATTTAAAAATAGCTCTAATTGGTTATCTCCATCATCTCTGAGACAGCAGAAACATTATCCTTACACCTGAATTTTCAAGTGGCAAAAGAGACAATCATAGCCAAGTAGTTCAGAAAGTGGGCAAGGGAGTCAGACTGTCTGGCTCCACAATTTATAAGTTGTGTACTTTCAGGAAAGATATTTAAACACAACCTCTTCATTTATAAAATAGGGATAATAGATCCTGCCTCAGAGAGTTGTGGTGAGAATAATAAATAAAAAGCATTTGTACTAACAAATTGTGTATTGTCTGCTGTCACGAAATATTGGTTATTGGCTAGTAAATAAGCAATTTACCAAAATCTTTGGGAAAACTGAGAACAGAATTTAAAACATTCTATTAATATATCTCCTCAGAGACAGTCAATAAATATTTCTGATGTCTTTGGGTTCATGTCAGTAAATTTGGCCAAGAAATCAAAAATTTTTATTTTACTAATAATACTATCAATAATAAATACATAAATTTTTCTCCCTGTATACAATGTTTGGAACAGCTCTCAGACACATTTATGGTCATTTTTTTTTAATTCCATGAATATTAATTAATATTTACCTAAATTAGCTTGCCACTAAGAAAGAATATAAAAATGACTTAGTACTCTAAGTTCAAATTTTTAGTTACAAATGAGCACAACAGACAAGGAGAGAAAGAAAGACAGAGATTGAGAATTGAAATCCTGGGTGCATTTGCTGACTCTCCCATTTTTCTAGAAGGCAATGGACATCATCAACTGAACATGGGCATCATGGGAAAGTGTTGCTGTTGGTGGTTGGAAAGAGATGATTTTTTGTTCTTTTCATTACTCATTGAGCATAGTTACAACAATGACAGAAACAGAGATTGGCTTTGAAAATGCCTACTAAAAATACACATCTATTTCCTGTGTGAACCAAGATCATTGTTGCTACGTCTCTGTGAATTTAATCTGGCTTCTCAGGCAATTGGAATATTCAAGTCTGACTTCCCTTTCAGTTTCCCCACAGAAGAGGATGAAAATTACTTTAAAAAAATTTTCTCTCCAAGGAATAGTTTTGAGGAACTGAGCCAGAGCCGTTCATTAGCAAAGATGTTATATATTTATAATATTTTTCAATTGAAAATTGAAATTTTCATTATAGAGTGAGTAACTAGTATTACGGTAATTAATAAATTAAATTAGCATCACATACCATGCTGAGAAAATAATACAGGGTAGTGAAATACTACAATGGATGGTTGCTAGGACACTAGGAATGTGGCCACAGCAAAGATGATAGTCATTTCTTGTATCCTATCACTATAGCTGGTTTCAATAGAGAATAAGTTCTTCATATCAACTAAATCCTAGTGAAACTCTGGAAGGACAGGGAAACCTCACTTACTCATTCTCTTTGACATCTCCCTCAGCATAGTTTTCATAGGTTTAAATGCTTTTCAATGTATAGGTCAGTTGGGTACAAATTCTTGGGTATTTAGAATACTTATTATATATGTTCTCTTTTTGACCCAAGTTAATTTTTCTCCTTACCTTGTATTAAAATACCATTAACTGTAACTGTTTGCTTGTATTTGGGGCATGAAGGTAAAAATATATTCTACTCTAGTTATTGTGTCATCAGCTGAGGATTTGGGGACTGGATTGAATGACAAGTATTTTCTGTCCCAGAGCAAATGTTTTCGAGGCTGTGAAGAGCTGGGCCTGCAAGTTCACATTCCCACTCACTTTTTTTTTCCTGTCTTTGCAGTTCCGCCATGGTTTTTAAATCACCCTTCCAACCTCTATGCCTATGAAAGCATGGATATTGAGTTTGAATGCGCAGTCTCTGGAAAGCCTGTGCCCACTGTGAATTGGATGAAGAATGGAGATGTGGTCATACCTAGTGATTATTTTCAGATAGTGGTAATTATCTTTATTATTTTTTAATATTAGCTTAACAGCCCCATTTACTGTTTACTTTTTTTTTCCATTTGCTATTCTTTTCTGGGAAAATAAGTTTTTGTTGGGAATTTTAATGATATATTAGGAAAATATTCTGAAAAGCAAATGATTTCTAGACTTAGATTTTTGGGTGGGGGGGGGGTGAAAAATAGCAACCAAACAGTCCAATCCCCTATTTTATAGAAAAGGCTTTAAATCAAACAAACAGAAAACACAGAGGGTCTTGACTTTCCAAGTGGGTTCATAGAAAAGAAATTAGAACCTAGTTCTAGTCTATTGTAAGCCAGGATTTTCTTATTTCTTTAAGTTTTATCAATTGCAGTGCATTTTCAATAAGACATGCTACTTGTGATTTTGGTCATTTTACTGAGATAATAAATATAGACTTCATTTCTTTGTTATTTTTTCAGATAGTACCAGCCAATTCTACATGAGCAGTAATAATGGAGATAGTGATAGTGTTCGTAGCAGTTATAGAGAGGCCACGAGTCTCAGAGTTCACATTTCTTTGTAACTTTTAGCATTGAATTGAACTGAAGCTAAAAGCAATAGTTCTCATGGATCCCTATCTCTTTCCTTGTGGGAGATAATAGGAATACTGGCACTGTATTCATTGAGTTGTCATAGTACATCATGAATGTTCCATGCCTACATATGTTGTTTTTGCTATTACCAACAGAATTCTTTGGTCCCTTGAAAATGCTTTATGAAAACTCCTCCTTAGGTATAGGTTAGCATCAAAGCTTTTGTGTTCAGACATGAGAAATATAAAAAGCGCCTTCCCAATATCAAGAAATGTACAGCTAAAAAAAAAGTGGGGGGGGAGGGATTTAGGTCCACATATCTTATGTTTGAAATACAAACATGACCCTGTCAAAGAAGACCTGTCTCAAAAGCCATGTCTCCCAAACCAAAAGGAAACTGATGTAGGCTCCCCTGTGGGGCCAGGCACCTGCTCTCCCTATGATGTTACACTGGCTCTTGTTGGTAAATGCCTCTTCTACAATCAGGTGGCATTCAGAAATGTTCATCTCTTTGTGTATGTATTTTGGCATACCATACAG
This sequence comes from Marmota marmota marmota, assembly GCF_001458135.2. NCBI lineage: Eukaryota > Metazoa > Chordata > Mammalia > Rodentia > Sciuridae > Marmota > Marmota marmota. The sequence continues at coordinate 15,470,577 of NW_025999990.1, read as the reverse complement.
ATTCTTCAGGAATAAATCTATAAACCATACTTTTATCACTTCTATCATCACTTACCATGTTTCACTTTTAATTGCATCTGTTTAATTGGTTGGAAATAGAGTAAGAGAGGGGAACATTTAGCATTCGAATGCCACACCAATCCATTTCTTCCTTGAAGTGCAATGCTGTTTCCACTCCCACTGAATTAAAAATGACCTGCCATTGGGAAACTTGAAAAGTGTTCTGCATGCCTAAAATATATAGTACTTGCATATAAAGGAAATTGTTGAGGCCCTTAAGGACTCATGATAAAATGCAACATTTATTTTTTCTACAGTTAGAATAATCTTCCTCCCAGCATGACTCATTACAGCCAACCTATTTAAATGTTTCTTTTCTTAAGGTGAAAGAAAAATGTACAGCATGTGCCTTACTCACATTAAATTGTGCTTAAAAATATTTCCTCAATAATTCTGAAATCTGAGAGCCATTGTGTGTCGCACACGTAACACGGAGCGCATATAGTAACTTATATGAGAATTGTTAATTAGAAGTTAGCCAGCTTTATCTAAGAATTTTACATCAGCTGAGAATTGACTACAAGACACTAAAAACAATTAAGAATTCCCCATGAGGTAATATTTATCTCTTAATGACTTCAGGGGAAGTGATTTAACACGTCTCACTTACTGAACTAATTCTTCCACTAATATTGAAGATAAACTCAGTTTGTATAATTAAATGCTATCTCTAGATCGTTTTATCATCCATCCTTGAATAAGATGGTGGCTCAATTTATTTTAAAAAGTAGTTAACATTGGTGTATTTCACCCATAGATTTCTGCAGGTGAAATATTTTCGCTATAGAACAATAAGACTTATGTATAAAACAGCCACTGTACTCCTCTCTCCAAATCCCTAAAAGTTCAGATGTCAAAGCAATTACTATTTTATAGGATTTTCAGATACTTTTTTTGGGGGGGATAAACAATTGCAAAAAAAATATGTAACCTAGATATACCGTGCCTGAGAATTTGCAAAGATAAGTGTTTTGTTCGCATTTTGTCTTATTTTATTTTTCCTGAGTAGCTTCTAAACCTAGCTTCCTTCAATAGTAAGTAAAGCAAGTTCATTTATTTGGGTACAAATCGTTGTTCCTTCCCTACCTAAATAAAGACCTTTCTTTTGACTGATAATTTGGATTTTGACGATGAAGTGTACTTTTCTGAGCATATTTTCATTGTAGAATTAGGCGGAATTGGTGCTCATGAATTCAGAAGAATGTTGAGAATGTATGACTTTCTCAGGTGGCCTGGTGCATATCTGTGGGAATGAGAACCCTCGTGGCCTTTTGTTTTTGTTTCTTCTGTCATGTTTTATTAAATTTTAGATTTTGGTTTATGGTCATCTTTTCACATTGAGGAATTTGTTTTTACTTTTTAAATGATCTCATCTGCTCTTTCTCTCCGCCCCACCCCCAGGGAGAAAGCAATTTACGGATTCTTGGTGTGGTGAAGTCAGATGAAGGCTTTTATCAGTGTGTGGCTGAAAACGAGGCTGGCAATGCCCAAACCAGTGCGCAGCTCATTGTCCCTAAGCCTGGTAAGATGATGGGGACTTTGTCTGGGGTCTGGAGTCACAATTCTGCATGATCCACTTGTAAAATTCATGTTGCTTTCCTTAATTCTCAATATGAAATTATTTAATTATTTAAGGTGTAGATGCATGTATTCCCTCAAGAAAATTTCATGAAAGTTTTATCTGTCTACCTTCTGTGAAATAAAAGTCACCACGAACAATAGGGCCTCTATTTCCAAGATAAACACTAAATTACTATCATCTCTATCTTTTGTAGCCTGTCTTTCTGCCCAGTGTTTCATATAAATATGAAATAGAACATGTATTACATTTATATTATATGAATATTTAGTTATATATATGCATACATATAAATTTATGTAAGGAACAAACATATATTTATATAGACTTAAATTTGTGAAACTGGTGGAAAAAAATAGCAGGAATAACCACTTAAAAGCAAGGTCAGTTATCTTTTCTTTTTTGTTACAATTGATAAGTTTTTTATTCCAGTTTGTTCTGTTGTCTTCTAGAGGGTTAAAATGGTAATGTACTGAAAACCACCATAAAACTATATTGAACATATTATATAATATTCCTATAGTAGCATGGTCCTCCCAGGGTTGAGGGAGGGTACAGAGAAGGAAAGAAAGAATAAACATATGAACAGATTGATTGCTCTGAAATATTTAACACTAAAAAAGTTAAAACATATTTTCTTAAAGCAGGAACTGAGCAGTTATTTACATAGACTCAAATACTATTAAATATTAATACTTTCTATAAAAAGTTTTTATATCATGTTTGTTAGGTAAATTTCAATTTGGTTAGGTCTTCTTTGTGATATATCTCACTCTTGACTTCATCTTGTTCTGAAGTAAGCTTTATAGAAAGTAGTTGAAATATATGCAACATGGTCTTTGATTTTTATCATTTTAAAATGGGCCTCATATCCTTTGTATCCCTGGTCAATTTTCTGAAGACTCACATAATGAAGCTCACAAACATGAAACTTTCTCTTTTCTTCTTGAGTGAAAAACATTAAAATAAAAAGCAGCTACAGAACAATAGCCCCAGATGAGCAAAGGAACAAGACTATCTAGGAATAGAAAAGAACAGTTATCTCTGGTTCAAGAGTCTGATTTCTGTGAAGAACCACTTCTTTTCCCTCCATTTAGTGTGAGCTATGTGTTGGAGGAGTTCCATTTGTGTGGTTAAGTATGTTTTCTTCTGAAGAGCAAATAATGGATAAGTGAGAGAAAGGAAACCTCTAAAATTAGGGTTTCCAGTCTGAGTTATGCTTTGAGAACCATGCCAACCTTTAGTTGGCAACAATTAATATGGCCATGTTGAAACTAACACTGGCTGCTCCACAAGTCATCCAAGAGAACTGTAGTTAACCTTGACTGTTGAACTAAGGACATACACTGCAGGAAGATGTGAGCTATCACCTCATATTTCATAAGCAGGTAGAAGTATCCCTTGTAGGCATTGAGGACCAATGGTAATCTCCTACAACTGTCCCAAGGAACGGAGGATTCGTCTTTGAAGTTCTGGAATTTATAGTGTTAGAAGTTCTCGTTTTGCTCTGTAGAGACACTGAGAATATCCTGTGTGTGTGTGTGTGTGTGTGTGTGTGTGTGTGAGTGGTGTACACATGCACACGGCTGGGGATGACTGTAACATGGGAAATGGACAACAGACTGTGGCTAAAATCTATCTGAAGCTGTTTTCAATGTACAAGGGAGAAAGGAGGGGTTAGCAGTGGGAGGAATCTGCATTTCCACCTGGGAATAACCATTGTGTGTTCTACCTGAAGAAATCAGAAATGAACATTTCAGGTTCAGACTGTGCCCCAGAGGTCCTGACTGCAGAACTATTTTCCCAACCCAAGGGCAATAAAGGAACAAAGCTGGTTATGGAGCTGAACTGGGACCTGGAACAGAAAGTCAGACAGAAATTGCCTTCCCAACTTCAGGAAGGGCCGAGTGAAGGAATTTCTATGGTCCAGGGTCTTGGACGAATCCAATAAACTGTCCCACAAAAAGGAGGCATGCAGAGGCCTTCCAGGATGGTGGGCTTTTGAGAAAACATGGTGAGACATTCCAAATCCATATTTCCTCTCTGACCCTGGAGAAACAGAGGAAGGAAGGGGAAGCACAGGAAGGCAATAGACTGAATGAACAGGAACACAGGGAGAGAGAGTTCAGCATCCCCTTTGCCTATCTGTGGTCACAGGTCAGCTTTGTGAGATGAGGAGAAGCTTTAAATTGAATATTAGTTTGAAATTTTGATTTATATTCCACCAGAGTATATGTCTGTTCTTGTGTATGTATGAGTATGTAAATATGTATATGTTCCTGCTGTGGGATTTCTGTTCATTTGTTCATTTTGTTTTATTTTTAAATACTCCAAGGTATTGTAAATACTTCAAGGTATCTGACTCTTGGGGCCAGATAATTGAAGTACACTGCAAACAGGGCTGACAGAGTATGTTTGGAAGAAGATACCAGGAAAAAAAAATAAAGATCTTTTCTTTTAAATACTCCAATAGCTCAGATCACACCCACCCAATGAACCAGTTATAGACATTCCAATTCACTTATTCTCCAGGAAGCTCCATTGCAACAGGTAGCCCTATGTTACAGGTATCTTACAATCTTCTTGGGTCTTGATTTGCTTCGTTCTGTGTGATCATAAAGGAACAAAGCTCTCCTCAGTAGAAATGCCATTTGCCTCCCCGTTACAACCAGCCTGGGAGAATCTTGATGATCCTTTCTTCTCCCATCTAGGTGGTAGTGTGTTGTCAGCCACACTCTTGGTCTGTGTTCACCGTATTTGGCATTGGATTTGGAAGAAAGGAAAAGAAATGAAAACAAAAATCTGAAAGCGTGACAGGACACCATTGTGACTGTCTTACATTTCCCCCTTTATAAATGATGGATTGCTTTTTCCTGGCTATTTAATCAGGTCTTCAAATAATGCCACTCCAATTCCTCAGAGACACAGTGTAGGCTGTGTGCACAGATGGTGGAGAGGCCAGCTATAAATATAAATTTAGCAAGGAGGCAGACTCTGGTGGGAAGAACATAGCCCTTTCTGTTTAAGTTTTGACAATAAACGGTCACCATGTATTTGGAGGCACATTGTGGGTCTGCATAGCCCAGCTGTTCAGCCTCGGCCTGTCCACAGGCTGGTAGCTGAGAGTTACTTAGGTAACCACAGCAATCTGCTCTGGGTGAAGTACAGACAATAATCTGTTCAAGCCAGTGTCCATCACCAGTGAATAGCTATGTGAGTCTAATGAAGTTTCAGCATAATCTTTTATATGTAGTTAGCTATTCCCTCTTGAGCCATTTGGAAATAAACTAAACATAATCTACTAAATTAAACTTTGTTAATAAATTGTTTTTCTTTTCAGAAAAAAAGTTTGGGAAAAATACTTGAAATGCGTACATGTTTTCATCTAGGTAAAGATGGAGATCAAAAAATCATTATCCCAGAAGAGGTCGTATCAGTAATGGTGTTCAACTAACCCTGTAACAACATTTCACACTTCCATACTGCCGTCCATCTGTGTGTATACATATTCTGTATATGTACACCTAACATACCCTCACTCATGCACACAATATACGTACACATATATACTCACATGTATACACACACACTCAAACATACATGCATACGCAGAGGATGACCTCTTGCATACTTAAAACTTTATGTGTACATCAAAAAAACATAGCCATATTATGTAAGTGGGGGTGAATGCAAGTTAAAATGGTTTAATTGATTTATATAATTTACAATATGTTAATTTTTTGTAAAACCTAGTTATATGTTTTTGTTTTTAATTTTGATTATTTTTTGAGAGGGTAGAATGACATAATGGTTAGAATATTGGCATAGAAAATTGGTAGTAATCATTTAAAGAGATTATCAAGAGCTCCAAATCCACTATTAGGGAAATAGCCAGCTGCCCCCCACCTTAAAATGTATTAAGCATCACAGAATGTCACTTCCATAGCCAGAACTGGAAAAGGGTGAGCAGTAAGTTTAGATTTTATTGGCCTAGCCAATGGTGATGAATTAATTATCCCCTGGTTGCCATATACTTAACAGAAGTGTAAATAGATAGTAATTAAGACTATTTGATAGCTGGGTGGAGAAGTTAGCAAGTATCTGGGTGTGGGGGAGGAGAGCAGAAAGCAGGATCAAATAAGAGAGAGATAAGACAACAGATATCTCTGAGTTCCTTATTCTGATTCTACCTGCTGGGTGGCATTCCACCTCTTCCTGGTGTCTATAGTGGAAAATCATCAAAAGTAACTGACTATAGAGTGGAGGACAGGAGGGCCATGGACCTGGGATTACACCTATGATAAGAGACTGTGTACCTGGAATGTGTCTAATAAAATGGCAGGAATAGCTGAAGATTGCATAAAATTATCATGGGAAGAAATGAGGTCTTCCTTATATTCTACTAGGTACATAAAGGCTATGAGGAAGGAAAATCCATATGATCACAGAATAAATGCTATTATAAATATTCCCTAAAATGTAGATTTTCTTGGGCAAGCTATCAAATCATGCCTTCCACATAAGAACTAAATATGCAATATGTGTCTCATGTTAATATTGAACATTTTCTAATGGAGATTTATTTTTTTCTCTACCACTGGCAACAAATAGAGTCATACTGAAGTAGAGGAAATATATTGGTTAGACATTTAGAAAAATGAGAACTGTTATCAATTACCTGTCCTCCCCTGGAAAAGGTTACATATTACAAATGATGTTGAATTTTAAACATTTTATTAAGGCAGTATATCATACAGCATGAATTAGCAAAAATATTTAAGTCTGATCATGAACACTAAAACATAAAATCAAAAGTCTGTTGGATTTGCTTCGTGAGTTGTTTCTTATTGATAGGAGAAGACTATCTAGAAATCCAAATGGCAAGAAGATTATCTCCATGGATACACATATAATTATATATTGACTGCAACTTATGTTACTGTTCTTACTAAATGTTTACTTTTGCATAGTTCACTGGAATTACATGAAACATTGGAAACTGATGCATTATTATGTGAAACATTAAAAACTTATACATTAGTCATAACTTCAAGATCTGTTAGAATTTGTTATTTTAACAACACCTAAGCAACTATGTAAGAGAAAAAATGTAGCTAAAGTTAGGGATGTATTCTTAATCTGATGGTCACTAGTGGCCAATTAAGTTGACTTTCTGTCTCTTAATATGAGAGGCATTGTTGTGATGTAAATACTTACTTGTGAAAGATAAAATTGTTTCTGGTTTTCTGTAAATAATTTAGGAGCCAATTTTATGTACTAGATGAATTTGTTAGTGAACCTGAAAAAGAAGTCTTTAGACAAAATTTAAAATGCTCATTAAAACCTGTTTCTCTTTAGAGTTCCATCTTTCAGTGTAAATGAATAAACTTAAGACTTAGTATTCTTGAAACAAATTTCCATTATGATCTTATAGCTCATAAGCTTTCTGAGAGTATTTTCTTTTACAAACATAAGCAATTAATTGTAGCCAAGAAGATACACAGCTAATTTTTGTGAAATGATTATTAACTTCCATATATATGGCCATAAATTTATTCAAACAATTAAAAATTATTATTTTTTGCTTGCTAAGGTAAACATACAGATAAGAGGAAAGTAATTTATGTTCTTTTTTTCCTACCTTGGAGTTTCCCATGCCTTTGAGAAATATTGTTCCTCAAAGTAGCAACTTTCCATGAGAGTTTCATTTATATGTAGGTTTAGCATAAATCAGTAATTTTATCTTTAACCATATAACATTCACCTGTTAGAGGATATGTGTCCACATTTGGACACATCTTTACCCCGCTAACTTATAGAGATTTAAAAATATACTGGAAAATACAACATATTTATGAATAGATTCTTTGACAATATTGTCTGACATTTCCAAGTCTCTATTTCCTCAGCTGTCTCCAAGATAATTGTCTCCAAGATTTAGTGCAATGTATGTATTTAAAAGGGATTTGTAGGCTGTAAATTGCTACACAAATGTTAGCTATTATAATGTCCTCTGTTGTTTTTTATTTAGTTTCAAGAAAAATAGGAGGCATATATTGGAATGGATTAAATGATAGCTTTCTTCTAGAACATTTTCTACCTATCAAGAAAATAATGAATGAACAAATATTTCAATGACAGTGACCATTTAAATTTTAGATTTTTGTCCAGTGAACAAGGTTAAGGAAAAAGTCATATCTCAATGTATCTCTGGAAAGATTTGTAGCAAGGTTTCTGCTTTTGTTTAATGACTTGCTCATCCAGGTCTATGCAGGCAGAGGTTTCTTAGCAAATAAAGACTTGTCATTCACCTTGTCCGTCATTCAGTGTGTGCTTCAAGCACAAAGCAGGCTCAGTGCTAATCAAGAGGATATGACTGTATGGCAGACTTTGAAATTAGAAATGAACTTGGGAGTAATATGAAATGCACTGAGACCAGTGATAACTGTAAATCCATACAATATGGAAAACTTGATGGATTCATAAATATTGATTACATCATAGTTCAGTGGTAAACATACCAAAAAGTGACCTGTATGTGTGTGTGTGTGTGTGTTTAGTTCTATAAAGTGGGAAAAATGTTAATTTTTACATCAAACCTGAATATTGTATTATATTTTCATCTTTTAACTATAAATCAATCCCCTTTTGATGGGAGCTATGTATACCAGAACATTTACACACACATATATGCACATGTGCGTGCATGCGCACGCACCCCCCCACACACACACACACATTCTGATATACTATCAAATAATTTCAAATTATCAATGTAAAAGTAGTAACCGATACATAAATTACAATAGCTAAAATTATATAGGTTCAATTTTTCACTGCAAATGTGATAATATTAGCATTGGTACAGCAACATCAAAATAGCATTTATATAAAGGGTATGGAAAAATAAATTACAATGAAGTCATAACAAAGAACTCTCCTGAACCCACAGGAAGCTCTTACTACTCTGCCCCCAGAGACAGGTGTGACTTAAGTGGGCTGGCTCTGTTTAGCTAAGGGCAATTACTAGAGATGGATTTATTGAGGAGCCATCAGCCACCAACAAAGTCTCCAGCAGAAGGAATGACTGTCACAACCTAAAGATGAGACCAGGATATCAAATACAGTTCTCCCCTTGTGCCACACAAGTATACTCACTTCATGAGACTAATTCTAGGAAGGAGAAAAAACTATGCAGGCCAGTCTTACACCCTGGTAAAAAGGGTAAATGCAATTGGTATTGCCATGGACCTTGTCCTTTTTCATAGACAGTTGACCTGAGTTCCCAACATTCTGACTATTGGGAAGTGTCCTCTTTATACTTTCTTCCAAAGCTGTCCCTAAGTGAGGATAGAGTGCAGTGGTCATGTGATTCAGTATGCGCATATGCCAAGCTGACTGAGCTTGGTCTTTTTCTGCCTCAGTCACCTGCTCATCAGTGAGTTGAGGGGAAGGTACTTACACAAGGTGATTAAACACACACAGTGCTGGGTCCCTGTTATTATGCCCCTTGTCCTGCTTGAGCTTCGTGCCAAGCATAACAGTTTTGTTTTATTGTGAATTGATGACAGTCCCACTTGACCTTATAACTTGATGTGCCTCAGATAACCCAGTTCATGATGAGCAATTCTGGATACTTGGCCAGTTGATTTTTGCCTGGCTGAGCACTTTTTTTTTTCCCTCTAACAGAGTTGAGTATGCTGCCAGAAATAAATTATACTTACCTGCTCCACATGACAGGACTTCACTGCAAAAACCTAAGAGTTTATGTTATGATTTCCTTATTGGGGCTTGTCATGATCTCTACACAGTTTTTTTTTTTTCTCCCTACCACCAATAGTATAGAGACTATTGGGAATTAGGTTCTTTGCCCCCTGTAGAACCCCTGACACCATAGACTAGACCTGCTAAACTGCCTGTTTTGACTGTGGATCATTCTACACAAAGTAGCAGTCTTTTCCATTATCTAGTGAGTGGATGAGAAGAAAATGCTGCCTGAAAAACCCAAATTCCTAACAGGCATTGTGATTCTTTCTTAGTTTACGGAAGTATGAGATATTAAAATCTCTCCTCATTTACAAATCTTTAGTGCCTCAAAAATCTCTGTTGGAATGGTGAACCATCATGTCTTCCTAAGTTTCTCTCTCCCTCTCTGAGCATATGTGTTTTACTAAAGCCTCTCATAGACTTGCCTATTCTTGTTTAACAGCTCTGATTAAGATGATGTTATCAACATAATGGGCAAGTAGAACAGGTTGTAAAATACCTGAATTGCCAAGATCCCTTTGGACTCTACTATGATGGAACATGGAAGAGTTAACATAGCCCTGAGCATGAATGTAAATGAATGGTGATTTTCCATTTCCAGTGAATGAGAAGGTTTTGATCATCCTTTTACAGGGATGAAGAAGAACACATCACTATGGTTAAGCAGGTTTTACTGGAGGTCATGTTAATCTAAAGATGTGACTTCTGGTATACCACACATGATAGAATGACATTTAGTTAAGCCTGTGGTTGTTCACACTTGTTCTCTAGGTTAGGTCTGGTTCTTGTGAGGACCAGATTGGTAGGCATTACTATCATTTAGAACTTTCTGGGGGACACTAACCCTTAATATTTTCCCCAACATGTGGTATGATACAAAATTAAGTGAAAAATTAAAGAGAAATATAGAAATATAAATATGCAGTGGAATAAATATGTATTCTATATATTGTATAGATAGAATAAAATAGAGTATAATGTTATATAATAATCTCACTTTGTAAAACAAATTTAAATAAAAGGTTATCTCTACATTTATATTTTTAATGGAAAATTACTGTCATTTTGATTTTTGAAATCAACATATATATCTGCAAATAAAATAATAAGCAATATGTGTTGAAGCACATCAGGGGTTTTAGAAATGTGAATGGGATTTTGCCTTTGACTTGGACCTCTTAGATAAATTACTCAAAATGTTGTCTGCTCTTTTGAATACTTAAAATGTCTTAGGGGATGTTACGGTTTAGATCTGAAATGTTCCCACAGTCTCAGTAGTGAAGGCTTGGTCCCCAGTACAGCAACACTCAGAGGTAGAGCTTTTAGGAAATGAATGGATCAGGAGGCCTATTAGTTCATGAGTGAGTGGATTGTCCTTTGGTGAATTAATGATTGGAATGGACAATGGGGAGGTGTTGGAAATTATAGGCTGTTGAGGCATGGATAGAGAAGGTAGATCACTGGGGATATGCCCTCAGGGACAATATCTTGCTCCTGGTTTTCTCTCTCTCTCTGTGTGTGTGTGTGTGTGTGTGTGTATGTGTCTGTCTGTCTGTCTGTCTCTTTTTTTCTGGCTGCCACCAGCTAAGGATTTGAGCACCTTTCAAGTGCCATACCCTTCTGACACGTGTGCTACCTCAGCCCAGGAACAAAGCAATAGAGCCAACTGACCCTGAACTGAATCTTCTGAAAATAAGTCTTTTTTTCTTTAAGCTGTTTTCCTTGGGTATTTGGTCAGAGTGATAAAAAGCTGAGTAACACAACGGAGAAAGCTTTTATGTTGGAATATTTTCCATCTAATGAGAAAATTTAGAAACACATGCAATTTTTAATTTTTAAAATTTTAACTTTATTTTATTCGTTTATGTTTTTATGTGGTGATGAGGACTGAAACCAGTGCCTCACACATGATAGGCAAGCGCTCTGCCACTGAGCTGCAATCCCAGCCCTGCAATTTGAATTTATGGAAAAGAACATGCAAACAGAGTTATAATCAGCTCTACTTAGGGTAAGATTTATGTGAATGCAGAAGTAAAGGAAAATACAGAAGAAAATAGTATTTTCAAGAACCTTCTTATGTCAGATACCAGGTGAGAAAAATGCTATCTATATCAGTCCTTTCATTTCCCAGATAATTTAGCCTAAAATATTTAACTGTTCTTATTTCATAGATTAGAAGATTGAAATTTAAAGACGTCAGATATCCCCCTAATATCAATTGAGAACAAAGTGGTAGAAACCAGATTTGGAAAATAAGTATTGAGTCTTATCTTTCCTTGCCAAGTGCTGGGTGCATCAGAGTTTTACAATCATATATTAATTGGCTTCTCCCAAGAATCCAGTCAGGGAGATACAATTATTTTCCCCTTACTTTTTGGATGAGGACACTGTTGCACAGAGGAGTTAAGCAATTTGTCTAAGGTCACAGAGCTTTCAAAGAGTCTGATTTTCCCACCTACTTTCTCAACCAAATATTTGATTGACTGGCAGCCCATGTCCTGCCCACATAGGAAACTGCTCAGGTGAATGATCCTAAAGACTTGAATATAGTCACGCTAGTTTGGGTATAATACATAAAGGAGAAAAGGTTGAACATAATAATTTATTAAAATTGGAACATAATATAAATTTTTAGGACTCTGCTAACCAAATAATGTCAGTCCAAATTCCCAATGTACCAGAGGCCATCACTACATGTAAGCTAGTTTTGTGATATGTCTTAAGAGTCTTTAAATGAATATCACATTCTCACTGCCATCCAAGAATCCACAGTTTAACAGGGAATAAATATGACAAAACTAATCTTAATTATCAAATGCAATTAAAGCTTAGTGACTTGCAATGTCTATTAATTATTCAGTAGTAATGGAATACCAAGAAAATGCAATAAGACTTTTAAAACTTGGATGCAAATTATAGATGGTAGATGTTATTCAAAGAAAATTTAATTCTTTGAGGTAATGATCCTAAAGTTGAACAGAGTCAGTGCTTAATGTACAATTTTTTTTGTTCTAACCTCATTTTAGAAGGATGATAGTACCATTTGTCACACAGAATAACAGGGCTTCTATTGTGTTAAAAAGCTCCATTTGTTTTATTTTGCTCCTAGTTTTAAGTGAAAAGTTCCAAGTTACAAAATAAGTTTTAAAAAAAAAAGAAAGGGAAAGTTTCCTTTAAATAAAGTATCTCCTTAGAGGACTTCAACCTATAATACAGTTTCATAAAAAAATGACTGTAATAATAATCAATAAGCAAATAAGCCTAAATGTCTAGTATGTACTGTGCATACCTGTCTTTGTTATTTTGTGTTAAGAAATATCTACCAGGGAACCAGAGGTGACTCTGATTTCCCTGAACATTGGCAAAATATCTTTTGTTTATTTAGATGGCAGCCTGAGTTTCATATATTATAGAACATAAGCAAATTTACTTGAAATTTAAAGTGACCTTTCTTAAAATGCACACCATTAAAAATCAAGAAGAGTCAAATGGAAAAGTCAGTTCCCCGTATTTATTGATATTGCTCAAGCCAGTTTCTGTCTAATAATGACCTACTAGCTAATCTAATCAGATGGGATATTTTTGGTTCTGAAAGATGTCAGCTCAATGTATATAGATAGAAATATACCAAAAAATGAGAATACGTTTTTTGAACAAAGAAGGATTATTTAACTAATTTTCTCCTAACACTATGACACATATTTGGGAGAACAAAGAAATAAATGTATTATGTAGTTTATTTACATCCTCTCCTACCTCATTTTCTTGATATCTTCAATGAAAAGAGGCGTGGATGGCAGAATTTGTGGCCAAAACATAAGCCTTTAGATCTCATGCATTCCATGTCCAATTTCTAATACACAGACCACCTGTTTTCTTGACATACTTGAGCCTTCTTTCTCATTATTAATTTGAGCTTTTGAGCCCAATTCTGATCAGAGTTTAGATCTTTAACACACTTGTCTAAGTAGAAAAAGAAGACCCTTGGGGAAATTAAACTGAGGGCAGTGGTAAATACCTTTTTGCTTTTCTAAATCAGGAACAAGGAAACCTCTCACTAAGTGTACAGTTTTCTTTGCATGAGAAGAGAAGCATTGTCCTAAAAGAACTTATTGCTACTCTCACCTAGTATAAGGAAGTTTTGAATGGAAGAAAGTGGCATGATTTTCAGGAGCTTGTAAAGACAACATGTAGTGGGGAAGGTACACCAGAGACCTTAAGCAGACCTTTCTATGGGAGTCAGAGGAATCCTGTGCTAAGGACATCACATCTGAGCTGACATGGACTTTGAAATAGGAATCTGGTTTTGTCCAGCCATAAAGAAAGGCAAAGAGTGGCTGTCGGGAGAAACACTACATACAAATATAGGAACATAGAGAAGAAGCAAGACTCTGTGTTCAGAGAATTTTGTGTGGTTCAGTAAGGTTGGAGAGAGATGAGGGGCTGGGTCAAAAGGGTCCTTTGGAATATGCAAAGAAAAGTGATCTTTTGTCCACGTGATGTGGGATGTTGACAATTTACATATAAAAGATAGTTGTGTTTGTGTTTTTAAACAATAATTCTAGAAGTAGTATGGATGAATGATAGTTGTAGTGGCAAGAAGGAGGCCTGGGAATGGCAAAAAAAAAAAATGATTGGGAAAGTTTATCAGTAATAGACTGGGCAAGAGAATAAGGCCGTCTATCACAACAGTACAAAAAGAACAAGCAGACAGATGGGAAGGTCCTCAAAGGCTGTAGATTGATATTAATATATATTCATAGATGGATCAGGAAGCTGGGGTGATTCCTAGATTATTAACAAACTGAGTAGATGGAATTGGCATTAAGTAAAAAAGGAGGATGTCCAGGAAAAATGACTTAAGTTCGTCTCAGCTAAAGAGCTTGGATTGGGAGTTCATTGAGGGTTCATCTCTCCATCATTTGCACATTTTGGGGCTTAGCAAAGGGCTAATAAGGGCAGACTTTCAATGACTCATGAGGAGAATCTAAACATGAGTACTTTGTTTGGGTGGTTAATGGATACCCCAGGCATAAAGTAAGATGTACTAAAAGATGAAGCAAAATAAAGTCTTAAAACCTATAACTGAAAAGTTTTTACTTGAAATAGACAAAATATTCTGACTGAAAAATCATCTGTTGCTGAATATATTAGATAGTTTGGAGCAGAAATACAGATGAACGCAGAATCTTTTGCAATATCCACGAGGGGAATAGTTATGGTCTGAACTGAGAAGCAACTATGCTCCTGAAGAGAAAGATGAATTCAAAGAATAATATGGAAGAGGTTAGCTGTTTGCATTTGAATTGAAAAGGAGGATTTGATGCTGACTGGGAATGCTGTAAGTTATTGGCATTGCTGATGGTAATGAAAAGCTTCAGGGAGAGAGTGACAGGGCCTTATTATGCATCCTTAGTTCCTTGATGGGATATAAGTGAATCATTCTCTTACTGATGAGATGATTCCTCCTTGCTGGACATATTTAACTGAGCTTTGAGGAAGGGATTCACTGTACTGCCATCTTGGAATAACAAGTTGAAGGATTGCACATTAGCATAAACTCACCATGAGCGCTGTCACTGCCAAGACTGGAACATATTGATTTGATTAGCCCTTAAATATCAGAAAGATAAGGATGCTCACATCTCTTTCTTCTCTCTTTTCTTTGTCTCTCCATCTGTATGCAGTGGCACAGGTTAGAACTGAGAAATAAATTAGAAGTAGAAGGACAAACTTTGGCTTTCTGCCACCTAGAAATCAAATCCATTTAATTTACCCTGACTATCCTTATTATACTGTTAAATATAGACTAAATGGTTTAATATGGATTTATGTAATGAGTTCACAAATGGATTTTGCAGAGCATGCTTACTTAAGGAAATAAACATCTGCTTACATTGGCTTGAATCACATGTCTCTTTGTGGATTCATTTTGATAGAATGGATGGATTTTCTTAAAAATGGTAAGATAACCTATGATCATTTTACCATCCCAGTATTTTTTCAATTGCATGAATCAGAAAAAAACATAAAAAATAATGATCTAGAACCTCCAGCTATCTCCCAGGTAAAGCAGACTAGAGGGTAGCAATGCTAATGCTTTGTATAAATGACAGGATTTAAAAGAAAAAAAAAAGTAGATGTCTTCTCTGTGAAACCTCCAGTTCTCACTTTCCCCTGTTAAAATCAGTGTACTTTACTTAAAAATTAATTGTTTTGCTTAGCTGCATGCAGCTAATTTGCAAAATAAAATTCCTTGCAAGTTTGAAGATGAATCCAGAGGTGTCTCTTTTAACCAGGCTGCTCCTTCCCTATCTCTGGTGGCCAAATTGGATGTAATTGTAGTTGGTGATGGGATGGCCACAGTGTCAGCCAGTCATTCTAGGAATGGCTACTATGATTTGTAATTATAATGTCCCTGATTCTGATTTAAATTCACGAGTGCCTTCACATTGCTATTCTTTCCATTGAAACATGGTAATTTGAGTGTGGGGGTTGGGGATGGCTAAGAGTCAGGGTTTTACCTTCTTGAAATTTACACTTTTTTCACAGTCCCTACAATTTCTCTAAGGCACCATAGACAGGGGAGTCCAGCTCTCAAGAATGGTAATTTACAACCTAAGAGTGCTTAATCTAAAATCTGTCCTTGTCAGAGGAGATCTCTGTGGTCCCGATGCAGCAGTGATGGGAATTTTGTTTCAGCCTCAGTTTCAATTGGGGCTGTCAATTGTATTCTTTATCCTATCCCCATACTTATCAATTTATGCAACCTACAGGTCTTCTGGGTCTTTAACATCATTCTACTTTTAAAATAAGAAGCACTAAACATAATGAATAGTCTAATCTGCATCTGAGAACCTATAAACTCACCTTATAAGCATAATAACAACAAAGATTATTATAAAGGTTATGACCGAATCTAACTTTATTATTAATCATTTCTCTGGTGATTAAAATTTAATTCTTCAAAGATAACTTTTCCTCTGACAAGCTTGTCTCTTGTTGACTATTACTATTTTATATTCTAAAATTATTTTCACTTTCAGATACAATGGAGAGTTCCCTGTTTAAAAAAAAAATCTTAGTTGAGGAATATCATACTCTTAGGGCAAAAACTGGATCAGGTAGCCAAAAATTAGGGTAAATATATGAAGTATTTTTAACTGCTTTTGTTCAGTAACAAATCAGTAAGGAGCATGTTAAAAAACTGCAACCTCAATGACATTCTATGCATTTTACATTTGCAACTATGATACTTTGCTTTAAACTCTAGATACCAGCCCAAAACAACTTTAAGGATACCTCTGCCTCAGAGTTTCCATGGAATTAGTATACTTTGGTTTACTTTGCTTTGGAAAGCATGGAGCCTAACTTTATTTCCCCTAGTTGTCTGCCATGGGATTAATTACCTGGAGGTGTCTGTCTTCTGTGTAATGCCTCACTGAGACTCCATTTCCTCATTCCTGTTATTCTGTCCGTAGGTGCTTTTATGCTTAAATTCTAAGCATTTTATTCTTAAAATCTACATATCTGGGTCCTATTTATACCTACCTCTCTTACCCTGGGCCACTCATTTCTACATTTCATATTCTACTAGAGAGAAATTCTAAGGTTACTTTTCATCTTTACTTTTCCTTTTAATTTTCCCTAGACCAAAAAATCATCGTTGTCGTCATCATGATAATCATCATCATCATATTTATTACTCTCTGCTGTTTCTTTTAATTCAATTTCCTATCTGCAAATCTCAAATTTCTTTATACTATAATTATTCCAAATAGGAATGACAATTGGTGTGGTAGAGACTATATATTGATGGCCGGGGGTGAGATATACATGTAAAATTCCATGTATTATTGATACGAGAGCTATCAGGTATCCAGGTAATATTGAAAAGAGTCAGTGTACAGATGTTGAACTCTGGATGCCAGGCATGACTTAGATGGTAACCATTATGAATGAACATGAAAATATTAAAAGGGTACACTGTATACTGGGTCAGTTTCCCCTAAATTTTATAGAACATTTAAGATTATAAGAACCTGAAATTTTAATAAGACCTTCTCTAGTTTTTCTGATTATTTGTTAGATTTATCCAAGGAATACTTAGCATTCTGAAAAAAATAATATTACTGATTCAAATGACTTATCTATAACCAGCGAGATTCTTTGCACACTACTTTTGAGAATGCCTGTGTTTTACTCTCTTTGCCAATCAAAATTATTTTCAAGCCTAAAAATGAAGAATTTATGATGACATACTTCTGTTTTGAGAGCATATGGAAAATGAAGCTGTTTGTTCACATGTGCATATAGACCTGATTAAACATTTGAGGTAATCATGCCAAGGGCCAAATTGCTCCATGTTTCAGTGTTTTCAACTCTTTGAGGAAAAATAGGAATGGACACAATGATGGAATGGAAATTGTCATTGATAGCTTTGTTCTATAGCAGAAGCATCTGTATATCAATGAGTGACCCATGGGTGTGCTGAATTTTTGCTGTCTCCTTGGTCAAGCTCAAACAACATTTTTTAGAATTTCTATCTGTTCATAGTTCCGAATTAACATTTAAAATTATATTTAGTAAGAAGATGTAAAGGTATAGCCATACTTCTTGGTGCAAGGCATGAGTTGTGGCTCATCTGCTCTTACATGTTGACATAGGCAAATACCCTGGCCAACAGCTTTCTCCAACTCCTGGTCTAACTGTGTGTTTATGTCTGTGATGAAAATGTGCATGATTGACATGGATTTCAGTCTACCCTTAGAAGTTCATCTGAGCTTTGCAGATTTGAACTTGCCCTCATTTTCTCCATGTCCTGTCCCTCTTCCTTTCTCCATGAGTCCACTCTCAAGATCCAGACTCAAAAATAACAGCTTTCCAAGTACACTCAATGTCCAGCACCCACAGTTTTGGGACATTCAATCCTATAACACCTTCTCACATGACTCTGATGCTCTGATCAAATGCAGATTGATGGAATGAAAAAAATGCTAGAAGCAATAAAAGCTATCATGAAACTCAGGAAATGAGTGAAGAACTACTAAAGAAAAAGATACTAAAGATTTCCCATTGCCTAAGACAAATTCTGCTAAGAATATTTGTTTTTACTCTTTTTAAACTAAAAACTAAAATTATCCCCATCTTAGAATTATAAACTATAAAATATGGCTCCAAATTCATAAGGGTCCCCTAAGGATCCAGAAGAAATAGCATACTTAATTCAAGGAAGGTTTAATAAGAGAACTGTTAACAAAGGTATCTGCAGGATATATGAAAACCACAAGAGAGTGTAACAGTGAAGGGCTGTTCACAGCAGAGCTGTTGTTATCCTGTTTCTCAAAGTAGGGATTCAGGAAAGTAATGACAGAACTGCAAGAACAGAGAGTCTTTCAAAGAGGGATACCTTGAAAAGAGGTAGCCTGCACTGCGGGGAGGCAGGCAGCCTAAGAGAAGCCTGTATGGGGATAGGCAGAAATAAATACCCCAGGTTCTCTCTTATACCTCATTAACATTCCTGCCAGTACTTAGCACTGGGTGCACTCATAAAAACACAAAGATGCAGGAAGCCTTTCAGTACTTCCAGATAGTCAGCCTCTGAGGGGTAGAGAAGGGCAAAGAATATGAAAAATAAAAACCCCAAAGCACAGGATCTTAATTCTCTTTTCACACTTTTCCATTTCTATTGGAGAAAGGAATATTTTTGCAGAAAATCATAGATGCATGGAGAAAAGGATCAGTAAACAGATAGCAGAGTCCCTCTGCCCCAACCAGAGGAGTCCACATCCTTACCCTTAGAACCTTTGAATAGAGTGTTACATTGCAAAGAGGAATGATGATTGGTAATCAGAGGATTGTGAAATAGAGAGCTTGTCCAGGAAAGCCCAATGGGATCTCAAAAATCCTTCAATGTGGAAGAGGGAGGAAATGGTGCAAGGAATGTGATATGAAAAGAATGCACATGCCTTTGCTGGCTTTCAGGAAGGAGCAAGGGCCCCCTAAGCCAAAAAAGGAAGGCAGACAAGCATCTACATGCTGGAAAAGAGAAAGGATGGGTTCATCTTTAGAGCCTGGAGACAGGGAAACAGCCTTGCCAATAACTTGATTTTTCCCTAGTAAGAGCCATGCCAGCCTTCTAGCCTATAGACCTGTGAAATAACAAATATGTGCTATTTCACGACACAAAGTTTATATTCCTTTGCTGCAATAAAGCAGAAATTGAAAACAAATATACTTGATTGAAGTTTTCATTTAATTTTGCCTCTACCTTTTAATCACCTCAGAAAATTCTTATAGATACTGCATGATATTAAGCAAATGATGATTTTATATAAAATCTAGGGCCATCATTGCCAAGGGACTCTGTCTTACTATTTCACAAGACATAGGAACTATGAAAATGCAGGTTCCCTTTGTAATTCTTAGTTTAAATAGGAAGAGAATTCCTACCAGGCACCTTAAAATCTATTCCACTGTCTAGAAGTTCAGAGATTCCCACTCCTAGAACCATGGTCACCACTGACAGGCCACATGAGGAAGGTAGCCATGGGGAATGGCCCTCAGGTTTAGAAGACCAAGAGTTCTTGTGTTTAATAGTTTGTACTGGAATTAATATGTGAACATTGGGGGTATAATAAAGATCTGAAGCAAGGACAGCATGGACCAGACCACCTACAAGATGAAAACTGTGTAAAAGAAAATGAACGCTAACTATGCATAGGCTGAGATTTTATTTTTCATCAAAATATTCCAGTGTCTTAATTTTTACTAAAGAGAAATATCAGGACTCGTTACAATTTATAGCTTACATAAGCTCCTAAATCCTCTAATTATCTTCTTCAATGCTTATCTTAAAGATCCTACATGGGTGGTGTTATAATGGATTTCCTGAACTGTATCTTGCTACCTAATCAGGAGTGGAGAAACCATTAATTAACAAGGTTTTCTTAGACCATCCTACATTACAAGCTGACTTCTATTTGATAGTGTACCTATTCCTTTTAAATAAAAAAAGAACATAAAGCACTTTTTTTCAGGTGGGAAGATGGAGGCATCACTGCAACCCTCTCCAAAGCTACATTGTTCTAACAGTAGATTTTGAGCCTAGACGATACCAAGTCACTCATTTTCAGACATTTGTCAAAATGGTGATT
This sequence comes from Marmota marmota marmota, assembly GCF_001458135.2. Taxonomy (NCBI): domain Eukaryota; kingdom Metazoa; phylum Chordata; class Mammalia; order Rodentia; family Sciuridae; genus Marmota; species Marmota marmota. Next base: position 15,450,015 of record NW_025999990.1, on the reverse strand, counting down.
CATCATAAAGTAATCTCCCTTACTGTGTGCTTAATCATTGTGAAAAACAAACACAGCCTTTCTTTTAAACAAGACAAAGTGAACACTTTGTTTTTTATGCAAAATCTATACCTTTGTCATCTCAGCTTCAGTAGCAGTGTTATGGTAAATCATCGATACCTAGAGTTTCTGCACAGCAAGGCCACTGTTGTTTCCAGAAATAATTTCCTATTATTTTGTTACAATTTGGTTGGTTTTCTCATGAATGAAATTAATGAATATATACTTCTCACTTTGAATATTAAAAAAAAGATTAGTTATCAATGAGCATTGACCTAATATACCTGATAGGTCTATAGTGCTTGACAACATAAGTAAACTTTAGATAAGTCACTCTATCCATTATTTATTATTTAGAATAAATATGACCAGATAGTCCTTATGGTAATGTGATCAGCTCAGTTGTTAGTTTTATAAAGCAATACAGTGCTAGTAGTCATGTATTTTAAAATAATTATTTCCCTTCACATGTCTTTATTTTTCTATCTTCCTTTCTCTAGAAAACCAAGAGTAAAATGGTGCTAGCATGGGCAGACATCAAAGGCATCATGGTTGGTAGCTTCCACCTCTCCAATAAGCTAAGTCCTTTATACAGCTAGGCTGTATTAAGACTTTCTTGGCCCAGAGGCAGTTTTGCAAATTCTTTTTTTTCATAAAAAAAAGTTGTAAATTACATTTTATAACTTCTTTGATATAAAGAATACTATAATTTTGCCTGGATTATGTTCATTTTGACTAATGGATTTAAAAGGAAAATTAGAACATCTTTTTGGTCCCCTAAAAGTATCATGGTCCTTACCACAGTACCTACCATATCCAGTGGGTAAGTTGGCCTCATTATAGAGCCTTATTGTTGTATTTTTAGCTAATTGGCCCAACTTTCTAAATGCTTTGAAGTCATTTGTTGCATAAGATATTGAAATAATTATTTCATATTCCCAATTTTCCTATTATGTTATAAATAATTTTTAGTTTAAAATCATTTTGTCATAGTTTTATTCTGTAAGGTTGTGTCAATTAACATTTTAATCAATGGAATCCTTCTTTTTCATTAACTTGTGTTATTAACAGAAGGAATTAAATATTTCATATCAATGTCCAATGCAAACAGCACTAACATTTGAGCTTGGAGGTCCTGAGATTCCTACTCTTTCACACTTCCCTCCCTATTGTGCACCCTATTTTGTCCTAAGCCTCATGTTCTGACACACACATGTTCACCAAGGGTACTACAGTTGTTGAGAAATCATTTTCTTTTTTTAATTGATTTAATTTTTTTTAAATACACAACAGCAGAATGCATTACATTTCTTATTACACATATAGAGCACAATTTTTCATATAAAGTATGTTTATACCAATTCATGTCTTTATATATGTACTGTGGGTTTTTTTGCATTACAATTCTTATTATACATATATACCACAGTTTTTCATATCTTTGTTTGTATATAAAGTAGGTTGACACCCAATTCGTGTCTTCATACATGTACTTTGGATAATGATGTCCATCACATTCCACCATCCTTGCTAATCCCCTGCCTCCTCCCTTTCCCTCCCTCCCCTCTTCCCTATCTAGAATTCATCTATTCCTCCCATGTTCCCCCTCCCTATCCCACTATGAGTGAGCCTCCTTATATCAGAGAAAACATTTGACATTTTTGTTTTGTAATTTCACATTGACTATTAAAATGTCTTTTTTCTAAAGCAAGGAATTTGAAAAAAAAAATATTATTAACAATAAACCTATATCTTTGGAGGCAATTAGCTATCTATGTTAATAAGTAGCCAGTAGAACTTTAAATAACAGTTCATGAGGCTAGTGCATTCCCTTTCTTATTGATATTTAAGAATATCCTTTGGGGCTCCTAGGGGTTGGCTTAATACTATGACCTCCGTGGGCAGGATTGAAGGAACTTGTGTTTTGGAGGGTGCTTTAAGGAATGTCTCATGTTTCCTGTTGTTAGTTTTGAATAACTTATTACTATTGCATCACACATTCTGTCATTCAGTGCAACCTACATATATGATATTTGTCAACACACAGCAGTAAATTGTTGGCCCTGAGAAATCATCAAAACAGGTCCAATTGAGGGTTTTCTCAGCTCAATACATTTAAGCCAGTGATGGGTTTTGAACTCTGACCTCAGAGAAGGAAGCTTTAGGCATGTTAACAGGAGAGATCCACCAAATCCCTTCTGTCTGATCTTATTAGGATGCCTTCAGGATTTAGATTATGACCTTCTATAATTATTGACACCTATTTAATTTATCTTTTCATCCATAGCCAAGCCTAGTACAGCTGCTATAGCACATGTAAATACATCACTATTGCCAGCGCGGGCTGATTGGCATTCATGCTCCAGTGTCTTTTTTATTTTCTCCTTGGCTGCTGGGAGTAGCCTGAACAGCACAGAAACTAAAGAGCTTCATCTATTAGGCATGACAGATTTGTATTCAGCGGTAAACGCCTGACCTTGCTCAACTCTCTCATCCATTCCCATCATCCTCTTGCCAGATGAAAGAGTCGGCTTCACTCCTGCTTCCTGGCTGTTTCCTTGGCAACAATAACGGAGTCAGTTTGAGAGAATAACTAATAGAAGAATACCTTGGTAGTGGGACTAAGGTGCTTAAAAAAGTCATCATCCGCAGAATGATAAAGAAAGCTGAAAATTGGAATTGTAAAACAATAACAATCAGTGACATACTTTCCTTATTAACCAATTTCAATTTGCAGTAATATTTACAATTTTTTTCCCGAGGTATTTTAGCCTGAGGAGAGAGTATTTAAACTCTTAGTATCCATTAAAGTTATATGATGAGAACAGATTGCTTTTGTAATAAAACGTGTATTTCTTTTGATGCCAAATTCATGGGTAGAAGAAAATATGTACAGACAATGTCTCACCTGGGAGGGAGAACTTTGTAATAAAACATGTATTGTTTTTCTCTTTTCTCTTCTGAAGATAATGTGCCTTTTTTAAGGAATCATACCTAGAAGATCATAAGCCCTCATATTTCATTTTCCTTTAAGATTCTGTCACTTTGAGCACCAATTCTTACCATCTGAAGATTCATCAGCATTCTTGTTTTGTATTATTTTTGACAACATATCACAAGGCTGTCAGAAATCTCAGAATCCCTGTGGAATTCTAAAATCTGCAGTGAAATTTATTGCATTAGCTGAAAGTAAACTCATACATTGTTTAGTGAAACTTTGTTAGAATTTCACAGAAAAAAAATTCAGATTACTTTAGTGTCAGTAAGAATGCAAGCACCAAATAGATCCAGTTGAGAGAGTTTCAGTGAAGAGACCAGAGGCTATTTGAACAAAATATGTTCTTTTCTGAACATCTTCCATGATTCCATCATTATCTATTAGTTTTGCCTTGGGCTTAAAGAAATTTTAAATGATCTCACATTATCTATTTTTTTCTCTTATTCTAATCTATGTTTTTTAATCTTAATATTTGCCGAGACCATTTAACATTTTGACGTACTTAAATAGTCTAATAAATTGTAGATGATAGTGATAATGTGAAAACATTAATTTAGATAATCTGCTCTAGAACTCTATATTAAATGAATGCTCAGCACCATTTATGGAATGATTATGTGTTGCTCTTACAAATGATGAAAGTACAGTTAATTTATAAGAATTATAATTACAGTTGGCAACAGAATTTAACAAGGCTTATTTGTTTCCTAATTAAAATCACATATCAGACACTTCCATTCCTGTTCCATGCCCCTGAATAGGGTGGACATCTTATTTCCAGTTGTTTTATAAAGGTTAAACATAAATTTAATGCAATTATTATGGCTGATGTTCATTCAGGAGATGTGTTGAACCACATAAGGAAGCCCGAAGGAGGTGAGAGCTGGTAGGGGCCCTGTCAGAGTGCAGAGCACAGTGCTCACAGGTCCCCAGAAGGACATGCACCTGGACTGTCTCTTCGTGTCCTTGTGAATATTCTCCCTGTCACAGGGGAAGCAGTTATCTCTGCTGACAGAATTGTCCCAGAAAGTGTTTTAAATGGTGTTTTGGAGCTGTTTTACGAAATTGAAATAAGAATTCGTTTTCTTATACCTGCTATAACATATTACTACAAATTTAGTGGCTTAAACCAACAAAAAATATTTTTAGCTTAAATTCTGGAGACCAACAGACTAAACTTAGTCTGACTGGGGTCAAGTCAAGGTGTCCCTGGGATTTCATGGTTCATGGCCCCTTCCTCTTATTACTTCAAAATCCTGCTTCTCCTCTACTGACTCTGACCTTCCTTCTTTGTCTTTTAAAGACCCCATGATTACACCTGAATAATCCAGGACAATTGCCTCATTTTTAGATCCTGAATTTATTTATATTTGTCAGTATCTTTTACCATATAAGTTAACATTCAAATTTCTGAGGCTGAGGATAAAATGTGTGATTTTTTTTTTTTGAGGGAGTAGAAGCGTTATTAATTTCACTAAAGAAACACTTAGCCTTCTAATGTGTGCAGTGGGCCCTCAATAACTATTTCTCAGATGAGTCAATGGTAATGAATACATAGAAATGAGCAAGAAAAAATATCACAAAAATGCATAAGTGCTTTTGATTGTGTCAAAAGATATGTAGCTTTTTTCAAGACTTTAGGTTAGGAGTGACCTAACAATTGCATGGTCCAATCTCCAGTTGAGGAGAAAGTAGATTTTCAATTTGGAGTTGATGGTTTGTTGTGTTATGTCTCCTTTTTGTTTTTGTTTTTTCCCTCTGGGAAACCCAAAATTAAGAGGTAAAGAAGATAAAAGCTATAAAATAGGGTAGTTGGAGACATCAAAAGAAATATAATGAAGGGGCTTTGCTTTATTGTGGAATTTACATCCTTATGATGGATTCTAGAACCTCTTTAACTTTTTATTCTAATATATACCAATAAAGAGAGAGAAAGAGAGTGAGGCAGAATGGGAGGAAGGAGAGACTAAGCAGAAAACCCAGCAATTGTTTAAAAATCAGCTTGCAGTTTATGATATGATAATTATTATTATGATCCTTGCCTATGATAGCATTACCATAATTAGTATGCTAAAAATATCATAACTATTGTATAAGGAAGTAAAATGTGTTAATATTTAGAGTGGTGCATCTTACACAAAATATATTCTCAAAGGGTTTACAAATCTAAATAACGTAGTTAGAAATTCATATCAAGAGAAAGATAGAGAAGGGGAGATGGAAGAAAGGACGTAGTTCAGAGTAGAGGTGACATTTATGGTGTTGGAATATAAGCTTTGAGGATGTGATGTTCTACTAAGGGTTGAAGTAACTAAAACCTACTGTGGCATGAACAAAATCAATACTTTAGTAGCACATGCACTAATTATTTCATGGAGTAATTTTATATCCAATTGAGGACTGTAGTAAATAATCTTCAGTTTAAATATACGTCTTCTATTTTCCGTTTTCTCTGTAGGTTTAGTTAGCTTTTTGTCATTGTGACCAAAAGACTTGATGATAACAATTTTAGGAGGAAAGATTTATTTGGTGGTCCAGGGTTTCCAGGTTCAGTCAAAAGATGGCTTACTTTGTTGCTCTGGGCCTCCATCTTGCCAGAAGGGCATTGGGGAGGAAAACATTTCAGGACTTGGCACCAGAAAAAAAAATGTAGGGAGAGAGTAAGTTCAACTCATCAGAGACAAAATATATACCCCAAAGATGGAACACCAATGACCCATCTCCTCCTTCAGCCATACCTTTCCTGCCTATAGGTACCATCCAGCGTATCCATCCAAATGGATTGATGCACTGATTAGGTTAAAGCTTTCAAACCCAATCATTTTACTTCTAGTTTTTTTTTTTTTTTTTTTTTTTTTTTTTTTTTTTACATTGCCTCACACATGAGCTTTTGGGGGACACCTCATACCAAAACCATGACATCCTTCGTGAATATATTCAGAAATACAAAGTGGATCAGTAAACTGGTCCTTTTCCTCTCACCCCTTTCTGTCTTGCCTAAATAGGCCACCATTGTGTTCCCACTATACCCTGTCAACAGTAGAATGAAGACATTGATTTCAGAATGTATGTGTCTTTCTACCAAATGCAAAGCATGATATTGTATAAAATACTATCTTCATGCAAGGAGCTTAAACTATATCTGGGGAAGTAGATGAGAACACCAATAAATTAGAGAGACTGGATTGAAGTATGCACGTTAGATTTTCATCATATGTGTATCTTTTAATGCACGTGAAATATACGTAGGCTTATCAGTGACATTGTATATATCCCAAAGGCATAGACCCAATGACCCACCTCCTTCAGCCACATATATCTAGCCTCTTATTATGATTATTATGATGTTGTAGTAGTTTGCTTTGGCTGCCATAACAACATTCCACAGACTGGGCAATTTAAAGAACAGCTACTTGTTTTCTCACAATTTCAGAAGTTAGAAGTCTGTGATCAATGTGCTGGCAAATTCAATTTCTGGTAATAGCTCTCTTCCTGGTTTGTAGATAGTCACCTTCTCACTGCATTAAAATATGGCCTTTATTGTCTATATATACAGAAAAACAGAAAGAGAGAGGGAGAGAGATGGTGTCCCTTCCTTTTCTTACAAGTCCTTTTGGGTTGTGTTGCCCTCATTAAAGGCTCTATCTCCAAATACAGTCACATTGTGTGTTAGAGAAAAATGTCAAATTTGGGAGATACAATTGACTCCATACTAGATGCCTTCTCAGACAATATCAGGATCCCATAACACTCCACTTCTCTAAATTTCTATAGAGTTCATTTTTTTTAAGTTTCACAATTAGCAATTTATTTTATAATGGTTATTTAAGTATGTGAGTCAATATATCCTCTCAAAATTGTTAATTCAATGAAGGAGGAAGCTATTTTCTGTTTTAAGTACAGAGGTTTTTCTTTTGAAACAATTTCAAACAGTGAACATTTTTTGCAATAATGCTACACAGAATTCTTGTGTTCTTTTTTGTAGAGACCGTGCTCAGAGATTACCAGTTATCCCCATAGTCTTTTTGTAACAAAATATAAAGTCCAGAATTACACATTGCTCCCAGTTTTCATATCTTCTAGTATCTTGCAGTCTGTTCCTTCTTTCATTTTTCTTTGACCTTCATAAATCTGAGATCTTTGAGGATTACAAGCCACTTCTTTTATGGAGTGTCCATCAATGTGAATTTGGCCGTATTTTTCCATGATTAGACCTAGGCTACCCATTTTGGTGTTAGATATGCCAGAAGTGATACTGTGCTATTGTCATTTTTAATTTTTTTTAAGTTGTAGATTAAGACAATATCTTTATTTTTATTTATTTATTTTATGTGGTCCTGAGGATGGAACCCAGGGCCTCACACGTGCAAGAGAAGCACTCTATCACTGAGCTACGACCCCAGCCCTGTGCCGTTGCCTTTTGATTGCATCCTATTGGGCTTCATGATGCCAATTTGTACCATTGATGATAGTGAGATAATTTAGATCATTAATTTGGTTACTGCCAGGTTTTTGCATCATAATGTTATATTTTGCTCCTTTATAATTTGTATTTTGTGGAGAGATATTTTGAGACTATGTAAAATCCTATTCCTCATCCATTTCCCTCCATTAATTTTAACATACCCTTATGTTTCTTGCCTAAATCAATTATTACTAGGAAGGTGCCAAATAATAATTTTCTTTTCTCATAATCCTCCAACATTTATTAGTTTGCCTTATACTATAAGAAGGATATTCTCTTACCCCTATTTGTTTATTCTTTCATATCCCTAGACTTAAGGATCCTAACTTTATTCAATGGGTTATGTTTTAGTTAGGTTTTTGCTCCTGTAAAAAAAAAAGACCTGATAAGAACAATTTTAGAGGACAAAAGGGGCTGATGGTTACAGAGATATTAGTCCATAGATGGCTGGCTCTGTTCTGTGTGACAGGGGTGAGGCAGAATATCAAGGCAGAAGAGCATGCTGGAGGAAAGCAGTAGAACATGACAATCAAGCAGCAGAGAGAACATACTACTTACCAAGAACAAAATATATACCACACAGACACCCCCTCCATGAGCTACCTCCTCCAGCCACACCCTAGTGTCAATCCCTATAACTATCCAGTCAATCCCTATCAACAGATGAGGTTAAAGCTCTTGTAACCCAATTATTTCAACCCGAAAGTTTCTTGTATTATCTCACACATGAGATTTTGGGGGACACCTCATATTTAAACTGTAAGGTTGTAACCTGATTTTCTCATTCATGATTTTGATATTCAAATTGTCCCAGCTTTGACTGGTGTGAATCCTTCTAATTACCTAGGGTGCCCTTTAGATAGGTCTCAATTATATTGTAATCCAGATCTTTTCTAAAATACTTCACCACAAAACCTCAAAAAAGGTAACCTCATGGAAAAAAATCACATAAAATTTAGTTTTATTTCTCACATTGCTAGTTCCTAGCTAGGTAGTCATAACAATTAAAACTTGAGATTTAATTTCCTAATCTATAACATGGGAATAGGGATTAATAAACTGATGTGTTAAGCAACCAGAGCTGTGCTTAAATAATACTCATAGCTAATATTTACAAAACAGTATTTGAAGTGTCTGTGAACTTGAAAGAGTCAGAAGAGACACACATGAATTTATTTTCTTTAAGGTATTAGTTCTAATTAAAGAAGAATGGTTGGCCTCCTCTTAATCTCAAATACTATAATAGTCACAGGAAATAAGTAGAAAAGAAAAAAAAGGCTGGGTTAGCTACTGAAGTAGAGTTACAGAAGGGGAGAGAAGGAGGAAGAGGAGGAGAAAGAAATGACAGAAGTTACAGGAAGGAAGGAAAGAAGGGAGAGAGTGACATCAAGCTGCCTGTGCGGGGAGAAGAGCATTTGTCTCAGCATCCCTTGCCTGGGGGCACTACTGTTATATCTCCACAAGCCCTGAGCACTCAAATCTGTGGAGTAGACAACAATCTCATTCTAATACTTAGCTTTCAAGAAAGGGTTGAACAAATAATGGCTGGTATGGGGGCGTCTGTTAAGTGATAGGGGAATGGTTACTGTCATTTTAATTCTGGACTCAGAAATATTGTCCACAGGAGCACCTTTTGGGGATTCACTTTTGACTTCATGTGTTTTGGTAGGATCCATTCCTGGAGACAATGCCCCCAACCATCCCATAACCCTTTCTGCTTTATTTTGTTCTCCGCAGTTTTTGTTCTCTATCCAAAGGTGGATGCTTTTCTGACTTTCCTAACAACAGAGCAATTTTGCTTTATAAGTAAGATATAACGGGAACAAATTGAGTGGGAAACACAGCAATCTTGAAATACTCTCAAGGAGGCCTCTCCTTCCAGACAGTGTGAAAATATCAGAGCCAAAGGTTGATTCTGAACACTATAAATATATGATATACCTGTCTCCCTGAGGTGGGTTGATAGGCACACATACCAGTGTGTGCAGATGGTAGCACGTTTGCTGTCGATGTCAAAGGAAGCAGGGAAGCCACTAAGCCAAGGAGATGAGTAGTGAATAACTGAAAGAGCTAGTTATATTAAACTTCAGGGACTGAGTTGGAAGATAATTGCGTGGGATGAAACGAGAGGCAAAACTGGTACTTACTCCATAGCCCTTCTTGAGACTCTTTAATAGCAGTGCCAACAAAAAATATTATTAAGTCTGGAGAAACAGGCAAGGTGATCTTTACATACATAATTCTCTGGACTGCTAGTCATACACAAGCATACTGGGAACAATAAGCACATATTGGTATTTGTTCAAAATATTTGATTTCCCATAAGGCTACTTAACCAAGACAAAGTAGAGGACAACTCACTTTTTACTGACAGTGTTTGTTGTCCTTTGTTCCATCGCTGTCCTCCCAGGATGGGAATAAAGCAAAGTCTTGATTTCTGAGACACTGTTTGTCTTTACTGGAGATGCCATTGAACTCCTGGTGTTTCCCTAGGACATGTGGCAGTGACACTACCACTGGGCTGTTGCTATAAGAGTGTTGACATTGATTTCTTTCCTCTTGGCATGTAGAAATCCCAAGTGCCCCACTGACCCGTTACCTGAGCCTGTAATTACTCTAGGAGCAGGGAATGAAAAGGGCATATCTCTTTTGCTTTCAGGAAATGACAGACTTGGGGATATAAGCAGGCCCTGCATTAAGGTAAATACCCCAGGAGAGCCAAAAGACTCCCAAGCCTTGACTCCTGCATCTTTGCATCACTCCAGGCCAAGCTCATTACCACTGAAGGCTGCAAATGTAGAATTGACACATGACTCTGAAATGCCTTCATAAAGGCAGATCCTAGGGCCCATATTGGAAATTCAGGCACACTCACACACACACAAAAAAAAAAATTGATAGAATTAACTAGTTTCCTTTTTCACTACTAACTGAGTATTTTCCTGCTTTATTTAAAACAACAACAACAACAAAGGATCAAACATGCATGATATATCTTAAAGTTGCTGGTTGTTCACATTTATTGGAGCACATTCATTTTTGAAAGCATTTTTAAGTGAAATGAGTGATTATTCCCATTATTTTTATTCCACAGATTGTTTGAGTTCTAGATTTTGTAGTTCTTCCAAACTCTGCACAGTTCTTTATAGATTACATTAAATGTCCTCTGCATAATTTTTTAAAAGGTGTGTGTTTCTCGGCTAATAACCAAGCTGTATTCTTGTGAATGAGCTTTGCTCCCTCAAACAGACAGACTGCTCAGCTGATTTTTAAAGTTAATTATGGTGCAGTGAAATCTAAAGGTCAGACCTTGTCTATTTTCCCAGCTTGTTCAATGCCATGGGCATATAGACACCAGATAAATCCCTTAACTGCTGACCCAACTAATAACTTTCCTCTACACCTTAACCTATTTCCTGTTCCAGTGTTTTAGCCTTTTTAGTGTGCTTTAGGGTCATTAGAATGGATTATTACAGAGCACATCACCCAAAGGCTTTCATGAAGACCCCCTTAGGAATGAAATCATAAAGTATACGGCATCTTTTCTGCAATTTGCCCCCAAGCTATCTATGTGTTTCATAAATTGCCTGTATTATTTCATTTTATCTTTACTGCTCAAGGAGAAAATTAAAATTCAGAGAGAATTTTGAAAAACATCTAATACTTAGGATTCACAATAGTTAGCTCACAGTTTTGCAAATTTTCTTTTTTCTTCATTCATTCACAACATTTCTTGGTATATTCATTCAGTGAGTTCTTATCTAGCAATATCATCATGCTAAATTCCATGAGACACAAAATTTCAAGAAATATAAAACCTAAAGTAATTACATGACCATAGTTCAAACTAGAAAATCAACCCCAGCTTCTATCAGTATAGAGTGATAGACCAGGGTACACACAGTGTAGTCTGTAATGGTAAACGCTTGAGGAGGTATAAAAGAATTCAGGGAACACTAGGAGACTACAAGGGAATGGAATCCAGGATAATATCTAAAGCAACATATTTTATGTTTATTTATTGTGTATGTATCATCTTTTTAATTCAAAATATTCACATGCAAATTAGTTAATATGCTATAAAATTCCCTATAAAAAATCTGAAATCAACAGTCATGATAAAAAGGTGTTGAAATAACTGATTGTAAATTGATGGTTCCCAAATCACTTCTGTTTGATTTCATAAAATGCATGATCCTTTTAGGAATACGTCAGTTCAAATTTAAAGTTATTATTTCCTAATAATATAACAATGTTAATAAATTAAGAAGATGGTAAATAGGTTGTAATAGTTTGTGATGTAATAGTTGGTGATGTAATAATTGTTGATTTCCTCTGGTGCATTTTAAAATAAGATTTCAAAGTTAAGCATATGAATATGTTGATTACTTTCCTTAATTTAACTGGACCAATAACTGTGTGCTTAGAAGAACAATCTAGAAACAGGTCTGGGCCAGATGAGACAAGTGAGGCACAGCCTGACTAAAGGGAGCCCTCAGTGATCAAGACAATACTTGAAGGCAATTTTTTTTAAAATTCAAAATTATTACCAGAAATCTATGAACAAAATATCAAATTATTAAATACAGACAGGATTCATATTACTGATTTTCCTCTTGCTTCAGGCTTCAACGTGGCTCAGCATGCCACTGATCTAGAACAGGTGGCACTTGTACCCTCCTGGAGTGAAAGAACTTTACCTCTGAGTTGTACCACTTCTCAGATTTTTTCTTTAAAACTTACCTCCTTGATTTTTTTGGTAACACAATGCACACACACACACACACACACAAGATTATATATTACTGGAATATTTATGTTATTAGATGTTGAATTTATGTGTGTTTGAAGACGTATCATTAGAGGTCAAACTGCAGTCCAGAAAATATATGTTAATTAACAGGTAAGTAAGCAGGAGAATTTGGCCTAGACTCCCTGATCAGCGCTCTTGCTAAGGCATCTTACTACTTGGAGCCTAAGTGCTCAGGAGGTTGAATTAGGTTATTTATCATTTTGAGCATCTGTCTATGTGGGCTCCTAGGAATTTCTATGGAAATTCAACTTAACCTTCTAATGCAAAATGAGCACACCACAGGGGAGTTGACAATGAAGAGCAGATATATTAATTCCCATCTATATAGATTATGTAAATTCATTCCAGTTCTCATGTATTCATTTAAATGGGTTAGCATGCAAAATTTTAAATACTGCTAGAAATGGCACTACTTGGAAATCTGTAAATTAAATGTGTTGGTATATTAATTTGACATACTTAAAATTCCAGATCTTAGACAAATATGGTAAGAACATGTGGCAACTAAAATGATCTATATAAGGGGGAAATGTGTTTTTTCTGATGCTGTATCTTGCTACAGAAGTTCCTTTGGAATCAGTTTAGTTTTCTCATACATCCTCGGGTGCTTGGATAAGACTCCAAAAACAGTAAGATACTCTTGTCACCAACCAAAAATATATAAGTTCTCATGTTCTTCCAAGGGCCATTGGATTCATACCCATTTGTTTTCTGAACTTAAATGCCTCTAAAAAAATCTTAGTCCCAGAACATCCAGCTTTGAATACACAAATAACTTTTCCATCTCAGGGCCCTTACTTTATTCTGAGCCCGATAGCAGAGAAAAGATTAATATATTTATTTATTTGTATGTTGTTAAGTAATCAGATTTCAAACTACACAAAGAATCTAACTTATAGTGAGACCATGCATTAGCATCACGTGGATTGTTTTGAAAGAGTTGTGTGTTTATTTATACTCTTGCTTTATCCAAACTGTGACACGTTATGCACATTATATGGTAAGTTACCTGATGCCACTCACCCTTTCTGGTCCTCTCCTTCCTACCTGTATATTCCATTTTTATAAGGCATCTTCTTAGCTTGGGAAATAGAATGCATTTTGGGGGGGCAGGTAATGGGTAATTTTCTTATCAGTCTCTGACAATTTGTAGTCTCTCACGCTTGCTCTTTGCCATCATACCTGCCTGAGCAAATCATTCTAGTGTGACCAACTTCTGAAAAATCCTCTTTAGTATATTTGTGAGTGCTGCCTCAGGCATTTTGTCTGCACACTTCTTTCACACCTCCCTGTGACCCAAGGTAAGGGAGTAATCTGTGAAGCAGAGGCTTTGAGGATGTTTAAAATTCTCGCCTGGCTTTACTCGAATTCTGTCATTTTTTATTTTATTTGACTGTGGCAGCTTCATGGATATATTAGAGCCCTCTGATATCACTTAGGGGAAGCTAATAAAATGCTTGACAGATCAGATTGTTTTCTGTTTCTTTTTATTGAACTTTTTTGGCAATTGGGCTTGATGGGTTAGGACTCTACGGAGGTGTCTTATTTCCCATTGCTGCTGAAAGGAGATTCTTAGCCAAAGACAGGTGGCATCTTAGTGCATCTTTTCATCAGCAAAATGTAAAGTGGAATGCCCTGCTTTCTTCCACAGCCTGGTCTTCTTGCTAGCTCATGGGACACATTTGCCTCTTTGCCTGCCTGGTACTGGCAGGGTGTATAAGGCATTTCATTACAAACTGAAACACTGGGCACATTATACTCTGCAGGGCTGCACACACTTTTACGTGCCTTAAGAATCTGTTCAGTGGGTATGGATTTGCATGTGTGTCTGCAATAGGTTGGCCATGTGATAGCCAAAATATAATAGGAAGAGGAAACTCACTCTGGAATTTCTAATTAAAGTTCAGCAGGGGAATCTAACAACAGATTCCAAACTCTAATTTGAATATAAAAGAAAAAGTTCAAGGATTAAAGTTGTGCCCCAAACAAAGAATCACTGAGAAGGGGAGAATAGGCACACAGAGCCAGCTTGCCTGTGTCATGTTCTGTTTGGTAGAAATAGAAAGTCCTTACAGTATTCTTCTGTCATCTTGTGTGCCCTTCAGTTGGGCCCATTTTCCTGGACTTTCAAAAGAGATTATTTGTCAGACTTTAAACTCAGAGATGACCGGGTGTTACTTCCCCGGGCAGTTTATTCATGTTTTATGAGAGACTTCTTGCCTCATGATACCATAAAGTTTTAAATAGTTACTGCTTGTTTTCATGATTGCGGATATATCTGGAAGTCAATAAGCTAGGTGAGAGTGATGGTTATGACTTTCCTATGCCTTATTTATACTAAGAAAAAAAATGTTTAATGTACTGGTTTATTTTACCTTTTAGTTTTTGGATATAATATTCTTTCCTGTTTTGACTTTTTTTTGGTTGCTTGTTTATATTAATCTCACTGTTCTCTATTGCTTCTTATCTGTTTGCATTTTTCTCCTCAAGTAGATAATCACTAGAAGAGTAATGTATCAGAACAAAATAAATTAACTTTAATCCAAGTGTAAAACTCAAAGTATTTTTCAGAGATGTAGAAACTTTAAATTTATAGCAGTGTTTTTTAATTTGCTTTCTTTTTGTTTTCTAGAATGAAATATAGGAATATATAGAATAGTGAGGGTATACACACACACACACACACACACAAGCAGCTCAATAAACTCAGTTAATTTCCTCATCCAAGAAACAGAACATTTCCGGCTCCCTAATGGACCCATCAACACCTTTCCAACCCCTTACCTGTTTCCACCAAAGGAAGACAATATTTTGTGTTGTACTGAAATCAATTGTTTACATTTATTACCTTTGTACTCATGCCACCACCTGCAAATATTACAGGTGAGTTCTTCTTTTTGAGCTACATGACAAGGAACACCGGGTAGGCATTCCCTGGTGCCCACCCTTTCTCTGAGCGTGCCCCCTTCTGTGAGTCAGTGATGTTGCCTGGTTGTGTTTGCTCACTGGGCTGCTGCTTTGCATCCTGTGGTATCAGCCTGCCATACTTGACTCCTCCGTTCTGTCAGTGATGTGTCTTCAGATGGTTTCAAGCTTCTGGCTCTTAGGCTGGAGTAAACACGATAGAGTGGTCTCTCCTGCTCAGCAAGCATGAGCCTTTCTGTTGGTTAAAGACATGTGTGTGTAAAGGCACATTGTCAATCCCAGTAGGGAATGCCAACCTGGTTGCCAACGTAGCTGTCAGTTTTGACTCCCACCTAGGGTTTATGAGAGCTGCTATTACTCCATGCTTTTTGCACCTTTAGTCACTTTAATTTTAGTTCTTTTTAATGGTCTGGTGTACTATCTCACGATGATGATTTTAATTTACATTTCCTTAATGACCAATGAGGACAATCACATGTTTGTATATTTATTGAAATTTTAGGTATATTGTTTTGTGTGATGCTTGTTCATGGCCCTTGCTTATTTTTACATTGATTGATTCTCTTTGTGTACTGAGTCTGTGGGTCAGTACGGAGAGATGTGATTTCACATTCACATTTGAGTATTTTGTAATATTCACAATTTTAATATCCCAGTATTTGATTCAGTATCTAGTATCTGATTATTTGTAATATTGACTATTTTAAGAATCTAATATTCATTAAATCCTCTTTACTATCTCTATGTAAAGTTTTATAGTTTTCTACATGGAAGTCTTTTCCATCTTGCATTAAGATTATGCTGGAATTTCGGATCTTTGTCTCTCTTCCTCCTTTCCTTGTTTTCTTCTCATTCCCTCTTTGCCTTTTCACTACTTCCCTTCCCTCATTTTTCTTCCCCCTTTCCTTTTTCTTTCTCTTCTCAGCTTACTTAACCAGTTGGACCTTACAAAGAGTAGTGATCCTCAACCCCGGCAGTTTTGCCCCAAAGGAGAGTTATCAATATGTACATATACTGGTCACACTTGAGAGAGGACTACCAGCATCCAGGGGGTAGAGGCCAGTCATGCTAGGAAACCTCCACCATGCCAGGACAACAATCCCCTGCCACACGCACACAATGAAGAACATCTGGGCCCACGTGTTTAGGATGCCAAAGTTGAGCAATCCTTCAGCAGTGTTGCACAGGAAGGGCAAACATGGGCATCCTTGCCTGTTGGGACAGAAAAGGAAAAGTGTTTAACTTAAATAATCAGTATGTTGCATTTGCAGCCTTTTTAGTAAGTAAACTTCATAAAATTAAGACCATTTTCTGCTATTTCTACTTCACTGAGAACTTTTATTATGTGTCAGACATCATTTGCAAAAAAATGTTTCAGAATGCAAATTGAGACCTAGGGAGAAGTTCTCTGTCTCCAAATGGATTCACATGGCTTCTGCCATGGGATCCCCCTTCAGCAGAAATGCAGATGATTAAATGTAGAGCTTTTGTCCATATTTCTGGTTTATTTATATATATATATAATATGTATAAATAAAATACACCAATTGGATGGTATAGCCCAGCTCCCCTGCCATCCATGCACATGTCCTAATAAAAAATTCTTATAGTTCATCAAGGTGGTAAATCGCATCATCTCCAAGTGGTCTCTATTTCTCCTCATTGGAAATAGCAGGTCTCATGAATTTTTTCACTGAACTCTGGGATCACTTCCTTTTGCTTCTTTCTCCCTATTTCTATTCACAGTAATTCCTTGTTTTTTTTTTTTAATCTCTAATAACTTCAAGTGGCCTTGTTTTAAAATTGTATCCATTTAGTTTTTTTTCTAATGGATCTTAATGGAAAGATTGTTCTGAATTATCTAGTCTGCTATAATATGCAGTAGAATTTTTGTTTTGTTTGTGTCTGAACTTGTTAACTTATTTCTAGACAAAACTTTAAGGAAGCTGGCATTGAAAATTCTGAAAATAATATTGTAGGAATTAATGCATACTCAGCTATAATTCAAAATATTGGTAAGTTTGAAGACAAAGCTTGTATTACTTTTTTTGAGGTGATATCAGGGATTGAACTCAGGGGCACTCAACCACTGAGCCACATCTCCAGCCCTATTTTGTATTTTATTTAGAGACAGGGTCTCACTCAGTTACTTAGCACCCAGTTTTTGTTGAGGCTGGCTTTGAACTTACGATCCTCCTGCCTCAGCCTCGCAACCTGCAGGGATTACAGTCGTGCACCACCAAGCCCTGCAAAGCTTATATTGCTGAAAAATAATCATATTTATTTGAATATACACTTTGAGCCATTTTCTTTTAATTTCTATAGTCGTAATTTAAAGAATGTCCAATTTAAACAGAAGAGATATTGACCTGCCTTCATCATCCCTGAGTTAGGAAAAGAATAATCAACTGATTAAAATGTGATTCTGGAATAAAGTGAGGTGGCTTTTTGCTCCCCAGTTTTTCAGCTGAATTACCACAGCTTCGTTAATTGTCTCATCAATATCATCAGTTCTTACATGTATTGACGGATATGCAAAGCCTGCACTTGGCATTTTCTCTTTCTCTGGTTCATGTGGATATATTGAAAGACTGTTCTGTATCTTGGATGTAAATTGGAGGTTAAGTGAAATCAAATAATTTACCAATCAGCAAGTTTTAAACCTTTGGGACCCTCAAACCAGACCATGGAGACACAGCAGGACTTTGGTCCCTTTGGCCCAGGCTTAAGAGTAATATCTAAACTACTCTGGGAAATAAAAGTCAACAAATGTCACCAACTTGAGGTTTAACTTCTTTTTTCTCCTGGTTAGTTAGAGCAACTCAGAAAAATGTCCACTCTCATATTTCTGCTTGTCTAACAAGGATTTTTACAATCTGAGATTATTAGTTTGCCTTTCAACAATACAAAAGCTTGTTTAAATTGCTTTAAAACAGGAAGAAAAAAATTATTTTCATGACGTTTAGATTCTCAGTTCTAAATCTGAGCACTTATACTGACAGAATAAATATATGTCCATTTTCTAAATTTCCTCTGCAAACCAAACCTGTAACTCTGTTAGAATTAATTGAATAACTGCATATGCAGTAGAACCTCTAAGGATAATGAATCAGAAAAGAAATGAGAAAATGGAAATCCAGCCAAGCAGCAGTCACTCTAGACATTTTAGTTGTTTTGCAATTTACAATTTCAATTGCTGAAAATTCTTTGAATGCTTCATTGTCTCACTGATCTACCAGGAAATGAGAGCTGTTTTAACGGGGGAGAGAAGAAGAAAACACCCATTTTCACTGGGACCTGAACATTGCTTTGATTGGACAGTGGGTATTGTTTTTACTATTGCTTTTGACCTTCATTGACTCTCCCATGTATTTAGAAGCCAGTACAAAAATAATTTCCCCCAAGTAAGTAAAACCTTTTCTTGTATCTAGGAGGTATTATACTAAAAGTGTACTTAAAATGCTATGGAACATAAAGATGCTGCTAGCTGAGGAAGGAAAATAATTTCACTTTATATTCGTAGCTCATTTTCTCCTAGAAATCAGCACTTGGGCATTATGTGAAAAATATCAATGGTAATGGACATTTAGTGGTTGTTTATTCTGCTTGGTACTTCTTATTCATTTTGCATGATTAAATTCTCAAAATATAAGCATTAGAGAGTTTTTTTTTTAATAGTTGAAGAACAATGAAGTTCAAAGTGGTACCAGTTACTCCAGTCACTGAGCACCAGGATTTGAACTCAGGGTACACCATTTTCATCAAGCACACTGCTGTGCAAGGCAGGCATTGATGGCTGTACAGTGACAGGATTCCAGGAATCCAAACAGTGCAGTGGGTTTACAAGAAAAACCCATAAGTTATAAGGTTTCTACTGTCCTTAGATTAGCAAAGTATAACAAGCTAGAGACATATAGCTCTGGATAGATCTGCATTTAACTTTGGAGTTAAATGCATATGTCTCTTGCAATTATGTGAAGAAAATCTATTTCCCTTCCCAGGATAGATCCCACATTAACAGCATTTTTCTGATAGAACCGGATATTGTTCAGACTCAAAAGGGAAACTAAAATAAGGTCACAAAAAATGGTGATTTGTCCTTTACTACCTTGAAGCTTCTGAGCTCTCAGGATCCAATTGTATAATTGCTACATGTTATTTGTCATTTACTCATAGGACATGCCACTTCATTTCAAAATTGAAATTAGAATATTGACTTACTTTTCAAAAATCCCCTGGAAAAAAAAAATCATCCTCTTTCACTTGGATTCTTGCTCATGACTGATTCATAGAATCAATAATATGCAGGGCCAGTATCATGAGAGGTTTTCTTTTAAATGAGTTTCCAGGGCTCCAATGATTCAAAAAATCCCATTAAGATATATTTTTAAAATTAAACTGAACCCAACAAATAACACGTTCCTGAATGCTTATTTGAAAAGAATGCAAAGGAGAAGGTTAAAGAAGTTGATATATATTTTATTGTTTTTAAAATATTTATACTGGGTGAAAATTCAGCAAGTAGAAATCTTTTATTCAGAGGCTGCACAGTAAATAAACTACACAACATGGAAGATTCATATTTATGTGGTTAGATATAATTTATTCACTGCATCTCAATACCAAAGAGGGGCTTAGAGGGCTTTAATGATGGACATGACAATTTATAAAACTTATATTTACCTTCATTTACTTTCCTGTTGGAAATCTTCTAGGCTTACTACTATATAATGGTTTCTATTTGACCTGATACTTCTCCTGTAAATCAGATCCTGTTATTCTATTTTTTTCCTTTTGTTTATTTTGTAACTGTTATTGAGATGCCTTTACCTACCATGGACCCTCTTGTTACTGAAATACAGACGAGCTGCACTTGTGGCAGGTGATATATATTGTAATTAGAAAAAAAATTAGAATGTAGATTATTTTTAGAATCATGAAAGTAAAAGCTTATGTCATACTTAGAAATTGTAGGTGTATTTCTTGTCTTAATAACAAACTAATCATAAAATCCATGTGTCTACTTGACTTAATCTAATGGCGACATTTTATTTTACTAATTGACAACATTTTGAATGACATTCCTTCCTTTTCCATCACTTCCTTGCATATTCTTATATTAGTTAGTTTTTTGTCACTGAGATAAGATCACCTGAAATAACTATAAGGAGGAAAAGTTTAACATAGCTTATGACTTTAAAGGTTTTAGACCACATTTGTTTGTGTCTGTTGCTTTGGAACTATTGTAAAGAGCACGTGGGAGGAAAAAAGAGACAGAGAGAGGAAAGAGGGAGGGTCCTGGAGTCCTCTCCAAGAGCACACCCTCAATGACCTATTTCCTTCCACTAGGCCCCACCTCCTAAAAGTTCCACCAATAGCACCACAGGCTGGTGATCCAGCCTGTAGTGCTATGGGCCTTTGATATATGTTTCAGATCTGAACCATAACAACTCCAAACTCAGGCTTACCAATGATGTTTTGATTGTACCTGTGTAACTATGTTAGAGTCACATCCTCCCTATTGATTTAAATTTCTAAATTTTCTGAAGATCTCATTCTTTCTAAATTTCAATCAGAACTTTACAATATGTTTTATTCTTTTGAATGTTTAAATGGGGGGCATGAAGATAGATTTTAATGTATTAAGAAAGAAGGACAAATCCATTAGCTGTCTGAAAGGTGGTAGCTTATGAACTTTTACAATCATAGCTTGTGAATCATATGCTCATGTTGACATAAATTCCATCCTACCAAATAGGCATGCAAAATTTATACTGAATCATGGCAGTGCTTTCTTTCTACATCATTCCCATTTTTTAATGACACATTGACTTTTTTTCTTAATCCCTTTAAATATAATGTCATGTGCAAAATATTTTAAAATAGTTGGGTATTGTTTCTGTATCAAATATTTAACATTAAAAAGGCAACAGCCTAACAAATTGCATAATGCACTCCCTTGAGTATCAGAACTTGCATACGCCAACAGAAATCACATAAAAAGGTAAGTCTGTTCATAAAGCAAATTCAAGTTATTTCTCTTCTACCTTAGCAGCAGCATATTTAAAAATCCATTGTGACATAGAGAAAATAGTTTTGATGTCATTTTTAAAAATCAGAAGCTATAGGTTTTTTGTTTGTTTGTTTTGTTTTGTTTTAATTGAGAGGGCTGTTAGATGTAGCTCAGTGGTAGGACACATGCTAACAGGCATGAGGCCAGGGTTCCATTGCCAACATCACCAAAAGAAATAAAAAGTGAGGCATATTATATATTGCACATACCAAGCCACTGGGTACACAAGAGAACGAGGAGAATATATTCTTCTGCTAACTGGAATGATATATTATTTACATGCAGATCAGCCACAGTAGAATGAATTGCTCCCACATAGCTCAGGACTTCAAATCACTTTGAAAGACAAGGCCAGGTCTATAGATTTCTGTGCACCCTCTCTCCTTGATTACGTTTATGGTTGGATTCACAAATTTATAAAAATAAACCAGTTCATTTATTTGGGGCCAAATAGAATAAAGATGAAGAAATTTTTATATATTTGATGAAAGAAATATGTCCAAATGCAATTATTATTTATAACTTTGGAAGGAAAACCTACTGCCATCCATGTTAACACCCAAATCCTTGAAAGATCCTGTTAGCAGTGAGTTGTTAACGTTTACCCTACTCCAAAAATGCATCAGAATTTTTAGGCTTTTCTTATTTAAAAATTAATGTTTATTAGATAACCAGTGATTTGAAGAAAATAGACTTTTCAAGAGAAAAATCACACTTTTTTTTGAGTGGTATTATCAAATGAATAATTTGTTGTAGGAACTTTAGAACCAGCTAATTCACTGGTTGTAAAAAGAGGATAGTTTTCTGAGGTGTAAGAGATCAACTGGAATCTTTCTATACTAACCAAAAAAAAAAAAAAAAANATATATATATACATAAAAACAAACAGACATAAAATAATTAGAATTAAAAGGCAATATTTCCACAATTGATATCTAAAATATTTTCACATAGACCTGGATATTTATTAAGGAATAAAAAAATAA
This sequence comes from Marmota marmota marmota, assembly GCF_001458135.2. Lineage (NCBI taxonomy): Eukaryota > Metazoa > Chordata > Mammalia > Rodentia > Sciuridae > Marmota > Marmota marmota. The sequence continues at coordinate 15,427,716 of NW_025999990.1, read as the reverse complement.
TAATTTTACATATTATACCTAGATTACTAAAGTTGGCATACATGTGTGTGTGTATGTGTGTGTGTGTGGGGGGGGTATGTTCCTATATAATAGTGCGAACAGAAAAGGGAGAGAGAATGGAAAGGGATAGTAACCTAATTTAATTAAATGACCACAGGGCAGATTTTTAAATCCAATTTCAAAACTGAAGCATTCAGTTTTGCTCTTAGATATAATTCACCCTTACCAGTGTTACAGTTCTACCACTGGTTGTAAAAAATCTAAACACTATAATGGTTTCATTTTCTTAGTTAAAATAAAATTTGAGTTAAAAATGTTTATATAACTATTTTGTACATAAAAATGATAAGGATTCCTTGATGGTAAAAATATCTATTAGAATTCCCACCATTTAATATGTACATATAGCTTTTGCTAGCATTAAATGGAACACCAACTTGAAATTTCCTACTTGCTAAAATACCATTATGAGGTGTTATAATGTTATGATTAAAATTTGTCTTTCATAAAAATGCTTTTCTTACTGATCCTTATTCTGTTATAATAGTTTTTTATTTTTTTTACCAGTAATTTCAGGAATATATGTTATGATTATGTAAAGAGACCTAAAAAGAATGAACCAGGAACAAATTCTTCTTTAGAAGGCAAAACAATTCAGAGTTGATGATTAACTGTTGGGTCTATGTGTCCTCATCATGAGCTGAAAGAACCTGTCAGGCAATATTATATTCAGCTTACTTATAACTTACTAAACATTTAAAATCGAGTCCTATTTGCAAGATGTGGAATGCCTCAAACATTAGTTAAGTGGTTTTGTTGGTCCCGATTTTGCAAAGTTTCTGTTTTACCTAGGATAGGGTCATTGTGTTTTCTAATGGGCTATACACAGTTCTAACTATTCATTATTGAATTTTTCACATAAATCATGGAATTACTCGTGGGATTGAGATTGGGAATTATTAAAAATCATTTAGAACAAAGGAGGTTGCTTTATATCCTACTCAAAATCATGTATTTCTTCTGCTTTGTTCTGAGACTTTACTTCAATTTCAATGTCAGATTTCTCACCTTTTTTTTATTTGTAATATACATTGCTAACCTTTTTTAAAAAACTACACATTTATCTCACCCATCTCCCCAATTCCTTTGTCTAGACTTAAAGGGCAGGGCTCCCATATTAACTTAGTTTTGAACAAGTAAAATAAAATTTCTTTACTCTTGAGACCAGAGTACTTTGGTTTTTCAAGCAGCCCATCAAGTGAACTTTTAAATAACTAAATTCACATTGAACTATTTTTTAAATGGAAAGTTATAATCAATGAAAACCCAGTAAAATGCAAATGTAAATCCGTCAAATGTCAAAAAGGAAGATTCTGAGCTGAGCTTTGGAATACTAAGCATTTTTAAAATTTTTAATCTAAAGCATCCAAGTTTTATTAAAATTTGCTTATATGAGATAATTTAATCTATTTCTAAATCAAGAGTTAATTTGGCTGGATTGCTTTAGTAAAAAAAATGGCAGTATTGTCCCCAAAGCTTACTTGCACTTTATGAAATTGCCAATATGCCATGAGTTTTGACCTATGAAAGCAACCAGTTCCATTTGGCTCTGGCTAAAACTGCCCTTCCTAAGCTCTATTGAGAAGTAAAGAGAGGAGAATGGATCAGAATAGGACTTCAGGATCAAGATCTATTTTAGCTACCCTTTTCCAGCCTTCTGTATGTCTTCCCTACCCTACCCTTGCTGTTCCCTTATTGCCAATCTCTCATGCTGCATGTTCAGGGTCTCTGTCCAATTTGTACTGTTGTTTCAAAATTGATGATTTCTCATCTGTTGCTTATATGCAGACAGCAATTGGAGAATAGAAAACCTTCAGGCTTAAAGGACTCTGAAGACCGAATTAGGGATATTCAAATTCAAACACTTTCAATTAAAGATTTCCACTACTACATGAGTCAGCAAACTTTTTCTATAAGGGCCAGATAGAGAATATTTTGAATTTTCCAGGTCATATTGTCTCATCATAACTACTCTCTCTGCTCTGCAGTTGGGGTCAAATGCAATCATAGAAATCATGTTAATGAATTCACATGCTAGTGTTCCAATAAAACATTATTAATAGACACTGAAATTTGAATTGTGTATAATTGTCACATGTCATGGGATATTATTTTTCGTTTGACTTTCCCCCCAACCATCTAAAAATAAAAAATAAAAACTGAAAAAAATCCTGTCTCATGGCCTACAAACAGGTTTGGTCTGCAGGCCATATCCTACCAAACACTCCTTTTTAGCATCTCAGAGAAGGGTCATTGAACATCATCAGAGATACCTAAGCAATGGTGAGACAATTACTATACCAGTTGGCACATTCCAAAAGCTCCATCTGTATTTATAATAAATGTAGTATATATTGTATAGCCTCTTTTCAATCAAGCAAAGACAAAAAAGAAGGCACTCAATAATATATGGCAGTAGCATAATTACCATTATTGTCTTCATAGTCACTTTCAATGGGCAATATTTTTCCCAGCCACTTTTTATTTGTATTTTTACATTATTTCAATCATAATATACATGTGTCAAATACTACCTTTATCATATTAACAGTTCACCAAAAGTGTTTTCCCAAAGTATGTCATTCTATGACTAGACTTTTATATGCCGTGCCAAAAGGAACCTCACTTAGTGACTATCCCATACCATTCTTGGCTTTCATGCAATTTTGTACATTTAGATAGTTTTCTGTTGTTTTTGCTATGCTGATCCATGTTGTGTATATTCTCAAAGTTTACATTTATTCTTTTGGGAAGATTTTCAGAAATAGTATTGCTAATTCTGAACACATTGTCATCTTTTGAAGTTTCTGAAGTATTTTGGTGCTTGCATTAATGAGGATGATGTCAGTTCACTCCTTTATACATATCAGGCAACGTGCTAAGCACTTTAAGTCTATTATCTCATTCAATCAAAACAATTCTATAAAGTAAATATCATTGTGCCTCTTATAGAGGTAAAACCATGACTAGTATGAAGAGAGTCCAGATTAGTAATTAGATCTATCTGACATATTGAGTCACTTCACTGCCTCTTACCAAATTACAAATTTACAGTGCTAATGCACCCACATGATGGGTTGCTATATTTTTCCTCTCTCCTTGTCCATCAGGTAAAATTCTACTTATCTTTATTGTCTCATTTTAAATGACAAGCCATCCATGAATCCCTCCCCAGACTCAGTGAGGCAGAATTTTTCATTTCTCTGTGCTCCTTTCTATTGAGAATAAGGGCTTATCACAGTGTATTATTTTTAGCATGATGAGAAGGATATTATAGTGTGCTTATGCTGTGCCTCCTGAGTGATCCCTAAGCTTTTTACAAATTTAGAGACCAATGTATTTTCACTGAATATAATTATAATGGGCAGAGAGTTACTTGTAGTCTTCTTGACATGGATACAAGTCCTTCTCTCTTCTGAAGTCCAGTAAATCCAATGATTATTACATGTCCTTGTTTTATCATTCTTGCTTTCTTCTTAGGTATTTCCTCCTTCAGGATGTGTCCTGGCCCAGATCACCAGCAGGAGGCTCAAGACTGAGCAAGGCATCCATGCTTACACCCTAGCCTTAAACACCAGACCATGTCTGCTTAGGAAGCCTAGATAGAGCTAGGGATCAGAGGTACTCTTATAGAAATTAAAGCCCTCAGAAGACCCCAGACAACACAGATTTTAACTGTCAGATTATTTCTTATTAAAACATCCTAAAATGTGATAAGTTGAGTGAGACTTCATGTAGAAGGTTATGTGATTCATAAATTTCAAAGTTTGGGTTCCAGCTCCATCAATTTTCTCTTTGGAGTTTTACATGTCTACCATCATTATTATCAGTCTGCCCCCTTTTCATGTATTAGCATCCGATAGCCATTGTTATTGTCATGTTATTGTAGAGTTCTCAGTAACCTCTCAGGCAGGTGCTCAGGGGGGTGCATCACCATTGTTGATGCTGACTAGAGAACACAACCGTCTCTGTACATATTGTGGATAGTTTTTTCATTAACTCTCCAGCCTCTTTATGACACCTTGCTTATAGAGCAAGATTTGGGGGAAAAAAAAAGAAGAAGAAGTTAGAAGTTGTGATTGGATACTATGAAAACTTAGCAAGATAATGTTAAGTAAAAACCGTAATATTCAACATTACTCTAGAAATGGCATCCCAAACAATGCCACTACCCTGAAATTGTGAATGAATGATTGGACTTAGAAATTTAAACAGGGCACACATCATGCTACCTATCCAGGTGTATTTCAAAAATAATTCTGTTCCTTAAATCTTAGAGATCTCTAAGCATAAACTTCAACTAACTAATTTTCTGTAAAGAATTTAAGTGGTACTACAAATTGTGAAATGTGACAATATTGTATCTGAAACCTCATCATGTTTGTTATATAGTCTATATGTATTATGTGGGAAGGGTCTTTGTATATAATACTTCCCTTAAGTAGCTTAGTAAAAAGACAAGCATTTAGAGAATTAAGGTGCATTTTAAATTTAGAATGTAATTTGATATTTTTAATTGGTATAGGTTTTTCTTTAAAAATGCATTAGGTAATTTGTGATTAGTTGAGACAGGCTGTAGTTGAATAAAATACCAGAGCTTCATTCTTTAACACATGTAAGAATCAACTTTTACTTGATAACAAGATGCTGTATGTACATTAATGAGACAGTTACATAACACAATTTAACTTTATATTCTGCCTACCTTTATTCGGAACAAACTGTTTGAATTTACAAGGAAGTCAGGGCAAAATTGCCCTGCTAATAAGCACAGTAATGATTATGAATAATGAAAATTGGAATGCTATTATAGAATAAAGGCACTAGTCACTATGTATCTTGCTGCTAAATTATTTAAAGCCCTGCCTGCTAATTATATACTTGTTTTAAGTCTACATCTGTACATGTTAAAACTAGAATCACAGTTTCTAATCAGTACCAATTTTTCCTTCTTGACTGGGAGGGAGGAGAATGTTCATGTTGAAAAAAAAATATGTCTCATGGTTAGAATGTTAAAAGAGAAACCATATTTAAATTAATGGATGTTTGTTTGGGGCAAGTGTTACTCCAGGGCAAAGATTACTAAGGAAGTTTTAGAACTACATTGAATTAAGACCATTATAATTAATGGAATTGTTACTGTGCTATATTCTGTGGAAAGAATTAAGAGAGGAAATACATCTTATCATTAAGGAAACAAAATATGAATTACATATTTAACACTTCATTAAATATGTAGATTGCTGTGAAATCTGGTGAGGAAGTTAAGAAAGCTCAGATGCCATGAAGCCATCAGCCCACACACACTCATTCGTTCCATGTATGATAAAGCTTAGGAAATTAGAAAAGAGCCAAAGAAGAGCCAGAGTTAGTTAGGCATAAAAAAATGGGACGTGAGAAACAAAAGCAGATTCTTAGGGATTGATCATTCCAAAGTTAAATTAGGGACCATTTTAACATCTCTCAAATGCAAAATATTGTTTCAGTAAACCGTACATGAAATTATGTGGAGCTCCATGAAAGAGTGAAAACTGTGTTTGTATTATACCGACTGCCACATGAAATGATGAGTTTACCACCTGTTTGTTGCATTTTTGACCCAAGTGCACATTTCTTTTTATTCTCTTCCCACTCAGACTCACAAACAGCCAGAAAACCTCTGTCTCAGCTATATTGTGTAAGCTTCCACTTGTATGCATTAATTTGTTGGTTTTGTTTTAAATTTGTGATTCCCCATGATTATCTTACATACTATACTAATATATACATAATTCTATTTCTAGTCTTTTTGAAGGTCAAAGCAATTCCTTTTTAAGTTTGCATACTGTAATTTTCTGAAAATATAATACAACACAATTAATATTACCTGAACATCTATTATGTGTTCAACTCTGTGGGTTAATGATTTCACATATATTATTTCTTATTATCTTAAGTCTGTGCTTGGTACAAATTTTACTTACGGGGAAAAAAATCTATGAACCAGATAATTTAAGTAACTAGTCTTCAGATACTGACTTAATGCATCATGCTTGTGGTCCTATAAATCTCACTCTACACCTAATTCTACTGTTAAAGAAAAGCCATTCAATTTTTATGAAATGGTTTATTGTATGCTTTGAGGATCCATTCAGTTGTTAACACTTCAAGACTCTGTGCAAACACTGTTTAGAGTAAAGCACAATTCAAAGATTCTCTTCTACCTTCTTCACAGGAACCTTGTGTTTTGGAAGTATGAAGTGGACTCTTTCAGTTGCTCCTTCTCTAATTTGTTTCACCCTGATTGCTGCATAGTTTTTCAGCAGCTGAGCAAATGATTTCAACCTTGTCAATCATCAAGGTGACTTAAGTATAAATTAAATACAAGAGATTGTTGGTGACATTGAGGTCTGCTGACCTGAAATGCCTCCAATCTGTCACAGTTATGAAGCTCAGCACTGATTTTACTGTAATTGATGTAGAAATAGAAATAAAAGTTTCTGTAAGCAGTATATTACTAATGAATTCTCCTTTTCCTTCTTGCAGACTTGGGATATCTGATAACACTGTAAACAAATATACTAGAATGTCTCAAAACTGAACTGTAATTAGTGCAGGTGTATAGGTAGAAACCCTGTAACTGCTACATATTTTATAATGTGTTTCTTCTTCTTTGTGAAAACCTCTTTTCTTCAATGTTTTCAAGGATAGTACCAAGTTTTGTTAAGATATAGATTTATTCCATTGGTTCTCCATTATTTCTGTAAAACTCAATGGCCTAGAATAACTTTACCTTGGAAAACATGTAGGAAGCATGATTTACTGGATTAGCTTTGGTCCACTATTTGGTATTAGATTGGACCCTTTAGCAGTCAGAATCAATTCAGGCTTTAATTAAATTTCCCTATAGCCTGACCTTAAAGAGAGGATGTCTCAGGACTTCTCATGTGTCAACATGATGGTTATTGATGGAATGGACAGAAGGAATGGGAAAACCTTTTAAAATCAGTTATGGTAAAAACTCTATTTTGTGTAGCTGCATGTTTTGTAAACATCAATGCATTCTGAACTTGAGCCTTTCTAAAATTATTCTGTCTCCCTTTGCATGTACTATTTTGCCAAGTCTCCTCCTTCTTCTATCTTTGCTACTTAGTCATTTTCTTGGGATACAGCAACAACAACAAAATGCTTCTGTGAATCTACTGTTTGGTAAGGCCTGTAATTGACACTGGACATGTTCTGATGATCAACACACACATTGCTTCTGCTCTTGAGGAGTCATATTCCAATGTGAGTGACAGGTGCCCATCAACAACACCCCACTCATATCATAATAAACTGTTATAATTGCCACAAAATGCATGTATAATATGTAAGTGGAGGGTGATGGAAGAATACATAATAGTGTAATAGCAAATTGGAAAGGGTTTGGGAGATAATGAAAGAGGGAATCCAATGCAGGTTTTGCTAGGGAATTAATCTGTCTCTCACTGAAGAACTTCAGTCATTGAATGCAGTGGTGGGGAAGATGCTGATGACCCAGGACCAGGAAGCAATGTAGACAAAGGCTTAGGAAGGGGAAGAGGCAGGGCTTCCGGGAAATGAAGGATAGGGGCAGGTCTGCATTGGTGAGAAGGTGTGAGTGGGAAGGAGGTTGAAGGGGTAAGTGACAATACTTCCCAGAGGCCACTGAAGGTTAATCTAAGGATTTGATAGACATTCTCCTCAAATCCCAGTTTATTAGAAACTTCTCTGTGCAATCAAGCCTATTAGGTTCTTTTTGTGGCTTCTTAGTTCATTCCTAAGACAGTTTAAGAATGCTTATTTGTAAAATGGATTTCTAAGTAGAACTATCTTTTCTCAGCAGTCATTTTCTGTTTTAGAATGGCTGATGATTAAATTGGATCTGTTTTATTTGGGGCCTTCTTTGTTTCCCTCTTTCTATTGGTTTCTTCCATCTTCGCCTGCTCTTTAAAGCACTCTTCAGTTCCAGAGTCAGTCTTCATTCCTCCCCTCTGTGATGATGGCACTCCAACACGACACTGCCCTTTTATCCACGTCTTCTTGTTATTTCCATCTCATCTTCCAGTTCGTTCTCCTTGGCTTCAATTAAATCCTGAGTAGCCCTTCTGCTCTTGCTTTCTTTACTTTCTGGAGGATGAAATCATTAGTGAGGCACATCAAGAGTGTATCACATGATCGGCTCTCAGCTGAATTGCACTTCCAGCAGATGCACAGGTAATGGGCAGCTTTCTGTTGCTGGAGTGCCTTCCCTTTATGCCATTTGTTAATATAATACAGAAAAGGTTGGCCCATAGACTTCCCCCATGCCAGTGGCTAGGATTCCATTTCCATTGTAACACCTCTGTTTCTCTTTGCTTATGTTCTTAACCTATTGCCTTCTAATGTGCTTTCTGCTTCCTAAAGCTGGGAGCTTTTCTTTTAACTGTTTCTCATTGTTATTATGTATTGGTTTTACTGTGGAGCTTAATGAAATATTAAATGCCCAGTGTTTGAAAAGATGGGAGAAAATACTGTGCAAGAGCCAGGGAACAAAGGTTAACCCTTTAAAGACAGCAAGACATCTCCATCAGAATGCTCAACGGGGTGGGACTTGTAATCATTTGCCCAGGCTCTTAGAAGAAGAGTTAATGGGCAAGTCATCAATCCAAAGTGTGACTACAGATGGTGGGGATGGAGATAAAGATGTTGTATAGCTAAACATGTCTAATCATTCCCATTTTAAAATGTTTTAGTTTTAATTTTATTATTTAATACATTTTCAATCTATAGAATATTATAATTTATTCAAATGAATGGAACAAATGAAAACAAGCCCAACAAAACCATATGTTTAATATATATTCTGAAAATTATTTTTAAGTTAAGAATGAAAGCTATGTACATAATAAGCAGACAAGCATGATTAGGTGTGTAAAATTCTACCATGTTCATAGTCAGTAATGACAGTCTTCTGGGATTCTTCAAAATATTTTGTTGAATAGACAAATTTGTTTTCTGTGACAAGGGGAAGGAATGGAAATTCTCTTTCACTTTTTGAACTGTGTAGTCTTGTGATCCCACTAGGAGTCACTTGCTGTGTGAGTTCTTGAAGATAATCTGTTCCTTGTTCAGAAAGATACATCTCTCTGGAAGAATCCTACCAGGTTGGGTGAGGTCAGTGCTCACACATTCAATCTGGGCTTTTTACACACCCATAAGTAACATGGTATTCTCATCATGATGTATCCATTTTTAAATAATTTTTCCAAACATAGAACATCCTGAAGATTTTAGCTAATTTTCATTAATTACACTTATATCTTGTAACTTTTTTTAAACCTGAAAGAATTTTAAAAGAAGTACTCCAAAATAATCCTGAGAAATAATCTTTCATCAGACATCTGGTGCATAATAATTTTTTAGTTTGCCAAAAATGCATGTATCATACTGAAATTATATTTCCATGATGTTAGGAGTTTTATTTCATTATCCTTCTTGCAAAATAGCACCTTCCTTTTTCACAGTACATGTCTTATCCCATTAATATCAAAGCAGGGACCTCAATGCATGACAGCTGTCACAATGATACTTTCAGCATCACCTTGACTCTTACCCTTCCAAATAGGACTTTGAAAAGTTTCTGCATAGGGCTCCACCAACAAATTTCCCTATCTCCTTAAATTGTGTATTCTTATTATTCTAGCAATTTTCTCTTGATTGGTTATCCCTCTCATAGGGATAACTTGCTTATTTTGTTGTTTGGTTCAAAGTGGTGACTGAACAACCTGCCACCTGGATTTTTCAGGTCTATTTATAAGATCCAACAATTGATTCAGAAGCTCTCATGGTACTGCAGTTACCTTTGTTCTGATACTTGAGGCACTAAGCAGACATCTCTATCCATGCCAGTCATGCACAGCTCATACCACAGCCCCCGACTGCATCCATTAACTCTTTTAATGTTATTGTTGTCTAACTTCACACGCGTTCCCAGATCATGGACAAGAGTAAATGGATTACGTAGACAGCCTACCTTTATTTTTGGCAGTGACTGAAATACATACCACCTTCCTTCAGGAAACTCATATTATAGGCAAACACACAAGAAAAAGAACTTCAAGTTATTGAGCACATCCAAGAAAAAGTGAAAGACGCTATGTGAACCTTTGAGAAAGGAACCCTACCTGACAATAATGTGCTTTGAAGAGGAAGTGATGTGAAGAAATAGAGGGGGCCCATAATAGCTAACCAGATGAAAGAACTTGGGCCTAAGAGGCAGGAATAACTAAGTATGGGTGAGTCCAAAAAGACTACAGAGTTTTCAAGTTGTGTTCTCTACAAGCTGAATATTGTAAATTTATTAGTCTTAAATTTATTTTGCCTTTGAGCATCAGGCTCCTTGTTTTAGATAGATCATTTCCTAAGTTTTAACCACAGAGATAACTATTTGTGCCTAGAAGCTTCAATAAAGCAATGGAACATTGTTGTGTCCTAACTCTGCTGAGATAGTACATTGCCTAACTAGAGTGAGGCAGTCCAGCATGATGTAACTTTAGTAAGCTTGAATGTACTTTCCTTTTATTTTATCACTGAACTCAGGTTATTCATTGTGACAGTTATGTGAGGTACTGCATTGAACTATTCTTAGGACCAATTAGTATTGTCTTTCAGGTTTAAAAAGCACAGGAAACAGATGATGGAGATGCAGATATTTTGGAAAGGCACAGATATGATGGTTTGCTTTGATTTTTTTAATTGGTCTTATTTGACCACCTGTTTGTTCTACACACAAAAAAAATTGTGGAAAATATAAAGGAGCACAGACTAATATCTCAGGAAGAAGTGTTCATTTTGATGTTCATGTTCTTTGTTGTCATTGTTTTCTTGCAACACTGGCATTATCCAGATGCTGGGGTCAAATGAGTGTAAGTGTGAAAGAACTGCTGTGACATTTTAGTTGACAGGCATAATTCTGACATGTAAAAATCACTGAGAAGGAAAACAAAAATTGAAATTCACAAATGGAAGCTTAAAATGAGGATCATGCTGTCTACTTCAGAATTGCTCACTTGATTAGATATCCAGTATTCTTTCCAAATATAACTGAATTCAAGGGTTTGTGAATTCATAAAAAGGAACACATGATTATATGAAGGTGTTTCAAAAGCCAGGGTCTGGCAGGTAGGGGTGCCAACCCTAACCCTAACCCTAACCCTAACCCTAACCTTAACCCTAACCTTTTTAGACTGAACGTGTTTTAGAGGTCAATCTTGGAGACAGTTTTGGGGGGAAACTTCTACTCATGTAAGTGATACTCTCAGAAAGATGGTCTGGTTTCTTGAAATGATCATGAGGTCATCCCAACAGAGCTTCTCATAACCTCATACTTTCTTGGAAACCACTCTTCTAAGAAGCCCTTCATTTGTCATGATGTTCTCCATTATACTGGGTTCAAAATACTTCCAGTGTTTTCTCAGTCTATAGGGACTGTGGGGATTCACATAAAAATGGTCCTGAACCCCTCCAGTGCTGTAATGGGAGACCACTTTGACTCCTAGTGTCACCAGTACCATTAAAGGATTTTTGGTTTAATTTGCATTATATAGATATGGTTTTGTTTGGCAGAAATAAAATGTATGACCTTGAACTAATGAGAACTTTGCCACTAAAATATATCAGCTTTAATATATACAATAATATTTTTTCCAAGTAGTTACTTTGGAAAAGTACTTTGAACATTTCTGGAATTTTGCCTTCTAGAAATGGCTGCGGAGTTAACTGACAAGCTGGTCTGAAATCACTGTCGTTATTATAGCTTTAAGCTTTGTTGCTCATGTTTTCTCATGAATCCCCAAAGTGGGCAAGTGAACTGAGATACATAACTATTTAATACATATGGCACAAACTATTTGAGTTTGCTTTCTTCTTAAAATCAATTACTCTTAAGCATCAAAATCTCTCATAGCCAATATTTATATACATTGGACTCCAAAGATAATTTTCAAATAAAAGTTCCGAAGTATTTTTTAACAACCTGAGCTTCTTTTGAACACTTGTAAAAGCTGCCCAGGTCATTCCTTGAAAAAAAAAACAGCACTCATTTATGTGTATTAAACTTACAAATAATGGAGATCTAAGGTTATGTCAGGAATATGTTATAAAAGTAGTGCTCACAAGTTCTTTTTGTCACTTACTATGGGTGAGAAAGCATGATTTCTTTTAACTTCTGCCCTGTAACATTTTGCTAAAAATGTTACATAAATATATTTATGTGCTCCAAAGTTCTTTTTTATTGATAGTTTATTTTGCCAAAAATAATATGGCCAATCTTGATGTGAGGGGTAGCATAGAAATTTTGAATGCACAAACATGGCTTTGAAGCACATCCTTCCTTCCAACTTTTGATGGCAACTTTGAGACATTGTACACTTCTCTTTTTTCCCTCTTGGATCCATTTTGTCCTAATGACAGTTGTGACATTTGAGGATAGATTATCAACTTTTGGCATTTGCAAACCATTTCTTTTGAAACTCTATTAATACCTAGTGCTCTCAATGCACCTCAATGTTGAGTATATAATTTGCTTTGCAATAACTTCTAGAATTAGTTGCATTAACTTTTAAAATTAGTTTCATTGTTACTAAAGAAATACAGAAGCTTATATTTTAAAATCTATTAAGCTAAAAAGGAAGGGAGGAGAAAATGAAGGAGGAAAGGAACAAAGAAAAATTGGATTGCTTTGACCTCGGTGGCTTACCTCCCTGAGACACTCATTTTCACACTTCATTTTTTGCCTCTCCTCTCTATTCCTAAATAATGTTTGTATATAGATAACCTTCAGATATTACTAATTTTCTATTATTACAGAGTAATATGTTAATTATTCTACCCCCTGAACTTTTCATCCTCTCTGTCACTTTTAATTTTTAATTGGGGCATAATTAATATGCAATAAAATACATACATATGAAGTGTTTATCTTATTAAAATTTGATTTTTATACACCTATGTAAACACCATCATAAACAAGACATAGGATACTTTTATTCCTCAGGAAGTTCTCTCAAAGTCCTATTGGGTAAGCTTTCTCCCAACCTCCTTCATATATACACACACCACTCTAATTTCTAATGTCATCAAATAGTCTTATCTGTATTTAGATTTTATACATATGGAATCAATCCGTATCCCCTCCTTTGGTTTCTCCTTTGTTTTGTCTTTGGTTTCTTACCATAAAATGTGAAATGCTTATCCACGATGATATGTGTATCAATGGTTTATTATTAATTTATTGCTGAGTAGTACTCCATTATGTATGGAAGTCACAATTTATTTATTTTTTGTCTTGGATATCTGGAGCATTTCCAATTTTTACTATTGTCAGTAAAATTGCAATGAACTTTCACTTAGAGATTTTTGTTAGCACCTATGTTTTCAATTTTTTCTTGGGTTAATTCATAGGAATAGAATTGTTAGGTTATGGAAAAATGGATGTTTTATTTTATCATAAACTCTAGAATAGTTCTAGATGGTGACTAAAGTCAAATGCCCTTTTACAATCTTCCAGAAATGCATGAGAGTTCTATTCTTCTACATCCAAATTTGACACTAGACTTTTGCCAGTAGTACTCATTTCTTTATATTTCTTGTGTTATCTGTTTCCTCAGTTTCCTTTTTACTTTTGTCTCTTTCATATTGGGGTCATTTCACAGATTCTAATTATCCTTGTCTACTCATTTATATTTTTAAAATGAAGCACTGAATTTGACTAGAAACTGTTTGTAGGCAAATCATCAAAGGAAAAGACTGTCTTCAAGGAGTTGGTTGGACATCTGATTTTGAGAAGGGTCTTCTAGACAGAAGTTTCTTAGATAGTCTTTTCTCTGGAGAACTTCAGAGTCTCCAGAGAGATGCCCTCTTATCTGCAAGTTTGTATCTATAATTCTGTTTCCCAGGTGCTGGAGTTAAGTAAGTAAAGAGGTGTGGGAGCCCCATTCAATGTGCAGATTTTATTTAGTTTCTTTATTTCTCATCTTTATTTCTCAAACACACAATTCCTTTTCTGTGTGTTTGATTTCTCCATTATAAGGGTTTTCTGACTAATTTCTCTACAGGATATATTTCCCTTCTTCTGCTCAGGGGAAAGCCAGTAACCTGGCATATACTATCAGGGTAAGAATGAGAGCTGGGTATGCATAACACAAAATTCCAGACAACCACCACATTTTCAAGTCCTGCTTCACTGCAGTCTTTTGTAGAACCAGAATAGCCTGTGTGAGTCCTTGGCTTCCCATCAACCTCAGCTTAGTGGATTTAGGCTTACTTTCCTTGCTCTTCTAAATTCTCTACTATAGTTTACCTACCTTCTCCCACCACTTACTATAATCTCTGGTTATAGGTGTTACCTACTTTCCTAAAAGATAGAGTTTATTTCTTTTTTTTTTGTGATGTGGGATTAATGTGTTTTGAATTTTTGGTTTTACATGGTTTCACCCAAGATATTCAAATTACACTGTACTTGATACTTGAGAGGGGTTGAGCAATGGGAATGCTATAGTATTTGCTGATGAAGAGCAAATTTAGTGCTTCTGAAGAGCTAAGTTTAATGGGGCCACTCTGTTCATTTTCAAGAATGCTTGAAAGACTGCTTTAGAAAATGACACAAAGGAGCTTCAGAACCATAGATTAGGGGTGGCACCCGTCTCTCTTTATCATTCTGAGGGTTTGGAGGGTAAAAGTTCAAACAAAAGATACATCCACCTTTTAAAATGTAAATGAGCTGCAACATCAGCATAATTTCTTATGCTATCTTTGAAAAAGAAAAACAAAAATACTCTCACAGTTTTTCTTTCTCCTCTCAAGAAAGGCTTTGAAAACCCATAATTATAGAATTTATTAAGGAAAAAATTACTAATAAATCTGTTAGAGAAGAATACTCAAAGGTTTAAGATTGCCAGCCAAAATACCTTATTTTTAGACTGAATCTTGGAAGGATGCTGCAGAACTTACTCTCTGACAAAGATAAAGACAAGTGATAAATTAAGCATATTGGTAATAAGAGGGAGGATAAGAGCTGACAAACTATTGACTTTGCAGGAGGTAACCAAGGAAGGGTGTGCTAAAATGACACTTTGATGATCTGGCTGTGTGTGTGATTGTTGATGTGGATGATCAAAGGGAAAATTCCCCCCCAGGTGTCAGTCAACATATATAATCAAGAACCCATGACATGCTAGTCACTGTGTGGGCTATAAAGAGCACACCCATGATTTCAAAGAAGATTAGTTAGAAGAGGCATATTCAAAAAAGAGATGACATAAAGGAAGAGACACTGAGTGCCAACTAAGTGACACAGACAGTAAATACTACCCTAGCTCAGAAGTGACAGAGAAAATCATAGGTAGGTAGAGAATGGAGTCTGCACGGGAGAACAGAATTCACCATTGGTTGTAAAAATAAATCTGCATGAATCAAAATGGGTGAACTAAATTTTGTAGTCTGTAAAGGAACTTGGAAGACATGGTATCATTATCTCTAAGTGAAGCTTTTTCTTTCTTCCTTTTTTTTTAAGTCTTTACCTTTTGGCTGAGGCTGAGATAGATTCATGCAGTTTATCATTGTCTAGTTGATAGCAAGTGTTTGAAAGATTTTCATGATGAAAGTATCTCTTCTTGCTTTATTTATATACTCACACGGTCACCTTTGATAGCATGATCCCAAACTGCCAAATTTGAGGACCTTGGCAGATGGAAACAACGCTATATTCAATTTTTGTTCCTCTGCTTAAAAGTAAGCAGGTTGCCCAGGGAGAATTCAAAGTAAAAAAGAAGATAAGGAAAACATCTGTGATTTGTAAAATCTGCCAATTCCTGGGATATTAATATTCTCACCATGACCAACTTCAAGCTACCAATTCAGGTTATTGAGACTTGGGAACACTGGAGCAACATGAGCTGTCCTGAGCTGCTGCAAGGTCACACCAGCACACTGCTGAAGCTGTGCCATTCCCGACTCTGGCCTGTGAGGTGTGGATTAGGATAATGCTCAACACTGCAGTCCTTCTCTTTCCATTCTGATCCTCACTGGGTCTTCCTACTATTCTTCTTTTTCAGATATTTGTCTCTTGCGACAGCAATAAAAAAGTCAAAGATGCTCTCTCTCAATATGTATCTTGTTCATTTAGGCTGTCAAATGTAATTTAGTTTGTTATAGAGAACAGTAGTGTCTTGTTGGTTGAGTGGACAAGTAGCTGTGATGTACAGAGGAGAGTAGCATTTGGACACAAAGTGCTATGCAGGGGTTTTTGCAGCTGTTTGCTATGACTCCCTTCTCACCCAGGCTTGTTACTACAGGGTTCATCTTCTGAAAATACAAGTACTGAATCCAAAGCTTTGCAAAGAACTCATAACTACATGTCTCTAAAGTCCATTCCAAGATTATATATATTTTTTAAGTACCAGAGGTTACACACAGGGGCATTTAACCACTGAATCATGTTCCTAGCCCTTTTTACTTTAGTTTTTATTTGTAGACAGGGTCACACTGAGGTGCTAGGGCCTCTCTAAATTGCTGAGGCTGGCATTGAACTTGTGATCCTCCTGCCTCATCCTCCACAATTGCTGGGATTACAGGTATGCACCACTGTGCCCAGCCAGATTCTTTGCATTATACTTCATGTCCTTTAATGAATCTGGGGCAGATTTTATCAAGATGTTCAGAACTTTGAGTATCTGCACTGTAGGGCAGCATTGGAGTACTAGGCCTGAACTAGTCAAGAGTTTACCCAATGATATGTAAAATAGAATCTTCAAATAATGAGAATCCAGTGAGAGCCCATTTTTCCTAATGGACAACCAGAGTATAGTGCTCATGCACCAAGAAGGAAGACTTAGTCCCTTCCCGAAGTGTTCCACAAAGTCATAGCCACCTAATAATCCAACATCCCCCTTACATCCCACTTGGCACTTGCCATTTTCCTGCTCTCTGAACTTGCTTCTGATTTTATACTCATCAAATCTGACAGTGTCCTTATCAAAGTGCAGCATCCATATTGGTCTTTCTTTTTCCCAGGAATGTACCAGGAAGACCCACATGAGACCCATATGAGATTTAAAGCCATTCCAGATACAGAAGCTTTCACACCAGTACAACTAATCAGGCTTTACACTGGGATATCTCGTATAATGCAAATGCCATAAACATGCAGTATCCCTTGGAGATTTTAGCAGAAAATCCAAGCAACAGTTCAGTTATTTTTTTCCTTGCTGAGAACACTTTCACAAGATTCAGTACTGAATCATGAAGCTGAGCTCAGTCCAGTGGATGGATGAGTGTGGACCCCTGTTGTCCTGGGACACTGTGCTGGAGTCACATATGTGTGCCTTATTCCTTCCCTGGGGATATTATTCCTTCCTCAGGATTGTTTCTGGTACCTTAACCTGTTGATCAGGGAAACGCTCAGTAATACTCTCCACCACTTTACTGGGCCATTTGGATTCCATAACTGTTACAAAAGAGAGAAGAGAGCAAATGATTTCTGGTTCATATCTGCAGCTCCACGCATTCCCTTATCAAGAGCCACTGCCCCAGAAGGCTGGACAAGGATTACCCCAAAGTTCTCAAATAGGAAACTACCCACTTAAGACTCATCTAGATAAAAGCCAAGGATCAGAACCAGGGATGCAATAATAATGCCAGTTGTAAAGAGTTGGGAAAATAATACAAAGAAGAACAAAATTCAGAATTCAGATGCTGGAATCAGGAACAAGTGAGAGTTTAGAGGAATCGAAAGGTTGAGAGAGAAGCCCTGGATATTGTCAGAGAACTAGAGACAATTATTGTGTGGTGGGGTGCAATATATGCACTATATGCATTTTCAGCCAGCCGTACTCAGAACTATGTGGAAGGACAAGTTAGGGTGTCTGCATTTTAAACACATCTCTACAGCAAATGACATTTTGCTGTGCTGCAGTTTTGTTAGAACATCAACATATATGTTGACAAGGCAAAGGTGTATTAAATATCTTCATGGATAGTCAATCCTAATAAACAGGACATGCACTTAATTATAGTCATTTCATTGTGGTTTTTCTATTTTAATTATAGTTTTATATAATCTAAGCATGATTTAGCTGAATAATAATAAAGTAGCATTTATATGCTGTGTACAGAGAAGATTTTAGATTCTTTACACTTCTGAATTACACTCTCATTCTGAATGTATGTAAATAATATACTCCTCAAGAATATTACATTGCTAGAGCTTCACACTGCACTTAAATATTAAGGAAATTTATTCATAGGTTATTGAAGATAGGAAGATTCACAAAACTACTTGAGCAACATATTCATATTGTTTACACACAAATCTGAATTTCACTCAGCCTGTTGGTGGTTTACTCCCCAAAGCCCCAATGAATGCTTTAACTCTGAGTTTGGAATTTGACTCTGTGGTAGGAAGACATTAGTTTAAGTGTGTGTTTGTGTGTGTGTGTGTGTGTGTGTGTGTGTGTACTTACATTTGGGGAAGAGTTCTTTCCTTATAGTAATTTACATTGTGAATTTATTTGTGCCTGGAGATTTCCAGAGAAAGACACATTGAACTCAGTTTCTGACACTGTGTCTAGAGGTGGCACTTGCAGAAGCAAGAGTGGCACTCGCAGATGCAGGTAACATTTCCAAATTTCAGAGACAAAACTGAAGATTTTCTTACCATCCCCTGGGATCTGATTCTTACTCTTTCATGCCAACATTGTAACTGTTGTCACCTTTTAGAGTTCCTTAGTGCTAAGTCATTAACTGTCCTATGTTTAGGCATCTTTTCTGAAAAGAGAAACACCACCAGGAAACCATGAGTGCTACAGACTCTAGCTCATTTTTTGTGCCTGTGGAGGACACATCCCAGTAATGGTGTTCCAGGTCTCCCTTCACCAGGTGTGCTCCCAGTGCCTTGATACTCAGCTAATTGGGACAACTGGAGCAAAAACTGTGCCATTCTCTTGGTTTCTAGGACTCAATTTAGCTGGTAGTTGGGAATCGCCAGGAGGGGCCAGGAAAGAAAAGAGGCTCCTTCCAAGGATGATATCACTTGGCAGTGAGAAGCTCATAGGGTACAGGGCAAGCTGGAATAAGAACTTGAGAAATCAGGATTCATCACACTAATAAATTTCCATTGCAGTTGTGGATTAAAGGTACAGGGTAAGTGTGCCTGCTGAAGAACCAAATTCTATGAAGGAAATATGATGAAATATGACATTTTGATTTTTATATTCCTCATTAACAAGTCTGTACAAATTATCTAGAATTATAGGAATTACTTTTCATGAGAGTTATTGCTACGTTTTGATCTAATCTTGTTCTTCCTATGTGGCTACAGTTAGAAATAACTGCTTCCTAGGTCTGAAGACTACTTTAACTAGGTTAGGTATCATGTTCTTCTTTTCCCCCTAAATATTCCCAAGTTCCCTGAATTTAATTATTTATTTTAGTTTGCATGAATGAAGGCTACAATTGCTGAATGTAAGAGCAGAATTTCATTTCCTAAGGGAACATCTGTGTGTGATTGAATTGCTCTGAATCTACAAGCCATGTTTTTTTACTCCACTTTTTCTAGTTGACTAATTGATTGTGACAGGTGTCATCTAAGCTCTGCAGCTCAGGCTGACCTGATACTAAGGCAGAGGTATAGTAAGCAACCTCTGTTGATGAAATAGAAAGGCTATGCTTGGTTATTTTTCCTTATTGATTTTCTGGTATATGATGTCAGTTAATTACTGAGAGCTATTCACTGCATAAATGTAAGCAGTCATTATGACTGTATTTTCCATTGATTTTTTTCTCCTACAAGCATGATCAGTTATTTGTTCATTTTGAGCTGAACATAAATGTATATATCTGTGGTTGTATACACATGCGCATGTGATAAGGTGAACACCATATGCCCATGAAGAATAAACTCCCTATAATATAGACATGGTTATGTGGGTATGAACAGAAAAAGAACAACACATATCATTGCAATGTTGTGATTCATGTTTATGCCAACTTGTACCAAAAGAGGGACTCATAAGGTATTGAACTTTAACTATATCACTTTTTTTTAGTTTTTTAAGACAGTGAGAAAAATTATAGTATTTATATTATGTTATGTTATGTTAAGGGAAAGAAGCCAAACATTAAAAAGTACATATGTATGAGTCCACTTATATAAACTTCTAGAAAATGCAAACTAATCTATAATGACAGGAAAAAAATTACAGGTTTCCATTAAGTACAGATGGCAGGAAGAAAGGATGAATTCCAAAGGTCATGATGATACTTCTTCGGCTAATAGATATGTTCTGTATCTTGATCAGAGTGCTGCATTTGGGGGTTCATACATCTGTCAAAATTTACCAAACTGTGTACTTCTAATGTTTACAATTTGGTGAACAAAAATGATACTTCAGTATAATTCGAAAACTGATATCTGTGTCTCAGCATTTAAACAATTGAAGAATTACCTTAGATTTGTCACATCACTAATAATATTAAATGATTTGTGCTTGTGAGATGTGTGAGCTTTTCACAGCTATGAAAAATACCAGACAAGAACAGCTTACAGGAGAAGATATTTATTTTGGCTTACAGTTTACACTTTTGGAGGCTTTGGTCCATAGTTGGTCACCTCCAAGGCAGACATATCATGGTGGAATGGCATGGTAGAAAAAGGTCAATCAGCTCATGGCATCCAGGAAGCAGATAATAAAGAGAATAGCTGGGGAGAAGATAAGCCTTCCAGGTTCATACCTACTGAGCAGAGTCAGTCATGTCTGTGTATAGTGCACCAGGTCATGAAGGAGTTAACACACCTCTCCTTAGAGCTGTCGATTTCCATCTTCCTCATCAGGAAAATAAGACCTATAATTTGCAAAATGAGTCCATATGCTTGAACAGTGACTGAATGAGAAAATGAAGTATTTTAATAATTAGCTATTCAAATTATCTTATGGTTGCCTACTGTTCATAAAATCAAAAACATAATATAAAATAACATAGATCATAATATTAGTTACAGATGTCAGCTTCCTCCTCTTTTTCTGAAGAAAAGGTGTTAATGAATTACTGCAGACTGATTTCTGACATAATTGCCAGGATTGTACAATATATCATTCCACATTTATGCCAGCAAATTAGCATCTGTGATTCATACAGTGGTAGCTTTCCTAATTTTATCATGCACTAAATACATGTTGTTTAGGTTTTCAAAATAACAGGTGGCTCTATACCTTCTAGACTGAAGAGAATTTACAATTCTGCCATTGAATTAGTGAATATTTCAAAGATGACACTAACGATATGCCTGTGGGTTTGCAGCAAAATAAGGCTGCAACTCTTGACAAGCTACTAAATACTGCGAATGCATCCATAATTTAAGCATGAGAAATATGACTTTTAATAATTCTTGCTCCCTGTTTTTTCTATCTAATGTATTTTTTCATGACAAGTACACAACACTAAGCACTTAATATTCATTTTCTAATACCAGGAAGGCAGCTATACATGGTGTCATCAGTAGAAGATGTTTGTAATATTTTGTGTGCTTGTATGGACTACGTACAGAATCACTTCATCAAAGAGCTCAGGTTTGCAGACCTTCTCTGCCATTTTACTTTTGAAGTTGAGTGCATTTCTGTACTACTCAAATGCTTCCAAAATACAAATTTGCACTAGGACCCACTTACTGTGAACAGGGTGATTTGTATAACACCTGTTGTATAGCAATCAGAAAAAAAAAGATGGTACAATTCCTCATTTATGGTCAATGGATGTGTCTTTTTTCTGTCCTGAACTGCTCTCATGGGGCTTGCATCTCAGAGGGTAAGGAGCAGTGTCATTTCTAATTATGTAGCTGTCCTCCATTATGAGAAAGTTATTAAGCATCCTTCTTACCTGAATGGAAAAGAAAATGATAGTATATGTTTATTTTCTTTGTCTTTAAAGGAGGAAGTGGGTGCAAAAGAAGATTCAAGTGTTTGTTTAATGTCATGCACTGGTGAAAATGGAATCAGTAGTTGCGAACTTGTGATCTAATTTCTAGATTTGTTTGTTTTTCTGCTCAGTATCTCCTTTTTACCTCCTGTGCATCAGGAATTCCATTTGTGATTTATAAGTTGTAACTCCATTGACTATTAAAAGACAGTCCTAGAAATTAAGTAGTGCTACTAACATCCACAAGTTGCAGGTAAGCAAACTGAGGCATAGAGAGGTATAGCAATTTGTGTAAGAGCCCATCATTACTATGTGGTGGGGGCAATTTGTCTCTGGTGTGTGTACTTAACTACTATGCCCTGCTGCTTGTCATTCCCACTTGCAACTTTTCTTTATCATCTAGATCAGAAACACATTATGTAATACCTGTTTTGCATTAGTCCTTTTTGTTGTTGTTGCTATAATAGAATACTTGATTCTGGGTAATACATAAAAAAAGAGCTTCCTTTGACTTATAATTCTGGTAATTGGAGTATCCAAACAGCATGACATCAGTATCCTGGCAATGGCCTACTTGCTTGCATCTTCACATGGTAGAGTAAAGGAAAGGGTAATAGCCAAGTGCATAAGTGGTCAAGCACGGGGGACTGGTCTTGATTTACAGCAGTCTATTCTTGCAGGAACAAATACAGTCAAAGGAGACCTAATCCGCTCCACCAAGAGAGGCACTAATCTTTTCTTGGGAAGGAATCCCAGTGATGTAATCATCTCCCAACAGGTCTCGCCCCTTAAGAGTCCACCACCACCAACTACCATTACATGGGTCACACATGTGCCAGTTGGTAAAACTTTGGGGAGGACAAGCCATATCCAAAGCACCATGTCTATGACTACTACAGCTTCCACTGCCATATTGACTCAGTCACCTGGGAGGGCAGAAGTGTGAGCTTCAAGAGGGTGTGGTTGCTTATTTCCTTTGTTCCCATCACCTGGACCAATGCCTGACACCCAAAAGGAAATCCACTTGAGTATTTTGAGTGAATAAAATGATCAGATGATTTGATGGTTGAGTGGATGGATGTATAGATTTTTCCCTTGTTTTAAGGAAACATTTAGTCTAAAATGACAGACCACAATTTCTGTGAATGAATGGTTTTATATCTTTTTATTCTTTCATATTCTATGAAGAAACTTTCTATAAAAGAAACTGTTCCAAAACTGTTGGGTGAAACAGATTTGCTCAGTTTTGAAATGTATATTAGAAAAACATATGTTAAAACCCAAGTTAAACAATCTTTTATCTATATGGCTCAGTCTCAATTTAGATTAATTTGATAGAGGTGAAAATTAATTCTTCCATAGAAATTATCTTGCCAAATTTTAGAATGATGTTTCTGTATGGGGAGATTTTTCATGAGCAGCAACTGAGGATTGGGATAAGGAATCTTTGATGGGAAGTCTTGGAAGAGGCTAGCCCAGACTCAAAAGAGAACATTAACATACTAGGGTTAATAGTATTCGGTAGTTTTGTTTTCATATTCTGATGATTATAAAAAAATAATGTCATGTTTATAGATTAAAAACTAAGGGCCACTCAATTTTATTTTTTCAGACAGAGGTAGGGACTTATTCAGAAAGGAAAACTAATACAATCAAGAGAGGGGAATAGATTTTTATATAAAGACTAATATATGCTGAAGGAAAGAGAGGAAGAAAATGTCAGTGTGTGGTGATGTATGGGGTTTGGGTAATTGTTTTAAGATTGGAAAGATAAGGCCTGAGAAAGAGAATTTCAACAACATTTATAAAATAAAAAAAGGACATGATATGTGGTTATTGATTTATTCAACAAATTCCAGCATTCTATACCCCAAGGATCTACTCAAAATTTAGAAAAGATGGTTTGGGGATAAGTTTTAAATATATCTCATAGCAGATAATAAATTCAGAGGGAAATGGTATAGGAAGTTCCCTAATAAGTCACTAAGGTAAGTTACGAGATTTTAAATACACGTTTTTGATTTTGCAATTTGTATCATGAGATTCAGTCACATCTTTATGCAGTATGGTCCCTGGTGAAACCTCTACCAGACAAAAACCTCACCAGATTCTTTATTTATTGCATTAGTAACTATAGCTTCCTTTTGACAGAGCTAGTTATGCAGACAAAAGATCAGAGAAGATCCTAGAGATTTATGTACTGTTTATTTAATGAGGCTAAAAAAAAGTGAAATCATTTAAATCAATGAATGGAGAATCAAGAGAACAGAGCCATGCATGGGTAGCTGCCCCAGATTTAAAAAAAAAAAAAAAAAAACACCTCTCAGAGGAAAAAGAAGTGGAAATTTCTAGACAAACGTCCCTATCACAGATTGGCTGGAATCAAAACTGGCATATGTAAATGCCACTTTAAATTATCTGGAAGTTCATCCTAGATTTCAGCGATCCATGATATTCTTACCCTGGACCAGTATGAGTAATGAACTGTGACATATACAGTTTTAGAAACACTATTTTAACTGCCAGAATGCCATGGATTCTTCAGGTTACTCAATTCTTTCATTTGAGAGAGAGAGAGAGAGAGAGAGTGTGTGTGTGTGTGTGTGTGTGTGTGTGTTTCTTCTTTGGTAATTTTATTTTCCAAATTTCCTGAAGCAAGTTGTTCTACTAATCATTTTTGCCTTTCTCCTCTCAACACTCATGCTTCCTACCCATGCTTTTGAATTTTATTTCCATGGTTACGATTACTTTTCTTGCCATCTTCGATAGTGTTTCCAGTCTTTCTGAGGGAAGCACATTGAACTCCAAGCCACTCAAGCTGTGTTCACACACTCTAAAAGAAATTGTGCCCGCATGTTAAACCAGAACCTGAGACTTTCCCTGTGTGCTAAGCTGCCTTGTGACTAGCTGGGTTGTTGTTCTCTGGAAATTCATCAAGCAGGCTTGAGCACAACAGTCTGCTTACTCTGTCGCCTTTGATTTTATTAGCTCTCTCATGTGCTACCTAAAAATTGGATAAAATGGGAATCTAGTTGGAATCCAGTGCATTTCTCCCTAGGAAAAAATACAAAGTGGACACACAGCCAGACTGATGCCAGGTGATGCAAAAGCATCAGCGTGAATCATAAGTGCTCTGGGTGGTTGACACTTCTCAGATAGATGGCTGCAGTCTGAATGCTTTGTCTCTTGGGTCTGCATTTAGAAGAAGGGCGGTGTGCAGCCTTTTCAACCCTCCACAATTAATCTTTCCACACTGGCTGATAGATGTTAGCTAGGACCACAGTATGAATTCTGAAGCTGAGCACTGTCCTTGTGTCCTTGCCCTTGTGTTCCTTTTTTACTCTTCACAGAATAAAATGGTGCACTTCTAATACGCAGTCATTCCTTTTTCATGCGTCTTCGTAGACTATGTTTTGTTTGTTAAAAATAAAATCAAATAAACTCCCAGTAGGATTAGGATTGAACTTTGACTATAATTAAAGCTGTAGCATCCCCCATTTAATTTTTATATGTTATGGAATGATTTTAGATTTACAGAGAAGTTGTTAAAATACAACTCCTATGTACCCTTCCCCCAATTTTCTCCATTATTAACATCCCATATTACCATGCATATTTGTTAAAACAAGGAAACCATCCTTGGTACATTTATATGAACTAGACTCTAGTCTCGTCTTGGCTTTTATCTAGTTTTCCACGAGTAGCATCTTTCCAACTTGGAATTCAATTCACGTAACTCCCTTGCATTTATTCATCCTGTCTCCCAGTGTCCTTTTCTTTCTGCAATTTTCTGTCTCTCCTAGTTTTGCTTGACCTTGACTGTCTTGAAGAGTGTCAGCTAGGTATCAGGTAGACTCTCTCCGATCTGGGTTTATTTGAAGTTTTTCTCAACATTTACACTGGGATTGTGGGTTTTAGGAAAGAATACTGGGAAAGTGAGGAGCCCTTTCTCATGAGATAATGTCAGGAATAGGTGATGCCCTGTGACATCAGTGAGGATGAGAACATTTGCTAGCACTTTAGAGAGAACAGGTTGATTGCTCAGAAGGAGTCCAACAATAAAGCGTACAACATCCAGCTTCCTAATACTTTTCCTTTACCCATGAACACTGGACCTAAGTGAAGATAGCTTATATGTTTGAAATATGGTATAGCCAATGGAAAACAAAGTTTTCTCTGAATCACCTCAATATTTTTATCTTATTTTGCAGTCATCTAGAAGTGAATTTGCACCATGGATTCTGTCCAGACTTGGCTATAGCAGTGAATGAACTGGAGACTAGAGTTAGTTAGTTTTCATAACCATATCTTCATGCTCAGCTCAGAATAGCTACAGAATTCCAGGTTTCAGTAGGGATGGCATTGAGCTCTGAAATCTATACAGCTAGTTTTTCCTTCTGTCAAAAAAAATCACTTAGGAATATAATAGATCATTTTCTTTTGCTTTAAATAAAAAAAGGTATGCAAATAAATGACCCCTTCCTCCTTGTAGTACAACAAGAATGTGAAAATTACATTCTTGAAGATGAAGACCACAGTATTTTAGTTTTTGATCCTTTGTTATAGTGATTTTTTTTTATTTTGGAGGAATAAATAGTTATTTTGAGTAAAATATGAAAACCAGAATATTCAAAGATGTTAAAATGAAACTTGTATATATTGATACTAACTTCTCACCTCTTCAAATTCTAGCTTGCTTATATATAATTTCTTTCCCTTGTAGAGTATAATTGATTTGTAACAGCTGTTTGCATATCAGGAATATGGTTGCTTTGTCTTAGTATTGAAAACATTGTTCTAGATTGCTATTCACATTTTAGTCTCACCTATTATACTGTTTCCTACAGAAATTGTAGTTTAAATGAAATCACATTTGTCAGTACTTTGTTGAATCTGATATTGTTATATTCTTAGAGATGCCTCCCCACTTTAATAACAAATTTATATTCAGTTCTGTTTTTCTTGAGTAATTTAAACATTTAAACATCTTAAAACATTTACTTCTGGACACTACATTCTGTGATGTTGTGCTTTCTGACCCTCTATTCAATATAAAATGGAAATTAATTATCTCAACCAGGGTTGCAGAGAGAGTAAATGGCAGACTGGCTTGAGCCCAGCAAACTCTCAGACTTTCAACTGCTGTCAAGAGTTGCCTTTCATTGCCTGGATATTTATTGAAATTTATAGTGTGAATTTCTACCCTCACACTTTGAGCTTTCCTATGCAAGGACAAGACATGCTTTTGCTTAATATAGAAAATGATGTTATTTATTAAGATGGTGAAATACATAAGACAGGGGTTGCTGCCATTTGACTTCTATATTTTTAGACTCTCTTTTTAACTCAAAGTACTTTGTGAACATTATCCACTGTATTTTTTATGTTTATGGTCATGTGGAAGAAGAATGCTTTTATAGTGTTTTGATATTAGAAAAAAATCAGGGGCAGGAAGCATTATGATGATGTCATCTAATCACCTTGACACACAATTTTATTGATTTAACCTCATAAATCCAAACTTTTATGCATAGTACCTATACAACCAATTTATATATTCTGAATGTGTGTCTTATTAATTTGAATTAGATATGAGTCCCCCAAAGACTCCTGTGTTGAAGGCCTTGTCCCAAATGCAGTAATATTCAGGGACTTTGAGAAGAAAGAATCTAGGGAAGTGATTAGATCATGAGTGCTTTGTCCTCATCAATGGATTAATCCATTGAAGAATTCATATTTGATGACTTTATTGGGAGGTGGTGTAAACTGTAGACAGTGGGGCCTCCTGGGAGGAAGTATGTCACTGGATGAGTGCCTTGGAAGCCCTCTTCCCTCCCCTTTCTCTGCCTGCTTTATGGCTTCTATAAGAACAGCTTTCTTCTGCCACACCCTTCTACCTTGATGTGTCTTCCTTGAAAGCAGAAGAACATGAATCCAAGGTGAAATCTCTGAAACTGCAAACTAAAATGAAACCTTTTCTCTTCAAGTTGTTTTTGTCAGGCATTTTGTTCCATTCACGGGAAGCTGACTAAAACAGTTTCCTCACAAAATTCATATCAAAAACTGCCTGCCATGGTAGTAGTATTAACAGGTGCATCCTTTCCTGTTGGGCTTGGCTCTCAGGAATAGAAAAGTATCCTTATAGGAGAAGTTAGAGGGAACTACATTGCTTTTCCCACCATGTGAGGATACAACAACGAGGTTCCATTTTGGAAGCCCTCCTGAGACACGAAATCTGCTGGTACTTTGAGTCTACAGTTGCCAGTCTCCAGAACAGTGAGAAATAAATATCTGTTGCATATAGCTTACCAAGTCTAGCAGATTGTATTATAGCATCCTGAAGAGACTAAGACACAGGTTTTACTACCTGAACATAATAGTGAGTGTGTCTTGAGTGCCAGATTTTGTCACATACTTACATGAAGTAGTTTTAAAGAAAAAAAAAAGCATAGACAAAAAAAAGAAACAGAAAGAAAGAAACAGTAATGAAAGGTATTGTTTTCTCCTAGCATGGCCAACCCTTAGTAGTGATGTCAGCCATTAAATATTTGCAACCTAGAAGGTATTTACCCAGTTGTTAACTTAAAGAGAATACCACCTTGACTCAATCTGTTTTTACTGCTAAAAAAAAAAAAATACCGTAGACTTGGTAGTTTATAATAGAAATCAATTTCTCAGAGCTCTGGGGTCTGGAAGTCTGTGATCAAGGTAACTGGAGGTGGGTTTTCTCCTGAGGGCTGCTATCTGTGTTCTTGTCTATGTATCATTTGGAAGGGAAAATACTGTGTCCTCACGGGGGGAAGGGATGAGAGGAAGGTCAGGACAGGGGATGAATTTGTGTCAAGCACTTTTATAGGGGTACCTTATGATCAATCGCCCCCAAGGCTCAAACCTCCCAATGCTATTGCACTGGGGATAATGTTACAACATGAATTTTGGAGCAAATAAAAACATTTAAACCTTGTCTCCTAATTCCAATCCCAGTATTCTTTTTACTTTGCTCAAGAGAAAATATATGTCACCCCTGTCACTTCTTAATGATGAACATGTGAATATAGGTCAAATATCTATGTTTTGTTAGCTACAATAGCAACAGAGGATCAAACTTCAACTTGATCCATTTGTTAAGGTCTATGAGCACCTGTATCCTGTATTTCAGGATTTCACATGCCCTGTTATATTGAGAATCATTCAATGAATGTGTGAACCATATTTAAATCAATAAGAGTCTCCAGGTGAATAACATATTCAATGATTTTTTTTTTAAATCAAGCAAGACTTTTTGAAAGAGTTTTCAATCAAAATTAATATTATTTTACTTAGATTGACAAATGGATACACTTGCATTTGGTGCACAGCCACCATTTGTGATTATGTGTTTTTCTGCTTAATCATCTCTGATAGTTGTTCTGCTTGCTGACTTCATGGATTTGAGGTATGAGTGTGAGGTTCAGGCCAGTACTCTTCTTTTATGGTTTAAAGCTTTACTATCAGTTTCCTCATTGCAATACATTTAAATAGGAAAAGAACCATGTTTGCAAGTAACTACCTGCTCAGAGTCCTGTTCTACATCTCAGAAAAGCGACTAGAACCAAGCTGGTCAGGCCCAGTCTCTGTCTCTCTTGTGTTTCTTTCTCTCTCTCTCTCTCTCTCTCTCTCTATCTTTCCCCCTCTCCACATGCATATTGGCCTGGAAATACAAACCCCAAAGAACCAGGGATTGAAGGGCACATGCTTCATCTATATTCTCTATGTCCTGTTGTCTTGTGGGGGCTCCACAGCAGTAACATCAAGCTCTACTTGTACAGCCTTAATTGGAACAAGTAATAATTTATCTTCATTTTATACCCTCTTCTATTCCCTTTATTTTTATTTCCCTTTAATTTGCTTCAGTGGCTATAAAATTCAGGGATGAGTAGCAAGGGGTGAGAGCCAAGCTCCCGGCACACAGATGCTTCATAAACCTCCCTATTCTACCCTGCCAATGCATCCTTGGCCTACAGAGCCTCCTCACACAGCCGGCACCATCCTGTCCTTTGAAACAGTATTTAGTGAGCCTGTCGTTCTGAGACTCTGGATCTTAGGGAAATTTCAAAAAATTGAAGCTTGCCTTTCTGGACAATAAGCATTTCCACAGATACCCTTATACCATACCCTTAAATCAATTATTTTAACATTTACTTTAAATCCCATGACAGTGTTGAAGTTTGCCATTAGTAGAACTCACTGAGCTATCAAATGTGCTTAGAGCATTTTTTATTGATTTATTTGGTATTTTAAAAATCAAAAGTAGTTCCTACAGTACCAACATCACTAAAGAAAGCAACTTAAACTTTTGGTTGTCTCTTAAGTTTTAGTATCTTTTACTTGCCTTTATTTGAGTTTGTTATTAGCAATATCTTGTTGCTTAACAAACAATAAAATAAATACACTCCCTGTCAGTAATTCAATTTTTTTTCTTGCAACACAGCTTTTCAGCTATTACATTTTAAGAGTATCTCATCACCAATGGAAATTGCCTAGGAAAATTTTGTTCTTAGAGCCTATCATGCTGAGGCTATCCGCAGCACGTGTGTTCTCTAGACGGTCTTCATGGACAGAGAACAGGATTGCACAGCAGCCTGGGACAAACCACCATATGGCTGGGATGAGGTGAAGGATGATAAGTGCACAGGAGGGATGGGAGGGGAGATGTCACAGCTTGTCAGTCTTTATCCCCAGAGAAAGCTTTGGTGACAGGGGAATGATTGAAATGGCACTTTTATTGTCCCTGGGCATGGAGAAGGGATAAACAGTGACTAGGAATTCAATGACATTCTCTCCAGAAAAAGGGTGGGTACAGACCAGGCTAGAGACTGGGTAGTAGCTGAACCCCCCTGCAGTTGGGGAAAGATGCCAGGAAAAGACATTGATGAGAGAGGTGATGAAAGGTGGCCTTGTAAAGCCTTGGAATGGTGACAGATGGAAAGGGTATAATGATTAGTGAGAAAGTGCAGAGAGAGAAGCCCAAAATAAAGTAAATATGTAGGAGCAGACATGTCAGACAATAGAAAGAAAAAGAGGAATTAAAGATGGATCTTTCTTTGCAACCTGATAAAAGATAGAAGGAAGGACATTGTGGTGACCAAGTACAGTCATTGCATGGACGAAGCACCCTTGTCCCCAACTTACTTGACCTCTTAGATTTAGCTCAAATACTTCCCAAGGCCTTTCTGTTAGGGAGGGTTCTTAGGTAACATGGGCCAGCAGAAGCAGCTTCTCTGCTCCCTGGATCTAAAAATAAGCAAATCTTTACAGCAGCCATCCAATGAACACAAATCATAAACGAGGTACTGAGGGCAGTCTTTAAAATCCATTTCTCAGTATCACTTAATAACCATGTACACTAAATGTCTGGATCAGTTTTAAAATGTGGTAAGTAAGGCTCAGAGAAGCTAAATATCTTTCCAGGTACAGAATGTCAGAAGAAGGATCCAACATCCATGCTATATAATTGCAATTTTCTAGTCAAATCCACCTGTTTGTATATGGTACTCTGGCCATTTCTCCAAGCTGCCTGCATTTTTGTTAAGTATTGAATAAACTACTAGAAAGATGATTTTGTAAATAAGCAACTGGTAAGAAGGGGATTATTGAAAGTCTACAATGTATGTTTTCACATAACAACAATATACAGATTTGAGCATAAAAAACATTATTTGTGCATGCCAGTTGACCAGATATTATTATTTTTTTCCTTATTTCATTTGAAAAGACCTCAAACCATGAGAGCTATAGCTACTTCTCTGATATGGAAATACTTTCTAGAACTTCTCAGTTTCTCCGTGTGGCCATAGGAAATCTTTCTTAACACTCTATCTTCACCTGTCAGCGCCCTTTGATGTATGTTCCGGGATGAGAATCACACTTCTTTTTTTTTTTT
>NW_025999990.1:15360895-15391722 GCF_001458135.2 Marmota marmota marmota | reverse complement strand
GCCGCGGGGCGATTTGCTGAATAAGCAGTTACCCTCCGTGCGACAAACCTCTCGCGTTTGAGTCCCCGTAGCCGATCCTCGTGCGATGGAAATCCTTCCTCCAGGTTCCGGAGCACCCCACTATTGCTGGAAATTCCTAACAAGATATCCTTTAGCCGTCCTGACTTGTCATACTCCCACACAGTGAAGCAGCACACGGGGGTAATGCACTCCCCTCGCCGCCATCTTCCAAAAGTCCCGAGAATCACACTTCTTATAACAGAGCCCCAGGTTCTCTTCTGGATGCATGGGTCAGCCCAAGCCAAATTCTCAGGCTTCATTTCTGCTTCTTAATGAAAGCATTCTTTCCCTTAGGAACTATTCCTATTTGAAGACTCGTTCTACATTGTTTGGCATACAGTTGGATTTCAAAGAAGGTTGCCATAGATTTTCCTTTCTCCATATGTTCCAAAATGAAATATTCTCACCTCAAACCTGTATTCCCTTGGAAACTTCCCAAGTTCAGCGTTTAATTCTACTTTGTAATCTATTAGCAGATTAATGGTGATTAGCCTAAGTAGCTTACAATAAGAGCTTGCTTCTCTCTCAGTACATATTTTCAAATACTCTACAAAGTTCTAAATGAGCATCTTTTAGCCAAAGTCTACAAATTACCTTACAAATTTGGAAAGCCTTTTCTTTAGCTAAGCCTATAAGGATTTATTGGGTACCTGCAGTGTGACTTATGTACACTGATAATTTGAGGAAGTGGTGAGTTAATAGCTTAGACTTGGTTCCTGCTTTAACAGAGAATGCAGTTTGGTATAGAATATTAAATAAAATAAGATAAAATGAGTAAATGATTCCAGTATAGGATAGTGTCCTGACAGGAGTGTTCATCTTATTCTGGTTCTGTGAAAGCCCATAAAGGGTCTAAGCTGGTCTGGAGGCAACTGAGGTGACACCTGACCTGAGACTGACCTGAGGAGCTCAGGTGGGAGCAGCAGAGCAGTTGGAGGAGGTACCCCAGCTCAGGGTGGAGCACATAAAGTAGCAAAGCAGTGAATATTAGGGCTTCATGGAACTAAGAAAATTGAGCATGGAGATCTAAGAGCCAAGTCTGCAGCTAATGTCTTTGCAAACTCCTTCAGCCTAGCTCCTCATCACTGGACGCTCTCCTGCTGAATCCATTCTGCTTTATCCCCACCAAAAAACAGATAGCAGGGCTGGTATGGATAGAGAAGTGTTGGAGGTGGGAGGACATAGGTTCTTCAGGGTGAAGCCCAGTAGAAGAATTATGAAACTTCCTTTCTCCTCTGGGCTTTGCCAATGGACTCCACAGTCCCTAGCACCGTGCTTTGTACACAATAATTCTTCAGTGACTATGGAATGGATTAAGGATTGGATGTGTAAACTCATTTTGCCGAAGCAAGTTCATAGGATATACGATCCAACTGCATAGTACTATTGTTATGAGAGTTTATGAATAGTTAAATAGGCTTCTGGGAAGAGAATAGAAGTGATTTAGTGAGAAAGTGTGTTCTAATGTCTAAATTTCTGAAAAGTTCAAAATGGAATTAATTTGTAAGTAGGAGACTCTCAAACCTTTTATTTTATATATGTACACCATATATCCTGAAACTAGTTGCTTGTGCTCTGAGGTCAAAATCCATTGCATAAAAATAGTTTCTCAAAAAGACAAAATATAACAAACAGTGGCAAGGTTGTAGAGAAAGGGGACCTCTCTTACACTGTTAGTGGAGAGGTAAATTAGTACAGCCATTATGAAGAACAATTGCGGAGATTCCTCAGAAAACTAAAAATTGAGCGACTGTATAATCCAACTTTCCCACCACTGGGTATATGTATACACACACACACACACACACATAACTGAGATATATACATAGATATAGATATAGATATATAGATAGATATGTATTTATGTATAACAGAGATATGCATTGACAGATTAATCAGTGAAGAAGATATGGTATATAAAAACATACAATGGAATATTATTCAGCCATAAAATGAAATTCTGCCATTTATAACAACATGTATATAAATAGAAGATATTTTGTGCAGTGAAAAAGGGCAAAGACCAAGTACCACACATTCTTGCTCAATGTGGAAACTTAAAAGGTTGATATTATAGAAGTAGAGAGTAGAATAGTAGTCACTAATGGGTAGTGGGGGAGAAAGTTGGATAAAAGTCACCAAAATAAGTCTACAGAGGAGGAATATGTGCTAGCATCCTACAGCATAGTAGGGTGAACATAGTTCACAATGATTTGTGATATTTTCATTAAAAAAATAGAAGAGATGAGCTTGAAGTTTCCCAGCATGAAGAGATGATAGATGCTTAAAGGGTTGGAAATGCTAACTACCCTGATTTGATTATTACACATTTAATATATGTATCAAATTGTCTCATTATACCCCATAAATATGTACAATTATTTTATATCAATAAAAATAAGACTAAAAATGATTTTTACCTTCACTATAACTTGATAAGCATTCAATAAATATTGGTGATTCATTTTTAGATACTAACCCAATAAGTAAATTAAATTTAATAATATAGAGTATATTAACTTCAATCTCATATTAGTTTAAAATAAAAATTGTTTTAAGTCACTATTTTTTAAAAAACAATCTATATTTCTTAATTTTACTAAAGTTCCTCAAGAGCCATTACTCTTTGAATTTGAAAATGTTGTAAAAATCTTAGAAAAAATCTTCTTTGTAATATTTAATAATAGCAGCCTAGCTTAATTTTGTCAAATTTGTGAAATTATTTTATGTAAACTTTAAACAAATTTACATTTTATCCACTGCTACATGTGGACAATAAAATGCTAAAGTTTGATATCAAGGAAAAAAGGAAAAAAAACAACAACAACAGATGTTTGCCTTAGAACAATGAAATGTTCCTCTCATTTCACTAATGATATATATTTATATTTTATTGTATTAAATATTCAGGCTAAGGGGCTGCAGCTATAAAGCAGCTAGTTGATTTGGTGGCCACACATATAGTATTTTAGTTAGTAGCATGAAAAATGAAACAGAAATAAGTCTTTTGGCTTGTTTGAAGTTTAGTGCAAATTAAGTATTTCTTTTTTTGTGAATACATCTTACCTTTCATATATCTTGTACAGAACTAAGGTAGTGTACTATTGATGAGCTCAGAGACAAACATCTAAAAGCACTTTTTATTAATATGCAAAAAATTCTGGTATTGAAAAAGATTGTGGTTTTACAGAAAAATGTACCCAATAGCATAGTTGTTACCAAGACTATTGCACTGGACATAATCAAAATGTTGTTAGTATTTTGTTGTTTCCAAACTATTCTTTGGATTTGCATAACTTCAGAAGCCACATCCTATTCCTGGATTTTGCTATCATAAAAAAAAAATTAAAAGGTGTGCTTAAGAAAAAGACCATGTTGTTATCCTGTGGCAAATTCACCTCCTCTTCTCCATGACAACAGAAAAAGAAGCTGTAACCATGGTAACAGTAATGGTCCAGAGAGATTAGGGCCAGGCTGGAGATTAGGCCTCCAAGAGCAAAGAAAAGAGGTCCTGATTGGTTCTTTATTGAGACCTTATTTGAAGACAAGTTACTGTTGAGAGCAAGCATGGAGGATTAGCACGAACAAAATTAATTCTGCTGTATAAAGTAAGAAGCCATTCCTTTGTGAAAAAACGTGTCACTCCTTTTTCATATAACGACTGTTTAGATTGAAGTAAAGAGTCTGTGATTAATTCTATTCTGAGCTTTATCTGAGCCATCTGAGTCTGGTCCTGCTTTGTCAGAAGCGACTCCCTGAAGCCTAGAGAGGACAGTGGCTATCTGTGTGCGGACTGCCCTTGCTCTGCTCCTTGGCAGGCTCCGGGTGGGTCCAGATGGCAGATCATTTTTGATGGTGGTACCCAGATGTGGGAAAGTGATTTGAACACTTTTCTTTATCCTTTTGCAATTTGTTTTTCTAATGTTCAAAAAATTCTCACAAAGGTTTCTCCTTCACATTTTAAAAAGTTTGTTTCTAAAGAACTCGAGTGAACATTCTGTTTTCTT
The DNA here is from genome assembly GCF_001458135.2 of Marmota marmota marmota. Classification (NCBI taxonomy): domain Eukaryota; kingdom Metazoa; phylum Chordata; class Mammalia; order Rodentia; family Sciuridae; genus Marmota; species Marmota marmota. The sequence goes on along the minus strand of NW_025999990.1, from coordinate 15,387,655 downwards.
TAAACTGAAAAATTTGTCTTATGACTGTTTTTTTTTTCATATTAAAGGATTTTGTCCAATTGACTCCCAAAAAGGTGATACTCATACAAACCCGCTGACCATATATGAGGCGCCACACACTGGCCCATGTGAGCTATTAGGGAATGAAGGTGATATACTATTGGTTAGCTCAGAGACAAATAAAGGTCTAAAAAACACTATACGTTAAACATATGAAAGAAAAGATCTCTGATATCTAGAAAGTATGTGGCTTTATAGAAAATTTAGCCCAATAGCATAATTGTTACCAAGGTTCTTTAACACTGGACATAATAAAAATATTATTATTATTGTTATTTTAAAGCTATGTATACTTTGGACTGAATTCACTTTGGATATCACCTCCTTTTTCCTGGATTTTGCTATGATAAAATTTTAAAGTCTTGCTACTAGGACAGGGAATTTTTAGCCTTCATTTAAAGGCATATTCCTTTCAACATTTGCACTTTGGACCTTTCTTTTGAGTACAGGCGTTTATTATTTTATTGGTTTGACACGTTCTCCTGTATTGTAATGGTAACTATTGTCTATTAAATATTTTGCAAATGCTTTGGTTCAGTCTTTCTGATGGAAAAAGCACCTAATAAGACAAGAGGGAAAGAAGGAGTTAAGTTATGAGATGGGCATGTTAAAGCAGGGGAACTGCTTGAGAGAAAGTTCTAGAATCTCTGTGGCATGTCCTGCACTGGCTCCCTTGGTCCCCAGTGGGATTGCCCTTCAGTTTCCCCCACTGATAACCATCTAAATAACTCCTAGTGTTCCCACTTTGCCCTATTTTATTTCTCAACTCACCCCTGGTGTTCTGGGGTCACTTCCTAAATAAAGTGTCTGTCTCTAAGTTTTTTTTCTGAGGTCCAGTTCAGGAGAGAACCCAAACCAACACACATGGGGCAGAAGCCAGGTCAGAAAACTAATTAAGGAATTTGGAGTTTGCCCTTGGGATAAAGGGAGGATATTGAGGGCAAATAAGTGGTTGAGTGATATGAAAACAGTGTATGTGTATAAGCTTATTCTAGATGCTCTACAGAGAAGATACTCGAAGAAGGTGAATTTGTCTTGAGGCAGAGTTGCCTGGAGACCATCGTGGCAATTCTGGTGAGAGAGCAGAGCTCTGTGGACACAAATGTGGCAGGACAGGTAGATTTCCAAGATGTCCAGAAGGGGCGGTTCTAGAATGTGCTGAGTGGGAAAGAGTCAGGAATGGAGGATGCACGCTTCAGAGGACCATGTAAACACAGCTAAAAGAGTGGCCCAGGAGGTGAAGTAGCCTGAGAGGGGGAGGAAGAGAATAACTTCAGTTCAGCATGCTGGGTTAAAATGTCTGTTGTATGTGAAAGTAAAGGTTGTTGTCAAGAAGCTTAACATCAGCCATATTTTTGACAGAAGCCTCATTTTCAGACGTCCTTCTTCTCCGCTCCGATGCCATCACCATTCTGCTGTAAAAGATTGACTAACTCACTACCAATCTTCCATTTATTTCAAATACTATGCTGATCAGGCAAGCACAGGGAGATTTTTATCTACAAAGAAGTAGTCAAAGAATCTATGGGGCCAGAAATAACTTTGAAAGCTTTCTGTCATTCTTTAAAATCTCTCTTTCTTTGTATAACTTGTAAGAATTGTAAATTGATAATGTTTCTGGAACCATTGGAAAATGAGGTCTTCCACTCTCTTCCACACAAGAAAGGATTTTCCAGCTCACAGAAGTTTAGTTCACAGCAGGAATACTGACTCAGCCAGCTCCTGTGTAAAGTGAATGTAAGAATGGAGACTGATTTTGATAACGACTAGAGAAAATGGTCTGCCTATAAAAGCCAGTGTGAAGATTATATGTAGGTGAATGTGTATTTGTAGTTTGGAGCTAAAAGTCATCTGTGCAGATGAAACATATATTCTCTGGACTGGGGGAGTTGAACAAAGAAAACAGAGGTATCTAGCACAGATGAATTCCAAATTCACACATGCAGACACACCCACTATAATTAATAGAAGAATTATTTTACAGATTATAGATTCCTCAAATATTTGAAAGCCAGTTTTCAGATTGTGGATGATTCAGAGTAATTCCTATGAATAGCCCTTGTTAAATTCTGATATAAATACAGTGATTCTTTATAGGGAGAGTGCAATTATATATCATTAGGTCTTGCAGAATTTTTTTCTGTTGTCTGCATTATTAGCAGGTAGTCCATGAAATTTTCTATTTTTTGTTAGTTCCCATCAGCTTCAAATAATATATTTTTGATATTATTTTTATTATTGAAAGTAATATTTTAATTTTTAAAATATTTTATTTTATTTTCAATAATGAAATAATAATTGTATAGAGAGATACAATGTGATATTTTGAATATACATGCAATGTGATATAATTGGATAAAGTTATTAATGTGTGCCAGTTAACTCACCTATCATCATTACAGTGAAAGTTACTATTTTAAAATATGTAATACATTATTATTGACTACAGTCACTCTTCTGTGCAGTAGATTTCAAAACTATTTCTCTGGACAGAAAGGCAAATACAGTATGATTTCACATCTATGTGGAATCCAATAAAGTTGAGCTCATGAAAATACAGAGTAGAATAGGAGTTACCAGAGCTGGGGAGGAAGGAAATGGGAAGATGTTAATCAAATGGTGCCAAGATGCTGATAGACTTCAACTTTTAATTTGCTGTTTTTAATTCTGTGTCATTCTAAAAATACATAAATAAACTACTTTGAATTGTATCAATCTGAACAAAAAGCCCTGAGTGGATTAGGGTTTCATGTAGCTACGTGGTTACCCAAGGCATTTACTCGCTCAGTTGTGTGGTAGAAGGCTGGCATCCCAGGGGTTGACCTCCCAGTTACAGTGTTACTTCAAGTCAGCTTATGTGTACCTGCTTGCTCTGTGTCTTACTGTCAAACACCTTTGAACAATGAAATCAGTATTTTAATGTATCAACTTGTTTACAGAATTTCCTTAAGTGTAAGAAAAGAGGATTACAGTGTTTGTCGGAAATCAGATGACTTCACTGTTGATTAAAACTCTATAATCACATTTTTTTTCTAAAGTATTCAAACATTTGTAAATCTCTGGGAGATTATGCCCTTTTCTTTTGCTTTCAAAAAGACTCAAAGATTAACTTTGACAAAATGGTCACTGTACACTGGATTTTATATTTAAAATATCTTAAATTTATATTCTGAATTATAATAACTTTTTTTTTTTACTTCAAATACGGACACATGAGCCTGGTACAGTGGGGCACACATGTAATCCCAGGGACTGGGGAGATAGGAGGATCGCAGTTTCAAGGCCAACCTCAGAAATTTAGTGTTACTCTCAGCCACTTAGTAAGACCTTTTCTCAAAAGAAAGAAAGAAAGGAAGGGCTGGGGAATATCTCAGTGGCAAAGTGCTCTTGGGTTCAATGCCCAATGCCAGAAAAAGAAAAAAGCATACACACACACACACACACACACACACACGAGGGTGGATGGATAGATAGATTCATTCATTTATGTGTTCCTTCTGCCATTCATTCATTTTGCCTCCCTCCAATAAAGACTCATAGAAACATACTAATTACCTAAAATAACTTTGTTGTGCTTTCAAACACTGATATGCCTCTTATCCAAGATAATTTTGTCATAATTTGATGCCATAAGAAACATGATCCTTTTACAATATTGAATTATATACACATGTCCATAGTGAGGTCTGGAACTCATGTGTTTGTTAAAAATTCACATTACCCGATTTCTTTCCCTATTTCTTGCCTAAGAAGAATTTGATTTTCTTTTGTCATGAATCCTGTAAGTAATAAAAACTGGACAGATACACAGTGCAACACTTTATGCTATTAATTAGCTACCATTTTGAGACCTAATGAGTTCAAATATATCTTAATTCCATTTATTCTTATTCCCATTGTTTCTGTGCCTTCCTTTGGGATCTGTGTGACAAGGGAGGACAACTTGGCTGTGCTTGTCTGTAGTTCAGCTCTGTCTGTCTGATTCCCACTTGTGGCACCAAGACCTCTGACAGCACCCCACCCCCTCCTTTCTCCTCAGCCATGCCAAGCTCCAGCGTCCTCCCGTCTGCTCCCAGGGACGTCGTTCCTGTCTTGGTCTCTAGTCGCTTTGTCCGTCTCAGCTGGCGTCCACCTGCTGAAGCAAAAGGAAACATTCAGACCTTCACGGTCTTCTTCTCCAGAGAGGGTGACAACAGGTAGGTGCTACCAATAAATCTCAGCTTCATCCACCGTATTCTTAATGCACACATGGGTTTTGGCAGTGGGAGGTCTTGAGCAAGAAATTTGGAAACTCTGAATTCTCTCTTCTGTCCTTCCTCAATGCTAAATGGATACGTGTGGTTTATAAAAGCAGCATTGTTCACAGAATAAATTAAATCATTTACATACACTTGCCTTGAAAAAAAGGCAAGGATGTGCTTTGTGATATCAAGTTTTTATTTCCTTGATTTCAAAGTGATAAACAAAATAAGTAGGCTAGGCATTAATAGAACAAAGTATAAAGAGAACCATGTAGCTAGTTTGTAATTCTATTGTTGATGTTATGCCATCTCAACAATGACCTTTTTCAGTCTTATTCTACTCTTTAATAAGGAGAAAATAATTATCCTTGCCTTGCAAGATTTTTGTTAGGATAAAATTAAGGTTGGCTCTTATGAGCCATAGCAGAAATCCCTAGTATTTGGTAGAAATCATTGTTGTACATCTTATTTTTGACTAGGCAACAGTGAATTGTATGTGACTGCTTTTAAGATAGCCATCGTCTGTTTGGGGTTTTTTCCTAACATTTTCTTCTTAAGATATTTCACCACGTTAAGATTTTGAAATTTGGTTTTTAGATCTTAGGTAGATCTTGGGTGTTGACTAAGTTCCACTTGGGGAGGAGCAGAGATTCCTGTGCTAATCCTCTAGCCTCTGGATGTGTGAGTCTTTGAGCACACAGCTATCTCGAGGAATTCCTCAGAATTCACAGGGTATAGGATGGGGTGTCCTTGAGAGAGTCCAAGATGCTGCAGTATGATCAAGTGGTGCAAAACAACTCTACTCACTCTGGGCCCCAAAATGATTTTCTTTCTAGATGACAGAATAGTTAAAGTATATCCTTTTAAAATTCCTATTCTTCATTTGCAGTTTGACCTGACTTTAAAATGAACAAAATAAACAGAGAGAAACACACAGCCTAATGCTAAGATCATTTATTATCTTATTACCAACAGCATTTGCTTTTGTCCTCTTTCTGCAACTAATTCAGCAACATTATGACACCTCGTAGGACTTTTGGACCTTAGTGTGTGCAGTTGTGAAGGCTGGGGTCATAGTTCTTGCCCAATCATCTCCATGCATGTACCTGGGTTTCCTGGAGGCACATTTAATTCAACATGCCCCAAACCACACTCGCTGTCTCCTCTGTAAATATGTTTTCTCATTCTTCCCTTAGTTTATGTTAGTACCTTCCCTCCAGCTGACCAAGCAAAAAATAGCTGATATTTTACTCATTCCTGCCTCTCACCACTGCCATTCATCATCAAGGCCTTTCAAGTCCACCTCGGCTCAGTCCACCATGCATCCTTTATTCTCACTTTAATCTTCACTCACCTGGTCTCTGGAAATATCTTCTTGCTGTCCAATCCATCCTCCTTACGGTCAGTAGTTATCTTTTTGAAATATAGTTAGGATCACTCACTTGCTGCTGAAAAAATGTGAATGTTCTTACATTTACATATAATGATATTTCTGTGTAAACGCATGCACATAGAAACTTCCAGAGTTCTTTGAATGGAATTCTAGCCCCAATCTATATGTAGGTAGAGTGTGGTTCCTATAATGTGAAATGCTTAAAAAGATGCCACAAAAGTCCACATGGCTGGATTTGAGAGTGTTCTTACCACTTACCCGATGCATTAGTCATGTACAAAACAAATAACACCTCTCCTTTAGAATGGATGAAAACATCGCTTCTCGGCCTTTTGTCTAAGATCAAGTGTAGAATGGATGAAAACGTAATTGCTACCTCTCAGGATTCCCATGAGAGCCAATGGAGGGAATTCAGGTAAAGCATCCAGGGTGGTCACTGCGCACACATAGAGAATGGTGTGAATTAAGACACTGAAAGAGAATCTGAGAACAAGACTCAGAGGAAGGAAGAAGAAGAAGGAGAAGAAGAAATATTTTTGTGTGAATCACTTATTTTCATAACTGCTCAGTTTCCTGCTTATAAAATTATTTTATCTTTTCCTCTTCTATCAAAATCTTCCTTATCTTTTAAGCCTGAGCATCAGTCCACCACTCCCCAGTGGTCTCTCACTTCCAGGGTCACCCCAGAGTCCTCATCTGCATTCACAAAAATGTCTGCATTATCCCCATTTCAAACACCACCCTCTTGAATACTCACACTCCACACTCTCACCTTGCCATCTTTCATGTTGATCTTTTCCTGCAGAAAACCTTTGGTTCCACAGGGATTTATATACTTCATTGATCCTGTAGTGTCTTCCTGTCCCTCATCCTTCCTGTTTTCCTTCCCTCACTGTACAGTTAAAATTGCACAGGCAATTTTAAACCCATGCTGAAGCACACCCATGTTATGGTTTCCACTCTCTTATTTCATATCACTTGTGTAGCAAAATCTAACAGGCAAATATACCTCCCCACCAATCCTGGCACTCATGTCATTGAATCCAGCTCAAGGAAAGGTATCACTGGGCCCACTCACCTCACTTTAGTTAGTAGCTTCTAATTTGCCTCTTGATGCCACTGAGATTTAAGCTGCAGTCACGTCAGCCTCTCTCACACATAATCCTAACCATATTTCATGCCTTTTCCTCTCTTCTTGCGTGTTTAACACTTTCTTCATTTTCTTCTTTCTTTTTCAACCTTACTTATACTTTCCTGGAAAACCAGAAAGGGAAGTTCTACAAGATTCCAGGCCTGATTTATCTACCCCGATGAGTTTTTAAGCATGCAATCCGTATTTCCTTAAGTTTCTATTACAAAAAAAAAAAAAACTGCCTACACTTTTCACCAAGGCTGAACTTTGTATTAGAATTTATCCTTTCATGCAACATGGAAGAGAACATCTTCTGCCATTTTTCTCTCCTGCATCATTTTCCCCCAATTGGGGGTAATATCTATTAGCACAGAAGAATGCAGTTGTATCTTCCATTGCTACAAATTCTCCCTTGATGCTACAGCTCTCTCCTCCACTACTCTATTTTCTTCTTCCTTTTATAACAATGTGTCTTGAATTGTCTAGCCACTCCACACCCTCTTATTCCAATCATGACTTTGCCCCTCGTATCTCCTTGCACATGTTCTCTAGTCAAGATCCACCAATGACCTCCATGTTGCTAGACCCCATAGTTAGTTCCTGGTCCTCACATTACTTGGCCATCAGCAAGCTTCGTCTCATCTGATTACTGACCTTTTCATGATATTCACTTTTCATTTGGTTTCCATTACACAAGCTCTCCTAGGGCTACTCCAGCCCCCTCCAGTCATTCACTTTCGGGTTCTTTTACATTTAACTCCTGGTCTTCTTGATCTGTGAATATGGAATTACCCCAGGACTCAGGCCTGAGGGATCTCTTTTCATGCACTTCATAACTTCATATTCTATCCATGACTTTATATTGATACAAATTTAAATTCATATCTCTGGTCCTAAAATTTTACCTGCAGTACAAACTCATATATCTATTTTCTTACTTGACTTATCAAGATGTCCCATGGTATCTGAAATTTATGAACACAACCAAATACCTCTTTTGCTTTATCTCCCACTTCTTCCCACCAAATACATACCATTCCAGAGTTTTCATCCAGCTTTTTGAAATTTCACCATTATCATGAGTCAAACCAAGATTGTTGGATTAATTCTTACATTCTTTGTTTTGTTTTGTTTTTCTTTTCACACTCTATATCAAATGCATCAGTAAGTCTGTCAGTACCATCAAAATATGTTCAAAATCCATGAACTTATATGATACCTGGTATTTTCTATAAAATAAAACAGAAAGAATGGCTATGATTTCATATTTTGGGCTGAGTGATGGGCACAGAATCGTTCATCTTGTTATTATAGTTTGCTATTGCTTCAGTTTTCACAATATAAACTAAGATCAGGTAAGCAAATGAAAATAAAACATACACTGAGTCCTAATTCTCCTTACCCCTTCTCCTTTAGGTACGATTATGTCTCATCAAAAGTTATTACTGTAACCAGCCAATTCTGGCCTCACCATAGCAGTTGAGTCATCCATTTGAAACACAAGTTGTATAATGTCATTTCTCTGATTCAGAGCCCTCTAACGACTTCCTGTCTCATTCAGAAAATTAACAGAAAACCTTCCTTCCCTGGTCCCTTGTTCCTCCTCTGCCCTCATCACTCACTGTTCTTTCTGTTTTCCTGTTTGCCCATTCCTGTCCTGTCTCACTGGCTCCCTTCAGTTTGCCCTCTATACCAACAGGCTCTTCCCTTCATACATCTGTATTTGCTTTGAAGCTTGCTTAGACTGTCCATTGTACCTTTGACACATACCTGGATCATTCCCGAACCTCCACTGAATCTTTGCTGAAATGTTACCTTTCCTTTAAGGTCTTTCCTGGCCCCCAACATTTCCTGTGTTCTTTCTCTCCACCAGAATATATTTATGTGAAAATGGTTGTTTTGATCTCTTTTATCTACTGAGCTATTTTTAGCACCAAGAGCAATGCCTAACCCCCAGTAAACACTCACTAAATGTTTGTTGAATTGAAGCCCTAACTGAAATGTCAAGTACAATGTGAAAGTTTCCACAGTCCCGCAATTGGCTTTTCCTTTATCCCTTCCCTTCATGTTGATTGCATTACTACTATGATATTTTACATCATGTTTTATAGTTTATGTTTGGTCAAATATATATGTGTATATTTCCCTCCCTAATGATTGAGAATAGGGCTTATTCCATTCCATACCCAAGTGTGGCACCATGCTCCATGTAGACTTTTACTGATCAGAACTGATAGGATTAGGATCACAGAGAAACAGGTGTGATACTCTTAATAAATATTTTCCTAATAAACAAATTGTTAAAATAAACTTTGTTACTGAACAGCTAAAAAAAAAGCTGACTGCAGTTAAGTAAAATCTTATTAAATTGAGAGAAAAATAAAAGTTGATATTAAAACTTGATTCCAATATTCCCATTTATTTTATATTCTCTGGCTTTCAACTAGAGTAAATATATGCCATATGTCTCTAAGGGTTAGCTGTGATGTTTGTTTGCTCTTGTAGGTTTATTTAGCTCCTCAATACAATAGCTTTCTAAAAGGTAGCAGGTTTAACTTTTGCCTCAGATTAGCACAAACTTAGGCAAATTACTCAAACTCAGATTATCATTAATCTGTCTGACTGGTAAATGATGTCTATAATTCAAGTGCAATATTGAACATTCCAAAACCTAAAAACTGGATATGGGGTAAAGTGATTGCTTCTCACACATCCGCTAGTAACTACAAATCATTAGAACTCAAGTGATCTTTGAGATCAAAATCTGACTTGCTCCCATTTAAACATTCAGGGATTGAAGCTCAGAGAAGGGAAAAGTTCCATGCCCAAGACCATTGAGGTAGCATCAACCATGATAGCAAGCAATTGTTGAGCACTCACTATTCCAGATATCAGCCTAAGCACCTCCTATCAATTTCCTTTCGTAATCTTCACAATAAAGTATTATTGAGATGAGACTTGATGAAGTTCCCACCCCTCACATGGACCTAAGAAGTAGTAGAACCAGATTTTAATGCAAGCCTGAGTCCATGTCAAGTGTTCTAAATCCCTTGTTCCTTTAGTGGACTAACATGGAACAGAACTAAACTTTCTCCATATTTATAGAATTAAGACATGAATTTCTTCTGAATGCTTCTAATAGTTTTCTGATTTAATGGTGAAGGTGATCTGTATCATTTATTTGCCATTATTAAATCTCACTAATGAGTTTTATACATGTAAAGGACTTTATACCTTTTATTTATTAATCTAAAAATTACCTATGGAATGTCACACAGCACAGTTTATAGGTTAAGACTCTGTGATTATAGAATTGAACCATGTAGATTTGAATACCGAGTCTGAATTTTACCAGCCAATGGTGTTGGGCCAGTTCTTCGTGACTTGTTTCCTCATGTGTCATAATAATAGTAGCTGATATATAACATTGAGCTATGTGTTAAATGAAGTTTTTTGAAAGTGCCAAAAACACTTTTCCTTTGCCTGGTGCACTCAGTTCTTCTTAACTAGTGCCATGTGCAAATTATTGTGTGGGTTGGAAATTAAAATGAATGAAATACAGAGGCATTTCCTGACTCTTGTTTAGTGAGGAATTTATTGCTTTCACAGGCATTAGGCCATTTGATCCTCAGATATTGTGGTTATGATAATCACAATTTTAGAGGTGAATCTGTCTAGAAAGACTCAAAAATAGGGCCTTACTACACAACCAGTAAATATTAGAATTGGGATTTAAATTCAAAGTTCCTAGTCCAGTGATCTCCTTACTATACACATACAGTAAAAGATATTTCCCCAAAAGAGGTACATAGAAAGTACAGTGGGAGTTTATATGAGCAAATTAAAGCACATTTATGAGCATCATTCACTTTAATCCTCACAGTAACACTGAGGTAGGCTGATAAGGGGCTGGTATCTCCACTTTGCAGATGAAGCATGGAAGACTCCAAGATTTCCCTGATGTGTTCAAGGTCACACACTATTTTGCTATAGAACAAAGGCTAGAACCAGGTCTTCCAGCTTTCAACACTGATGCTTTCTATTGCTTTATGCTGCCTTGGAAAACCTCTGCTCACTGCTCAGGATTAGAGACCAGCTTTGTGTGATTGACATGGAGGATTCGTTTTACAATTCACTGTGCATTACATTTTCAACATGGTGTTTACATATTCTTTCCCTGCTCTTCAGAGTTGAGGACTCGCAGCTGATGCAGCTTGTTATCCATGAAGGGAGTGTATTGTGATAGAAAGAGGACAAGATTCAGAATCCAAAGCATCATATTGGCCCTGGCATGACCCTTATCAAACTTAGCCATCATTTCAGGATCTCTGCTTCTTTGTCCAATGTGAAAGCCTGGCCCTTTTATCTCGTAATATTCTTAGATGGTCAAGTGAAATTATAGTGATTTTTTTTTCTTATAATGGATTTAAGGCATATTGGAAAAAAGATGCCATCTTTAAATAACATATGAAAATGGGTAAGCCATCATTTACTTAAACAATAAATATTGGGTAAGCCATTAGTCACTTAAACAATTAATGTGAGGTTTTTTAAAAAAAAAAATGGTGTCAAGCACTGTTTTGAAAATAGTAGAGAACTCAAAAATTTTCCTGGAAGCCATTTAGAAATCTTGGGAGGATCATCCTACTGGTGAATATTTACATACACACTGAGTTAAGAGCCCTCTTGGAGAGGAACATGCTTCTATGAGAAAATATAAGTGTGTTTGTATGGTTCTACCAGAGTCAGGAGAGTAATCTTAAGAGACTTCTGCGGGTGGAGAGAGGGGCTTAGACCAGAGGTTACCTAAGTAGAAGCCAGAAGACTTGCCACAGGCTGCCACAGATGTCCAGGCAGGAGATAATAACCATGGCTCAGATGAAGGGTCTGACAATAGGGATGGAGAAGGAGAAACAAAATTTGAGAGATTTATATTAAGGAAACAAAGCTTATAGGTCCAGGAGATGAATTGCTTGTGATTGGTGAGGGAGCAGGAGGTGCCAAGGACAGTGGCCAGGTGTCAGCTGTGTTTCAATGTAGAAAGGGGTGCAATTCTCTAAGATTGGGATGCTGGAAAGCATCAGGCTTGGGAATGAAGACCACAAGTTCAGTTTTAGGCACATTGTGTTTGCCATACCTGTTAGAACATTGTAGCAGGGAGGTTAAGAGGGGTCTCAAAAGTAAGAGTCTGGCGCTCAGTGAGTACTGGGTCAAAGATGTGGGTCAGGAATCTGGCAGGTGCAGAGCCACTGCAGCTAGAACAGAATGGCTCATCCCAAAGAATCAGAAGAAGAGGACCCAGAAGTGAGTCATGTTCATCCAGAAAATAGAAGCTAAAATTGTGCAAAATATATAATTTGAAACCAAAATCTTTCCCTACCCTCATCCACAAAAAAAAAGTAGCTTCAAATTTGTTGTTGCAGTAGCTATGTGTTATATAATTAGTCTCCTGGACCTGTACTAACATTGACGCAGAAATTATATTAAGCAAATTTTTGAAAAGTCTGTTCCTAGGTCTGTGTTTTTTTTTTTGCAATTTGAGGAAAACAACAAGAAATTTTAACCAAAATTTATTGGAAATACTAGAAATGCCTGTGACAAGACAGACTCTGTTTCTCCTTATGCTGTATCTGGCACTGAGTCTTCTCAGAATCTCCTTTCCTCTTAAATGGCAGTGCTTCCAAAATCTACAGTTTTAGAACAGTCAGGGACAGAGGACTTAGGGTAGAGGGTTATTGCTCCTCTCACCATGAGCTCTGTTCCAATAAACACCATATGTCAGTTTTAAAATATTTTCATTGTTGTACCATTCTTACACTCCTAAAAGGAATAAAAATGCAAGTAAAATAGATACAAAGGAGATGCTAAAAATCTTTTCATCAGATATAATTTCTTCCCTATCAAAAAAATGTTAATGTAATTGTCTCTCATAGAAGCAACTAGTTAGGTTTTAGTCACCTCAACAGAGAATTTATTTGCTCAACTCACCATCTTAACTAAGCATTAACACCCTGGTGCACTTAGCTAAGACAGTATGTATTTCCATGTGTTCTAGAGACAAGAACATAAGTTCTTAACTCAGCTAAATAAAACAAAACGTGACAAAACAAAACAAAAACCAGAGATAGGAGATTTTCTACTCTCAATAAAGAATATTAGAGTAGAAAATCTTTGAGTAGATCCCATTCTCTTGTTTCTAGGTATGAAATCAAGATTCAGAAAAGTGAAGGAGCGTGGTGAAGGTGACCCAAATAAATGGGAATGGAACATGGAATCAAAATCTAGCTTTTTAGGCATTTTTTATTCAGTTAGTATCCTAAAATTTTTACATTTAGTTATGCATTCATTGAAAAATCATAAACATCAGCAACACGTCTACTTTTTATACTCAGTCTGTATAAATGCTGAATGTGAACAAAATATGTGTGAAATATGTTTTCTCCTAAAGTAATTCACAATCAAGTCAAAGAGACAGGCTTGTCCATTAATACAGTGACCTATGGGCTATACTCGGTGCATAAACCAAGAACCACCAAAATACTAAGAGAGGACATTTAATGCTGCTTGGAATTACATGAAGTGACAGTAGGAAATAGAAAATTTCATTTGAAACAAGTTCTTGCCAAATTGAGAAGGAAGTCTGAGTCCAAAGAACACAATTCCAGGCCAACTGAAATGAAACAAACCAAACCAAAGGCATAAGGAGAAAAGACAGAGGCAGCCAGGGGCATGGATGAGGCAGGTAGGTCATTGCAGAGGCCTGTGAAAAGGTTTGGTCCACACCATGAAGGTCTCTGGACCATCCCAAGGAGGTGAGATTGTATTAGTTATAGAATATCAGCCAGTTCAAGGTCATGTGCATGGAGTTGACAGAATATGCATATTAAAAAGGATGTCTGTAAATTACAGGTAGAAAGAATTAGAAGGACCGATGACAAGATGACAAAGGACTAGGAAAAGCTGCTATTATAACCCAATACATTGCAAGAATGTACTAGAGCAGGGACAGGTTCCAGGTACAGGATTAGGTCTCAGTGAAGCTCCCACAAGTTGTATTCATTCATGCCACCACATTTGACTTTATGACTCAAAATGTGTTAACACTTAACAGTTACACTGACTGAGATCAGCAAAGCAGCAGCACCATTGTTACTGCATCAAAGTGTGTGCTTCTAAAATACAGGCAGGTGTTTTCCAAGAAATCAGGTGACCTGACACACCTAACACTAAAATTTATAAGAAGTCAATTTGTTTTTTACTAACTTCTTATGATCTTTTTGTAATGGTCAAAGAGGTAAGTTGCCTGTAGTTGTTTCTTAGCCCAAGGAGTCAAACTTCATGTAGTCAATATTCTGGATAGTCAACAAGTAAATTCACAGGGAATGGATTCTAGATGGCTCAGACTGAGCGGTGCAGATTTGAAGAGTAATTATGTCTTCAACTCACTGGATTTCCCTGAGAGGCAGCACAACATCCTCACCCGATAATTGGGCAAACTTCTCACATCAAGGGTTCACCTTTTCTCAGAGCTCTAAGTGTTTATCTGCCCATTTACACAGGAGTATGGATTAGAGTGAGCAGAAAGAAACCCTTAATTACTAAGTGCTTCAGTGTAGACATGATGGAGTCTAACTCTCGAGATGGCCTTGTGTCAGGCAGTTACGGGGCCAGAGAAACCCAGCATAATCAGCTGCCCTTCCAAACCCAGACCTTACTTAACTGTTGGGAAATAAGGTGTGATGCTGTGTTTATAGCTAATAAAGCCTGGAGAGCAAAATCAAAACTCCCCTGCTAACCTTTGCAGCTCATGACTGAGCAAATTATGCAGGATAATATGGCAAGACACGCTTTCTTCCCCCAATGCATTTATGTCACTTCAGCAATTGGACGTCACCCCCAGTAGTACCCAAGGAAGCAAAGGAACAGAAGTTTGGCAGCAGAATCCCAGACACCAGTGGGGACCTCAGATGCCACAGACCTTTGGAGCTGAGCTGAGCATCTCGGATTGCACCTCTACTTCTCTTTGCCTGTCAGCAAAGTCCCTGTCCCTACAAACATTAGTTTCCACTAGTAGAACTGGTTCAGTAGTTCTGTTTATGAACTACTGGTTTAAACTTACGTCTCCAAACCAAATTGATCTATTAGAAAATATTAATAAGGTTTTTATTATTGTTATTTGGGAAGCAGGCCTAAATGACAGTGAAACCTTTTTGTATGTTTTTTATCTCCTCAGAATCTACATATTTTGTAGACAAGTCCTCTTCTTGGACTCAAATGTCTTACTTCCTAATGATGTCCTGGTGGTATTTTATTCTAATGATAAAATAACAGCAGCCACTGCCATTTATGAAAGACTCTCTGTTGTCTCCTGGGCATGGTGGTTCCTCCTTAAGATGGTTCACATGCAGCATATCATTGGAAAACACCACCTACGTAGAGTCTTATTGTGACCTCACTTGGCTGTGATGAGCAGATTCCAGAACAGCACGTAGCATTGAAGTGTTTGAATTATGTCATTGTATAAGATGACTCAGAGCCTACATTGAAGAATCTAGTGGTTAGACCAGGGTAGTGCAGGCGTGTTATTATAAGAGGGATGTGGAGATGTCCTGAAGCTAGGTTTTGCTGAGCAAGCGCAATGAATATGTTTAGATTGTATTTTACAGAGAAATGCCATACAAGTGTTTTCTAAAGATGCTTTGTCACAATTTCTGTAAGACTGAAGAAATTTCATCTGTCCATATCAATGAGAATAATTTGTGTGTGTGGATATTTGTATTTGGGATATTATTCAGAGATTGATGGATATTATGGAAACCTTAAACTGTCTTCTCATACAAGAGAGTCCTTTTTACATATGAGTGATATTTTCATTATGTGATCTTCAACATTCTTACCTGGGCATGTTCAAATTTTCTCACCTTTTTTAATCATTTGAGGAACACTATTCAAGGGTTATACCAGCAAGATCTGGAACATAGTTGGTTTATCAAAATTAGTGTGTAGGTCTAAAAATAAAGTCACTTTTCTTATAGATTCCAAAGAAGTTTAATATGCAAATCTGATCTCTGATGACAACTACAGTGTTGAAAATCCAGAAAAGATATCATGGAATGATTCAAAGCAGAGGAGAGACAACTCCCCTCACAGTGGTTTCCAAATGCACATTGTGCCTCTGTCCCCTTTAGGACATCATGTCTTCTACCCAGACCTGTGATTCAAAGAGGTCCTTTGTTTCACCATTATTATTGAGTGATGTCAAAACTGGATTTAGAGTATAAAGCTTTTTATTTCTATAAGTAACTGTGATACCCACAACTGTAAGTCCTGTGGGAAAGAATCATGAAATTTATATTATTTGCACATTTGTGCCTATAAAATAATGATAAACTGTTCTATCTATATCAAAGGACTCGTGAGGCAGTGTATATAAAATTTCTGTTGAAAGAAAGTACATGCAATCTAATTATGAAGGTTTCCTATTTAAAATTAATTATTTAAATTCTACAAATTTATGGAATAGAGTGTAATAATTTTATATATATGTAATGATCAAATCAGGATAATTAGCATTTCCGTCTACCTCAACATTTAAAAAAAATTTGATCAGCACATAATAAGTGTGCATATTTATGAGGTGTGGTGTGATATTTCAATACATGTGTGCAGTCTGTACTAATCATATCAGGGTAATTAACATTTTCTTCTCCTTACTTGGTGTTTGGAGTCCTTGAATTCCTACCAGTTATGCATAATATACACGATGATAGTTTATTGTGAACTGTAGTCACTCCCTGTGATGTACAACACCAGAACTTGTTCTTCCTATCTAATTATATTTGGCTCCCTTTATCCAACCTCTCATATCCCCCTTCAACCCATCTTTTCAGGATTCTACAAACTACAATTCTACATTCAGATTGGTCTATTTTTTTAGCATGCATTTATGGTGTTTGGTTTTCTGTAACTGACTTATTTCATTTAACATAATCTCCTTCAGTTCCATTTGTTGTGCTGAAAATGATATCATTCATTTTATGACTGAATGATATCGCATTGTGTATATAAACCATATTTTCTTTATCCATTCCTCTATTGGTGGTCATCTGGGTTGCTTCCATATACTAACTATTGTGAATAGTACCACACTAAACATGGGCATGCAGGTATATTTTTGATATGCTGATATTATATCTTGGGATACATACCTAGAAATAGGGTAGCTCAATTTCTGTTTTTAGTATTTTTTAATGTTATAATTTGTTCTAATTATTTATACATGACAGTAGACTTCATTTTGACACAATGTATACAAGTAGAACACAACTTCTCATTCCTCTGGCTGTACATGGTGCAGAGTCACAATGGTAGTCTAATCTTACATGTATATAGGGTAATAATGTCCATCTCATTCCATCATCCTTCCAATCCCCATACCCCCACCCTTCCCTTCACTCCCCTTTGCACAATCTAAAGTTCCTTCACCACCCCCCTAACTCCACATTATGGATCAGCATCTGCTTATCAGAGAAAAAATGTGGCCTTTTGTTTTTTGTGTTTGGTTTATTTCACTTCACATGATATTCCCCAGCTCTATCAATTTACTGGCAAATGCCATAATTTAATTCTTCTTTAAGGCTGAGTAATATTCCATTGTGTATATATACCACATTTTCTTTATCTATTCATCTATTGAAGGGCATCTAGGCTGGTTCCATAGTTTAGCTATCATGAATTGAGCTGCTATAAACATTGATGTGGCTGTGTCACTATAGTATGCTGATTTAAAGTCCTTTGGGTATAAACCTAGGAGTGGGATAACTGGGTCAAAGGGTGGTTCCATTCCAAGTTTTCTGAGGAATATCCATACTGCTTTCTAGAATGGTTACACCAATTTGCAGTCCCACCAGCAATGTATGAGGGTACATTTTCCCCCACATCCTCACCAACACTTATTATTGCTTATGTTCTTGAAAATTTCCATTCTGACTGGAGTGAGATGAAATCTTAAGGTAGTTTTGATTTGCAGTTCTCTAATTGCTAGAGATGATTGACATTTTTTCATGTTTGGTGATTGATTGTATTTTTTCTTCTGTGAAGTATCTGTTCAATTCCTTATCCCATTTATTGATTGGGTTATTTGTTTTTTTCTTGGAGGGGGTGTTTTTTGAGTCCTTTATATATTCTGGAGATTAGTACTTTATCTGAGGTGTGCATAGCTCCCATTCTGTAGGCTCTCTCTTCATGTTATTGATTGTTTCCTTTCCTCAGAAGAAACTTTTTTAGTTTGAATTTATCCTGTTTATTGATTCTTAGTTTTATTTCTTGCACTTGGAGTCTTATTAAGGAAGTCAGGTCATAATGAAGTTTGGGGCCTACTTTTTCTTCTATTAAGTGCAGTATCTCTGTTCTAGTGCCTAAGTTTTTGATCCACTTTGAGTTGAGTTTTGTGCAGGGTGAAAGATAGAAGTTTCATTTCACCTCACTATATATGTATTTTCAGTTTTCTCAGCATCATTTGTTGAATAGGCTATCTTTTCTGCAGTGAATATTTTTGGCACTTTTGTCTAATATGAGATAACCGTATGTATGTGGGTTTGTCTTCGTGTGATCTACATGTCTATTTTGGTGCCAATACCATGCTGTTTTTGTTACCATTGCTCTGTAGCACAGTGTAAGGTCTGGTATGATGATGCCTCCTGCTTCAGTCTTCTTGCTAAGGATTGCTTGGTCTATTTCAGGTCTCTTATTTTTCCAAATAAATTTCATGGTTTCTTTTTCTAGTTCTATGAAGAATTTCATTGGAATTTTAATAGGTATTGCATTAAATCTGAATAACACTTTTGGTAGTATCGCCATTTTGACAATAATATTTCTGCTATCCAAGAGAATGGGAGATCTTTCAATCTTCTAAGGTCCTCCTCAATTTCCTTTTTAGTGTTCTATAGTTTTCATTGTAGAGGTCTTTTACTGTTAGATTAATCCCCTAGTAATTTTTCTTTTGAAGCTACTGTGAATGGGGTAGTTTTTCTAATTTCTCTTGCAGTGGATTCATCACTGATTGAATAGAAATGCATTTGATTTATGGGTATTGATTTCATATCCTGCCACTTTGCTGAATTCATTTGTTATTTCTAGAGGATTTATGGGGGAATTTGTTTTTAATGTTTTGAAGAAGCTCCATGCATTTTCCTAATAGCTGTGCTAACTTCCTTTCCTCTCCTTATAGAGTATATGAGCTCCTTGTTTTCTACACTACCATCAACATTCCTTTTCCTTTTTTCTTATTAATTTTTTTGTAACAGCTCTTCTGACTATGATGCGATGACATCTCATTATGTTTTTGATATGTATTTCCTTCATGGTTTATGAAATTGAGCACTTTTTCATAAATTTGTTGACAGTTGAATTTATTCTTTTGAGAATTTTCTACTCATACCATTTGCCTATTTTGCAATTGGATTACTTTTTATTTCTATTGAGGTTTTTGAGTTCCTAATATATTTTGAATATGAATGTGGTATCAGATAAGTAGTCCATAAACCTTTTGCCTTTCCGTAGGTTCTCTTTACCCCTTGGGTAGCTCCCTTTGCTGTGCAGAAGCATCGTAGCTTGATTTCATCTCACGTGTCTATTTTTGCATCTGTTCCCTGTTCTTTGGTGGTCTTATTTAAAAAAAAATCATCACTTATACAATATCTTGTAGGGTTCCTCCTGTGTTTCTGTCTAATAGTTTTTATAGTCTCAAGTTCTTACATTTAGGTCTCTGATCTTTGGATGATGAGGTTCTCTTTTAAAAAGCAACTTGCTGGCCTAACTGTGTTTAGTGTGGTAGAGTATGGCAGTGCAACCTGTGGTATGTTGAAGCATCATACAGTGTTTCTTATATTTGGCTACTTTGGGTTATACTGAATCCCATCTAGACCTCCCAGATAGAAGTCATTATGCAGCCTTTACTAACATAACACTGTATTTCTAAAAATTTGTGTAGCCTCAGGCTATGTTTAGATTCATGTTGTGTGCTTTTTCTTTGTAGTTCTAACATGTACATAACACAATATTTGCGCTTTTAACCATTTTTAAGTGCACAATTCCATAGCATTAACTTTGTTCTTTCTTGTTGTGCCACCATCTCCACCATGTGTTCACAGAACTTTCCATCTTCTCTAATTAAAGCTTCATACCCATTAATCAGACCCTGAGCCCCGACCTGAGGAAACCACACAAAGGTGCATATTTAATTATTTATCTGTACTGGATAAAATTATGCTAGTGATAGAACGAGCTCTAATATGTATAATCACTCAAATCTCTATTTCTGACTCTATAAGAAATAAAACAATGCCCTAATTGACAGTTTTTCTCCCCCAGCTCTTCTCCAAAATTCTTGTAAACTTTGACCTCTCTGCATGATCAATGTGTAAAATCTAAGCTCATCATGCTTGGCTATGTCAAGCCCACAGTAAAGGAAGAAAATCTGGAGGGTTAGTTATATGCAGTGATTTTAGGCTCAGAGTGAATCAGCACACATCACATATACTCAATCAGATGTCTTCATCCAGGGTTTAGTAGTCTGGGAAATGTAGCCTAGGATATGAAGAAGAAGAAAATTTTGATTTAAGGATGAGCTAGCCAGGTTCTGCTGCATGATATTTCGAGTGTACATAGGCTCAGGAATCATCATTCATGCCACTAGGAACAATTTATTTTGATTCTTCTTTTTAAAAAACTAATTTTACCTGAGAGAAAAGTAGGCTTCACTTTAAATATCTCCAAAAATAAAACAAAACTCCATGACACAATTAAAATGAACATATAATTCCACTGAAAGCTAAGAGATATTATCTAGGGATAGAAACCTTAACAAACAGTGCATAGTTGAGCATTTCTACTTTACTCAGTTCACAATTATATGTTAAGGGTCAATGAAGATATCTGTGAGGTCTAGAATCTTTTGCATCCTTAAAGAAAATTTCAGTAGTTCTCATGTTGACTGATAGCATCCCTATTCATAGTTTGCCTTCTCTTAAAGTATATCTAAATCCCACCAGGATCAGCAAATCCATTTGCTTACAACATGGAAGATGCATTTAATTGGTAAAATGTATTGAGCTCATGTACAAGAGACTTGGAGAAAAAGGAAAGCAGACATTTTTGACTATTTCTCTTCACACAGAAAATAATTTCCTTCCTTTTAATAAGTGCACTTAAAGTATCCACAGGAGCCCAAGCTCCATACATACATAGGAACACTTAGCATCTGCGTTTTCCTTTCCTACAAAGAAAGAAAAGTCATAAATGCATTTGCTGGCAATACTGACAAAGACCAATTTGTGGAATAATTGAAACCTTGATTTCTGTCATTACCCGGATGTGTACAAAATGCATCTTCCTGTCTACATTCCAGATGCTTCTTCTTATTTTAATACCTCTTTGTTTCTCATGAGTTTCAAATTCTTAATTGTAAAGTGTCAAGGGAAAGTCTTCAGTTTGCAAGTTTCATGAAGAATGACATCAACTTGAACTCCCTGAAAACCTTGCCACACTTATTTATAGTTCCTTTCAAGTAGTTTATTTTCCATAGTAAGCCTCCGACCTCTTGATTCTGTCCCATAGTCATCCATAATGAGTGAGCTCTTGTAACCCAAGTAAAGGTCTGGGCCCAAAGTATTCATTTTGGAAATAATCTCTCTGTTCAACCTTGATTTCCTAGGGAACGAGCATTGAATACAACCCAGCCTGGGTCCCTTCAGCTTACCGTGGGAAACCTGAAGCCAGAAGCCATGTACACCTTCCGAGTTGTTGCCTACAATGAGTGGGGGCCAGGGGAGAGTTCTCAACCCATCAAGGTGGCCACTCAGCCTGAGTGTGAGTATGAAAAGGGAGAGGCTGTGTTTAGTAAGGATTCATTGGCAGTGTCCTTGAGTCCTAGTAGAACTTCTTTGAGATGAGAAAACGGAAGGCAGGTGTTTGAACCAACGTGTTTAACTTGAAGGTTTTTATAGGAAAGATGACATTTTGACATATGGCCTCCTCACTCAGTCCTCATTCTCCACAATGGCAGATTCGAGGAAACCATGGCCCCATTCCTCCATATAGCTCACATCCTCATTTCCTAAAGTGACTCCCTGCCCAACAGTATTTCATCATCACCACCATTGAGTTGAATCCTTCTCCGTTGATTTTTTCACATTTTCTGGAGTTAGTCTGTGCAGGTTTTAGCATCAGAGGTAAAATAAAAATGGCATAAAACTTCTAAATAGAGGGACTTTTAAAGAAGTTAAACAGGCAATAATAACTGAAGAAGATACCAAAGGCCAACTGAGGCCCCAGAAGCATGGGAGATGTCCTCTTCTGGACTGTCTCCTTGACTTCCAACTTGAATCACTGTATTAACCTCATTCATCCCAAAGTAAAGCTGTAAAACAAGTTACAATTCCATACTATCAACTTTTATAAGGGAAGAGCACCCAAATTGTTCATTTAAGAAATATTTCTGTACCTTAAATAGTTTTAGTTTTTCTTATGGACCTCCAATGTTATTTAGAATGAAGACTTACTAATAAGTTTTCCAGCTTTATATTTTTAATTAAAAATTCTATTCTAAAAGTTAAATTCAGTGAGTAACTATTTGAAACATGCAGCCTTATTTTAGACACAATTTCCTGTGCTCCTTTTCTTTTCATTTAATAATACTCCTTTATTTGTGTTTATTGGTTTTATGTAAAACTATGTTTAACCTGAAAATGACTTCAAATGCTTTTGGAAGGAGATAAAATATAAGTTAGAAATGTGAGAAATAATCTCTGTACTGGGTTCACTTCCTGGGTGATTTATATCAGCATGTCAAAGAAGAAATCAAGATAGGCCATCAGAGTACTGGTTGATCATCTACTCTTGGCAAAATCCTCATCCTTTCTTCGTCTTAGCCAAGATTGCCCTGACAAGATTGATATATTCATCCAGGCAAGGGCAAAGACCTCCAAGTCATGTAACTATTTGCCTCACAGAAACAAACTCTCAGACAATAACTTCAAAAACACAGTAATGTATACAGGTGTCCAGAAATTGTTTGAAAATGCAGGCTCCCAGGGAGGTCTGGCTAAATCAATTGCAGGATTCAGTGCACAATGAAAATGCAAGGACACTTTTCTGAAAATTAAGAAATGTTAACAACTACAATTACAGCAAGACATGAAGTCAGTCTTCATGCAGTTTCCCTCTAAGTGTGAGACCTTGTCCAACTTTGTTGGTTGTGCACCCATGAAACTGGCCCTGATGAGGTTTCTTTTTGTAAAAGAGAGTTGTTGCCCTGTGGATTTAAGCCACTTTCCATTTCACAATGTCCATGTTAATTTAGCATTTGAGTCCTCAGACTCTTCGTTGATGCTTATAGTTCATATATGGAGAATAAATTATTTTATGAATATTTGGCTTTTTTGATTAATAAAGTTCAGTAAAAATCAAATTAGGCATATACACATGTATGTATGTGCTTGTTTATATGTATATGATGTGCCGCAGTCTGGCTGGGCACAAATCACGAGCCACTGAAGCAGGAACAAACTTTATTTTTAAACTGCAGGAAAACACTTCACACAGCTCTCGGGGAATCCTCCCGAACACCACGAGGCTTGTCCAGGAACCCCCAGCCGGAAAATATCTCTCCCAGAAATCCCTCCTCCTGCACTTCCCCAACCAATGGGAACTCTCGGGGAATCCCCAGAAATCCCCACGAGAACTCCAAAATAGTGCGAGAACTCAAAAGTTGCGGCAGAGGCGGATAGTAATGCCTCGCCTGTCAATCAATACTGTTGGCAAAATGCCAGGGGCCATACAGACTCGGCAGTGGCTCTCAGCAATGATGTATATGTGTATATATATATGTGTATATGTATAAACATACATATATATGGTATATTCCACATTGTACATACATTGACTTTAACCTCAAACATTCTATAAAGAAAAGTTTTGTTCAGTTTTCTAATACGAAATTTTAAATTTGAGCATTTTTTAAAAGATCCAATATGTACAGGTATCTGAATTCTTTACCCTAAACCTAATATTATCTTAGAATTATTTTATTGTACTTTTCATGGCTGACTAGTCATGATTACATTGTATTTCTGATAAAAATCATAAGTTGTCAATCTTGCTTTCTCAAACTGAATAACTTATTTTTTCTTCTTCTACAAATATCATTGTTCCTAAACATCCAACTTAAAAATATTTTCAACTTTTTTTCTCTTTTTTACTTTTTTTTTAATGACAGTATTTGTAAATCAAGGGACAAAAATATTTTCCTTTTTAATACTAACTACTGAATATGAATATCTCAATACATAAGGCTTGTATACAGCAGCATGTTCTGCAATTTTTAATGTAAGAATTTTTAAAAGCATCCCTATTATTTGTATTGCCCATAAAACGTTAACTGTGTGAGACAAACAACAGCATACTTCAATTTGTAGTTCTATATCATGAATAGCTACTATGCTCCTATACTATTCTGAGCCACTTAAGGTGCTTTAGAAAAGGCATATACCTGTTAAAAGTAATGTAGTTAGGGATCTCATAAACTTCTTGGGGAAGTGAAAATTCTAAGTATGTGACAATCAAAAAAAAGTCCTTAGATAAGGGAACTTATAGGAAATTGTTAGATGGAATATAAGCCATTCTGAGCCACGCGTTTGCTTCTGTGCCCCTTATCTGATGGTCACAGCTTATTACATAGTTATTTTTATGTCTACACTACGCTGTACTTACTTCCTCCAGTCAGCCTTATGTTGCAGAGAGAGCCCCAACAGGCTCTGCACGACATTTATCCCTCCCTATTCAGAAAGCAGTGTAAGAAGTGTGAGCAGAAGTCTTCTCTGGATGCTTGCCTCTGTGTGTATTTACTTTGCTTAACAATTAACAAAAAGGACGATAAGACAACTAAATAGTAACTACTACAAGTCCAATTGAATAAGACATGTTGTTTTGGTATTGTTATAGCATATAAATAATAATTTCTCCAGAAAATGAAAATGGAGAACCTGCAAGCTTTAGAAATGTGATGTAGCCTTGACTATTTTTCATTAAGGGCAGCGGTAATGGCCTTGGAATGCTCTTCATATTTTAGCCTTTATTAGCACTGTCTTTGGTCACCTGTTTTTAACCACTGTATGCAGTAGGGATTGTGTCTGTGGGAGGTCTTTGGCTTGGCTGTGTTTCATGACCCTTGTCATTAGCTAACTCATCTTGTTGAGCAGGTAAGTAGAGGAGAACAGTTCAGCCTACAGAAGAGGCCATGCAGAGCACTCTGTGAAACAGCCGACTCCTTGCATTCATTTATAATAAAAGCATGCTGTAGTTCACTTGCTGTGTTTATTACAGACATTAGGATAAATAAATTATATTATCATGACTAATAGGTGATGCATGTGTATTTTATCTTCTGTTGTTAACACCAAATACCATTTGGCAATTTACGAATATTACTAGTGAAAGGAACACTTCATCTCCTCTGAGCCTGCTCAAAAATATGCCAACTGGCAAGGGAAATGGAACATTCCAGGGATCCTCTGTTTCCTTCCTTTCTCTCCCCTTCTCTCTGTTTCCCCTTCTTCTAAGCCCATCTTTCCGTCTTTTAGAGGAAATACCAAGGTTGATTTCATTATTTGGACTAGGCAAGAGGGGGAGAAAAAAAAATCAATATTTCCTCTCTTGACAAAATGATTTTATCTTTTGAAAATGGGTCTCGTCTGGGTGTGCATTTGGTTGCTTCTTTTATCACCGTTTCTCCAAATGTGATGTAGTAATTGTGCACTAAAATTACATAGCTTTTATACAAATTGAATTTCAAGTTTTTCATGTTATTTGAAAATATCAACTCTATTATGGAAACCATATTTTCAAGGAATAAAAACGGAGGGGAAATACGTCTGAAATATAAATCAGCCAGCAACTGTTTCTAAAAGTGCATACATTTTTTTACAGTAATCATTTAAAGAGATCAATAGTCCAAGATCCAGTTTATGAAATAATCACCCGGAATAGAAAGACTTGATTTATATGAAGGCTTGTGTCCTCTGATTATATCTCCCTTTTGCTAAACCTTTGCTCTTTTCCCCCTGCCTTTATGGTGTATAATTTCTTCACTGTATTATCAGCCAGGATTTAAGTCCTTGCCTGCTTAAGACGTGTCTAATCTTTTCATACCACATGTGGCGAATTTTTGAATTATTATTTGGGGTCCTATAAGATGCTGTTAAGGCAGTTTAATCATACAGGATGTTAAAATGGACCACATATAGGTTTGAAGTCTTGGGTAAGAATAGGAAGCAGATTTGCTAGACCACAACCCAATTATCTATAAAGCCCTTTTATATTTAAGATTTGTAAGTAATATTCTTAAGTCTATTATATTCTTTGAATGCAAGCAGCCATACCCCCAGGTTGAGTGACTTTAGAATATGTTATATAGAGGTATAGCTGTATTTACTTTTTTCCCTCCTTCCCTGGATTTAATTTTTTAAAAAAATTCTAATAGAGTTCAACTAGTGTGGCGATTATGGAAAGAAAAGAAAAGTTCATATCATGTTCCTGAATATTGCTACTATATTCTAGATCAGATTTCTTCAGCTCAGTTCCCTGAACTAGAAAGTGGAGGTTTTATTTACTCTGCCTCTTCCCAGGTTGTAGAGATGAAATGAGAGAACACAGGGACATCCCTGGGTCTTGCATGGCTTCAAGCAGGCACTCAATAGAAAGGAATTCCCTGACTGCAGCAGGGTCAAAGGAGAGCAGAATTCCAACTGCACAGCACTAAAAAACAAAGAGGGAGCTCACTAGGGTAATCACCTAGGAAAATAGGCTAATAGAGTGCCTTATTTACAGCTTGATACTGGCTCTACTACTATACAAATGTAAAGCCAGCATATATATAT